>NW_004524652.1:1536858-1546574 GCF_000260255.1 Octodon degus
GTTTTTATACTTTTCTGCTGGATGGTTAAGACCAAGATAAAGCAAGACCTATATAACAAGAAATGTAACTTTTGTATCTGACAAGGTCAGTCAGATCCCCTCAGGATTTACCCTGAAACCCTGCACCGCAGTTTGTAGATCGTTTGTCAGTGTCAGCCATGAGGATGAGTCACGGCCATTGCTTGACCAATTTGCTCTCTGTGAAAGCCTGAGAGAATGTTTTCTCTCTAGGTAACTCTCCTTAGGCGCACTGTACACTTATTTTGACTCCCAGTTTGTAGAGGTTTCAGTTCATAGTGATCCAGCGCCAGGGCAAGGTAGCATGGCAGAGGGGGCTGGCAGAGGAGGAGCAGCCCGTGGCAGTGAGGCAGGAGGCGGTGAGCAGCCGCAGCCGCAGCCGCAGCAGCAGCAGCAGCAGCAGCAGCAGCAGCAAGCCTGCCTCGCTTTTATCCCGTCCGGGCTAGGAGCCTTTTGGGTGGTGCTGGGGGTGGGCCTTCCCGTTGTCTATGCACAGAGCTATGCTGATTCCAGTCCATGGGCTGATCTCGTACCGCAGGCCCTTACTCCCAGCATCGCACACCCTAGATCCAGCCCGTGCCGGAAGCCCACCTGTGAGGCCTGGGGTGACGTGCAGACATACACTATAGCAGGCTGGCTCCGTGTCGCCCCATGTCCTTGAGCCTGGGTGTTCCTTTGAGCAGCTCCCCCTACCCCAAGTCAGCTGGGTGTGGCCTGCACGGCTTCCTGTCTCACAGCAGAGCTGTCTGTGGCCCCCATGAGCTGGGACTCATGGGGCGGCCCCGGTGGTCCCACCCTTTTTGGGCTTGTGGCTCGTGGCTGTGCATGCTGGCCATCTACACTGCACTGACACTGGCTGCGAGACAGGCTTGCTCTGCTCATCCACGGGGGCCCCTGGACATGTGGGGCCGCCTCCCCAGGCCTTGGAGCACCAGGTGGGCCCAGGGATCCTGCCGCCTGCACAAGGGCCTTCCTTGGCTCCAGCCCTGGCTGAAGCCTAGCCTCAGTTTCCTCTGCACCCGTGTGGTGCCTGCACTCGACTTTTCAGCCTCTTATTTTGGAAGTGACTTTGGACTCCCAAGGACCCCCAAATGGTCCCGTGCACCCCTCCATGCTCCCCAGGGTGGGTCCCCACGGGGGGCTGCAGGCCACATCTGGAGCTCAGTTCTGTGGGGCCTGGCTGCATAAGTGGGTTTGTGGGATCCGGCCACAGCCAGTGAACAGAGGATTCTCTTCCCAGTAGCAACTTCCCAGATCGCCCCCACTGGCAGAAACCCCACTCACTGTCCTTAGGGCTTGGTTGTGTCATCACAGTGGGGTCAGATGACATCCACAGGCACCAGCAGCAGAGGGAGGCCGTTAGGGAAGTTTCCTGCACACACCAGACCTATCTGCTGCCTCCCACATCTGGGCCCCACCTTCTGCAGTGCCTGTAGCCCCCTGGATAATGGTTATCCACGGCACACCCTGTTCTGCCCACACTGCTCAGACCGCAGCTGCACACAGGAGCCTGCCATCCTGTCTCCAGGGCTGAGCTGGCCCTTGGCCCCGGCCCCGCGGTGCCTGGTGTCACCCCTGTGCCCCTTCCTTATACAGAGCACCTTCCCAGCCAAACCCATTCAGCTCTTTAAAACAAGGATCCTGCTGAACTTTAAGATGAGTTGCAGGCGTTAATTACAGGCCTGAGACCTGCTGGATTTATTTTTAGAAGTCTGTGATCTCAACACAAATAGGGATTTGTTCTGGACAAAGGAGCTTGGTTGCTTGGCACCCGTGGGAGTGGGGAGAAGGAGGCCTGCGGCTGAGCCCGCATCTGCCTGGGCAGCCCCCACCCCTGCACTCCTGTTGGCGTTAAACGTGGATTGGGTACCACTGCAGGCATGGCGCCAGCACTGGTGCCCACTGCTGGGAACACCACGGGGTGCTGGAAGAGGAGCACCTGCCCTCTTGGCCCTGGTGCCAGCAGGGAGCCAGGCCAGGCACGAGAGCAGGACAGCCTGAGGGTGGCTGCACTGGCCAGCTGGGCATGGGCGCAGCAAGGGGCAGGCCTGCTGCAGATGCGACAACCCCCGCCCTGGCACAGGGATGGCAGAACAGCCCTCCAGCCTCTTCATTGACTCGGCAGACGGTTTCCGAGCCCCAACCACACACCTGACAGCACGGCATTGAAGCCGCATCTGCCAACCAGCAAGCAGAGGCAGACAGACAGGAAATGGTCAGGGAGCTGATATGGGGGATGCAGAGGCGGCGAGGGCAGGTGCAGAGGTGGAAGGGACCCCCTTTTGTGACAAGCGCAAGGGACGGAGAGGGCAGCTTAGTGGCAGCCAGTGAAGGTCGGAGACACTTCCCCAGGGGGCCACTGCCAGGCCTGTCCTGCCTGTGGAGGGAGCTCAAGGCGTGGCCCGTGTCCTGTGTGTGTCCTGTCCCTGGCTTCCCGAGATGTCTGTGAGCAGCACCCATGCTGCTACCCTGCCCAGCCCACAGAAACGCCTTGGCACTGCTGGGAGCGGGAGCAGGCCCTGTGGTCCTGGGATGGACGCCCCAGGGGGGCGCATGGGCGGGTTAGCAACTGGACTGTGCCCCCGAGCCAGAGCCAGCCTGGCCCCGCGCTCCAGACCCCAGCGTTGGGCGAGGCGCCAGCCCCCAAGTGCCCGCTCGCTGCCCGCTCAGCCTGGCGGGCCCTGGGCTGGCTGTGAGCTGAGCACTGCAGGGCGTCCCAGCACTTGCGGCTTGGCTCCGCAGCTGCCAGCCAGGCTGCCAGGGGAGCTGGGCGGTGGAGGCGGCACTCGCTGCACGGGTTCACCCCTGGGCACACACGCGTGCATCCTCGCCGCCGCGCACTGCCTGATGAGCCGCCCTCCCTGAGTGCAGTGCAGGGTCCGAGAGCTGGAGGAGAAATGCCGGACGCAGAGTGAGCAGTTCCACCTGCTGTCCCGGGACCTGGAGAAGTTCCGGCAGCACGCCGGGAAGATTGACCTGCTGGGCAGCAGTGTGGTGGCCTCGCTGGACGTCCCTGGGGTCCCTGGCAAGGCTTTCCCGCAGTCCATGAACGGACTCGCCACCTCCATCGGCAAGGGTGAGTGCGGGCCGGGCCGCCCCCTCCCCTGGTGGACCTGCGCGGTGAGAGCCATTTGGTCCCGGCTGCAGGACCTGAGCAGCAGGATGCAGGACAGGGCAGGACACTGACGTCCGTGCTCGTGTGGGGATCCCAGGGCAGCCCCAAGCACTTGCTTGTCCACAGCCCTGAGTGGCCAGCACCAGCCTTAGGCCCACATTACATGAAGCTGAAGTGCTTGGGGTTCACACAACACACACAGAGAGCGGGGCACCCCGCGGCCTGGCTGGGCCCATGCTGCTGCCCCCTGTGGCTTCGTTGTCCTGGTCCCTGTCCCTGCACGGAGCTTGTGCCTCTGCCTGAGGACTCCCCTCCACTCCAGCAGCGGCAGCAGTGGTGGCTTTGCCCCCACACCACCCTGCTTTAGGAGGCCCAGTGGGAATTGCAGGCTCGACTGCACCCTGCACGTGTCACAGATCTGGCCGCGGTCCTGGGCAACCTTGGACTGGACCTCATGGGCCGGCCACGTGCTCCTGGCTGAGAGCCAGGCAGGACACCAGACGGGAGTCTGGCCACAGATCCTGCTCTGTCCTCCTGCTTACGAAGTTGATTTTCCCTCCTAAATCGAGGGGAGAGGAGCAACAGAACCTCACTTTGGACTTCCCTAGACACTTGCCACATCTCTGCTGGCTCTTACCACAGGAGGGATAAGGCTTTTGGGGCTGTTCATCAGAGGCAGTGCAGCGGCCGCCTTGACCTTGCCCCCCACCCCTCCCTCTCCCTCTGTCCTTCCCACAGTGTAAGTGTAAGAGTGCAGGGTGCTGCGGTTGGGCCAACAGGATGGGGATGAGGACGACCGAGGTGTGCGGGCTTCTCCCCTTACCTGTGGCTGCACTTGGGGGCTGAGGCTGTGACAAGCCAGGGCAGCGCAGATGGGAATCAGTGGTCAGGACGTGGGGAGTAGCCTCTGGTACACTCTCCCCCCATGAGACCATGCAGCGCCCTCCGTCAGCAGAAAATGCAGCAGTCCCCTGGAGGCCATCAGCGGCTCTGCACTGTGTGCTGTGGGGTGCTGGTCACAGGGGTGCCCGGCTGGCATACAGGTGCACTGCCAGAGGGAGAGCAGGTTTTGGCATCAGCCATTCCGTGTGCACCATGGAGGCCCTGCTGATCCAGTCTGCCAGGGGCACCTCCTGCCAGCCGGGGTCACACTGTGCCAGTCGGGTCTGTGGGCACAGCAGCAGGCACACACTTGCTTGTAGACATGCGTGGGTCACTTGTGCATGGCGCAGGGATGTGCGTGCGGGCAGACGAGGCTGGCGGGTGGCTTCCTGGGGAGGCTGTGGCAGCTGAGCTGGGAAGGGTCTGCTTTAGTGGTAAAGGAGGTGTGACACTGGGTAAAACCCATTTCCTGCTTCCCTGAGAACATTGGCTGTGGCGTTTGTTCCGAGACGACTCTCGGGCTCCAGCCCTAACTTTGCTCCAAGGTGTGCTGCCAAGTGTCCCCCCTCCTGCCTTTCTATTGCTACAGTGCATGGAGTTCAGAAATAAAAGGCAGCGTTCTACTTACGGCACCGTGTGCAGTAGTAGTATTGGTATTTACAAAGTACATTAATTCTGCAATCGCCGAAAATTAAACAAGCTAGAATTTTTTTCTAAGTGGGATGGGAAATGGATTTAGAAACAACCTCTTCTCCCTCTCTCTTAGTGAGTCTCAGCGTCATCACTATTTTTTATTTTTTATTTTTTTGGTCTGTTTTGGAAACAAGGTCTCGCTGTGCATGCAGTTCAGGCTGGCCTTGAGCTCACCTTGTAGCCCAGGCCGGTCTCGAACACTTGTGCATGTGTGTAAGGCCCAGCATGATGGTTCCATTTGTGCACACGGCTGTATGTGTGGGCAGTGTGGCCTGTTCAGGCGGGAGCCCAGTGTGAGGAGACCCTGGAGCGTCCTGGTGTGTCGGGAGCTTTCCGGGGCTGGCGTTCCGCTGACCTGAGCTGAGGCTGCTCACAGCCTCGCCCCTCTCTTCTGTACTTGGGAATGGCCTGTCACGCTTTCTGGGCTATGTCTCCAGAGGTCACCCACGAGTGCAGCGAGGCTCTGGTCCTTTACTAGTGTGTCCCCCTGTCGTGGCTGCCACTCCTGCTGTCTGCTTTTAGGGTGAGGCCTTGCTGGGTACCACGGCCCTGTGGCCATGCAGGGTGCAGCTGGCTGCGCCTGCCCCTTCCCCGTAGGAGGAAGGCCCTAGGCTGTGAGGGTGCCGACTCGTCCCTTCTGAAGGGGAGCAGTGCTGTGCACTGTGTCCCTTCCTGCCCCGCAGACCATGACCTGTGGGCAGGGCTGATGGAAAATGCAGGCGTCCCCACCTCTGAGAAGACCCTGGCCCGGGTTCTGCCACTCCAGCTTGCAGCTGAGGCTGCTGGGCAGCGGAGGGCTGAGCGTGAGCCCAGCAGAGCCTGACCCTGGGTAGAGCCGCATCCCGCGTGAGCGTGGGGTCAGAGTGCTGGGGGATTGGGTGGAAATCACCCTGGCCAGAGTCCAGAGTCCCGACCGGGTGGTGGGTGGCGTACCCCGACCCGGCCACTGTCCCTCCAGGGCAGAGGCTGGGAGCTCCTGGGGCCCACGCTCCAGCCGCTGGCGTTGTGTGCGCTGGAGTCAAGAGGGCAAGCCGTGCAGCAGCCTCCCCGAGGGCCTATTGGTGTCTTAGGGGCCTTCTCACCGCAGAGACGCGGTGCCCATGAGTTGCAGGAGAGGCGTGTGTGGGCTCGTGTGCAGCCCATCATCTGCTCCGGGGGATAGCTTGGAAGGGGGCCTGGTGAACTCACCTGCTCAGGCTTGGTGGACAGGAAGCAGAAAGAAGAGGGGCTGGGCGGAGCCCGCAGGCCACGCCCATAGGCCCACAGACCACACCCACAGGCCCACAGACCACGCCCACAGCCCCCGCAGGCCAGGACCACAGGCCACGCCCACAGGCCCGCAGGCCACTCCCCAGGGGCTGCTGTTTCCACGCGGACCTGCTCCCCAGGGCAGGCCTGCTGCAAGCACCACAGTACAGTCAGCTCCCGAAGGCGCTGCTCATGAGTGCATGGGCGTTGCAGACATCCAAATGGCATCTTCCCTCATGTTTGCTCAGCCAGGGGAGGACAGGGAGAAGCCGCCGCACCCCTGTGTGCCCCTAGGAAACTACTGTGCACATTAGAGGGGACAAGGTGACTGCTGTGACATCAGCTCCCTCTTCCCCTAGGACAGGGAGTCAGCGGGCTGGGCTCCACGCTGCTGCTAGGGGGTGGGCGTGCTGTGCCCCTGCTGTGGCCCGACTGGCTTCGCGGGGGAGGGGAGGGCTGCACTCGCCAACAGCAAGCCCGCTTCTCCCCAGCTTTGGCTCCTGCCTTTGAGCTTTCCCCTTCCTGGTGGCAGAAGGGCTGCAGTGTCTTTTTCTTGTTGTTGTTTTAGAACCGGGGATTGAACTCAGGCCCTTGCGCTTGCCAGGCAAGCAGGCGTTCTACTGAGCTATCTCCCTGGTCCCTAAGGCTGCAATGTCATTGAGCCTCACAGCTTCTCCACTTTAAGCCAGGGAGGACAAAACCTCTCTGCCAGGGGGGGGGTGTCCCACTAATCTCTCTGCCTGGCCCCCATCGTGTGGCCCCTGGCCCCTAACCCTCATCCAGCCAGGTGGGCGCTGCTGGGTGGATGAGCCAGTGTGGGGGCGGGGCAGACCAGCCACTGGTATCTGCCTCCTGCCTGTCTCCCCTCTGCAACGCCTCCCTGTCCCCTGCCAGGTCACGAGGGATCTGCTGGCCATTACTCTGTGACTAGCGACCACACCCCACTCCCCAGGGTCAAGCCAGAGCCCCTGGGTTCCACTAAGCCCAGCTTCCTCTTACGATCCAGTAGCCCAAGATGCAGATTTGAGTCCGACGTGAGTCCTCCTACTGGCCCGGTGCTGCGTCCCCCGCATCCCCAAGGGAGATGATGCCTGCCTGTGCTCCCCACTGCCCTCCCCGTGTCCTTTACCCACACCTGTCAAATCCTGAGCTTCCTTACTGACAGCTGAAGTGGGGGCCCGGGTGGGCAGAGCTGTCTAGCCATTCCCTCCCATGCCCCAATTGTCCCTCAGCTGCCCACAGGGCATGTCAGGAGGGGAACCAGCTGAATCACCATGTAGCTACCCAGATAGCGGGCAGAGGTGGGGATGGGCCCAGGGCCCTTGTGTAACCCTTCCTGTGTGGCTGGCACTGTCAGATGCCTGAGGGTGGGAGACGGGTTGAATGTCCGTGGGTGGGGTGTCACCTCATGGCTGTCTGTTTCCTGGGGACTGGAGTCCTGGCAGGGATGGTGCCAGCTACCTCGGTGCTCATGAAGCATGCCTGTGTCCCCACAGATGGACAATGAATGGAACTCCAATACCTCAAAGCAGAGATACTCGGGGAAAGTCCATCTGTGTGTCGCCCGCTACAGGTGAGCACCCCTGCCCTCAGCAGAGCCACGCTTCAGGTGGCTCGTGGGTTGTGGTCAGGCTGCGTGTGCTGGCTTCAAGGTGGGGACAGCAGTAGAGTGGAGAGGACCAGCCCACAGAGGCAGAGGCAGAGCAGGGGCCTGGCCAGAGAGGAAGGGGCGGGAGCCAGGGTCTGTGCCAGGCCGCGGCAGCAACCTAGGCCCCCAGACCCACCCAGGGGGTGCCAGGAGTGCAGGGGCCAGCTGGAGCCACCACGGCCCATGCTGTGCATGGAGCTGGCTGTTCTGGCTTTGTGGGGAGCAGATTCTGGGGGAGCTGGATTGCTTTCCAGGCACTGATGGCCCCAGACGTGCTAACGCAGCTTTGCAACTGGCAGAATGACCCAGGTGCCCGGGCTGCGGCCCTCATGGGCTCCAGGAAGAGATACCCAGGAAGAGATACCCACTGCCTTCCCCAGCCTGGGGGCCCCAGATACCCCTCAGCTCTGGCCACATTGCCAGGTCCCTGCCTTTCCCTGGGTGTGTGTCCCTCTGCCTGCACCATTTCAACGGCATCTATGGGTCCCCTGTGTACCCAGACAGGGACACCATTCAGTCCGCAAAGGGCAGCAAGCAGTGTCACAGCATGACAGTGTGGCCCAGAGCCCCAGAGTGGGCCACCTCGGCCCTGCCTGTGTCCCCTTTGCTTCCTGGCTCCAGCTGTACCCAGCTGTCCTGGGACCTGTGGTGCCTGTCCCATGAGCTGGTGTCACAGGCCCAGTCCTGCTCAGCTCTTAGATGGGAAACCCTTCCATAGGCTGGTCAGCAGCACAAACTGGGCCTCCATATGCAGACTAAAGGCACGAGCTGGGCCCTCCAGCAGCTTCCTGCCCCTGGGCTCAGGGCTCACACAGCCTCTGTCCTCAGCTGTGTTTGTGACTGGACCACACAGCCTGCTGAGGCCCCACACAGGAGTCTGTTCTGTCCCAGCGCCTGTGCCTGGTTGCTGTCTGCACAGGGTAGGAGAGGGCAGCATGTCTGGAGCCGTGGGCGCAGGGTGCCGGGAGCCGTGGGCGCAGGCGTGAGGCTGCCCTCCCTCGCCCTGTGCCGTGGGCAGCAGCCGTGATGACTCCAGCTCGTGGCTGGTCTGCAGGGCCTCGCCTCTGCCTTCCTCCCCAGCAGGTTGGCTTCCAGCTGCCTGCTGCTGATCACGGCAGTGTTTCTTGCTGATTTCAAATCTGCTGACTTCCCACACGTGGCAGGGCCAGTCTGGATGGTGGCTCCTCCATTGCACCCTGGTCATGCTGTGCCTGCTGCACAGACAGCAGGCAGGGGCTACAGGGCTGGGCGAACCTGAGAGCAACTGCCCAGTGGCCTTGGTGCCGGCGTCCAGGGCTGGGGCCAGGTGGCTGGGCTGCGTCTTGCGAGTGCCAGGCTGACCCCTGGCAAGCCCCAGTGGCCAACACCACGCAGAAGTTCCACACCCCCATCCTGCCCTGCTCCTGGCTGCCCAGGGTTCACCCCTTGTACTGGGCAGTGGGGCCAGTGGGGCCTCGGGTGATGACTGCCAGGATGGGGAATTCTGTCCCCCAGCTCACTCCAGTGTCCCGATGCTGGGAAACTCTCCTCCCCTCCTGGGACTGGCAGGCTCACGAGTCCTGACCTTGCCTTTCTCGCTGAGATTTAGTGGTGGTTGCTAAAACCCAGGCAGGACAGTGTGGTGATGGGCGAGTCACTCTTGGGCCAGCCCCTCCAAGGAGCAGCAGGGCCGTCTCCATTTTCTTCTTGAGCCTTTTTCTGTTATTTGACATTAGTTAACCTTTCGGATGGAACGTTCCAAGCTCCTCAGTTCACTTCGTTAAGGTCGAGATTTCAGCAGGTGTCACCCCGGCTGTGCTGAGAGCTCAAGGGCCTGCGCGTGCCTGTTCCTCGGTTGTGTGTGGGAAGGGTACGGTGGCCGCGCTCACCGTGGTGCTCCGGTGGTGCACACCCAAGGCCGAGCCGCACCCACGCCTGGAACAAACAAGTATTCCTCCCAGCCTTTATCTTTAGGGAGAAATTGCGGAATTGTGGGTGCCGGTCAAAAGTCAGGAGCAGCATCAATGCTGGACCTCAAGGAAAATGCCAGCCTGTTGGGTGGACTATAGGGGTGAGGCAGTGTATTCTGTGAGGGGGACCCACTACAGGGGTGAGGCAGGGTATTCTGTGAGG
>NW_004524652.1:1546929-1553002 GCF_000260255.1 Octodon degus
TATTCTGTGAGGTGGACCCACTACAGGGGTGAGGCAGGATATTCTGTGAGGTGGAAATGTAGCACACTTGCTGCACAGTGAAAAAAAAAATACAAAGCCAATTGCCAAGCACTAGGGGCCGGGGAGATGGCTCAGTAGAATAAATGCTTCCCTGGCAAGCGCAAGGGTCTGAGTTCAATCCCTGGTTCCGCCAAAAAAAATAATAATAATAAAATAAAACAACAACAACAATTGCCAAGCACAGTGCACGCCGACCGCACCCTAGCTGAGTTCCGCGTAATCACTGCAGAGCTCAGTTCCTCTGCTTGCTCACTAACTTGGAACTGTGTAGCTATGGAGGAAAAGACAAGCGAAAACGCTGTCACGATCACACACATGTCCGTGGTGGGGCTCTGCGTGGTCGGGGCTGCAGAATGCCCTTCCTCCCCTGCCTGAGCGAGGGGGTGGGTGCGAGGCCCTGAGGACTCGGCACCCTTGCTGTCGCGAGGTTTGTCGCGCAGCCCCAAGTGCGGGCAGCAGTGTGCTGAGCTGGCCTCCCGCAGGGGAGGGCTCGGTGCGGCCGCCCAGGGCCACTAACGGGTGCCTGTGCTCTTTCTCCAGCTACAACCCCTTCGATGGGCCCAATGAGAACCCAGAAGCCGAGCTGCCTCTCACGGCGGGCAAATACCTCTACATCTACGGGGACATGGATGAGGACGGGTTCTATGAAGGTCTCTGGGCGGGGCTGAGGGGGTGGAGACATGCAGGTTCCTGCTGGCCCTGGCCAATCGGCTCTCTGCCTCTCCCACTCCTCTGAGCTTGCAGGGTCCCCTGGTGGTGTCCCCACTCACTGGAGGCTCCCTGGGCTGCCTGCGGGACATCACGAGCAGAAGCCCCAGAGGCAGCAGCCAGGCACTGTGGGCTGGCCTCAGGGCAGCGTCATGGCTGTGGTGTGCTGCCCGCTGAGTACCACGCCATGTAGATGCGCGTGCTGGACACGGCAGCCAGAGCCGAGCCCTTGGCGAGGTTCCTGCAGCACTCACAACATGCTTTGCACCTGCAGGCCTCCACGCTTAGGGTCCGTGACCGGTGTGACCCCTCATCACTCAGCCTCAGTTTTCTCTGCTGTAGAACTCAGATAGAAAGTGTCCACCTTTAGAGTATCCCGGAGGATAAGTGAGATAATACATATGAAATGCTTGGGGCAGAGCCTGGCACAGAGTAGTAGCTCAGTAAATGTTAGCTGTCACCACCACCTTCAGCAGCAGCAGCACCAACAGCACCAACACCGTTACCACCACTACCACCACCACCACCACCACCGTTACTACCACCACCACCGTCACCATAACCATAACCACCATGACCATGACCACCCCCCCACCATCACCACTATGACCACCATCACAAGAACTATCACCACCAGCACCCCACCATGACCACCATGACCACCATGACCACCACCACCAGAACCACCACCACCAACACCGTTACCACCACCACCGTCACTGTAACCATAACCACCATGACCATGACCATCACCACCACCATCACCACCACCACCACCACCACCACCGTTACCTCCACCACCGTCACCATAACCATAACCACCATGACCATGACCACCACCACCACCACCACCACCACCAACACCGTTACCACCACCACCATCACCGTAACCATAACCACCATCACCACCACCATCACTACCACCATCACCACTATGACCACCATCACAAGAACTATCACCACCAGCACCCCACCATGACCACCATCACCATGACCACCATCACAGCCACTATGACCACCACCACCACCGTCATCACCACAACCACCCAGCATTACCATCAGCACCAGCACCACAACCATCACAAATACCACCACCACCACCATCACCAACACCACCCAGCATCACCCTCACCACCACCACCACCGTTGTCTCCACCCTCACCGCCACCACTGTCACCATCACCGCCCTCTGTCACCACCCCTACTGCCATGATTGTCACTGTCACTGTTCTGTCCTATCAGTCTGACTTCCAAGGCAAGGGATCAGCAAGCCCAAGGGCCATGCATGCCCTGGGTGGGCTAGGGGAGACTCTGGGTCCTTGTCCCCCATTAGAGCCCAGCACTGCTAGCATGGTCACATGCCCTCTGCAGGGTAGACTGGGCATGGGCTGGCTGCAGGGCTATAGTCCCTGAGATAGGTTGGCTGGAATAGAATCTGTGTTGGGTGTCTGAGCTGTCCTGGATCCCTACAGTGACAGTGGGTGCTGGAAGCCACCCCCCTGCCTCATCTCCAAGGCGCGTTATCCATGGTCAGGGCCTCTGCAGAGGTGGCCCGTGAGCCTCATTGCCCAGGACCGCAAAAGCATCAGGACTGGGCCGTAACACAAATCCCTGCCTGCAGTCTGTAGCCACGAGTGGAGCTTGGACGGCAGCTGCCTGTCACTTGACTCATCAGCAGTTGTGAGGCCAAAGCACAGCTCCCTTCCGCCTCTGGTGGACAGTCCTGAGATGCCCTGGTGCTTTGCCGGGCTTGGAGATGCCACTCTCTGATTGCTGTGTGAACCCTCGGCGTCAGGAGGTTCCTGATCAACCTCCCAAGTGTGGGTGCGATGTGTTTCCTAAGCTCCTGCTGGTCACGGGGGCTGTACGTGCTCCTGCCTGCAGGGCAGCACTCTGGCTAGGGGCCGTTGTGTCAACGTGGTGGCCTGGTGCGAAAGCCCAACTAGGGCTGGAGGGTTACTTGGATAAGGGTGCGGGTGATACTGGAGCGGGGATCAGTGACTGGGGCCCACTGCACAGTGTCTGCATGTGCTGGGGCACCCGAGGACACCGGGGGGGGGCAGTGTTGTGACACTTGTCCTTGTGCGCCGCAGGAGAGCTCCTGGATGGGCAGAGGGGCCTGGTGCCCTCCAACTTCGTGGACTTCGTGCAGGACAGTGAGTCGCGGCTGGCCGGCACTCTGGGCAGCGAACAGGATCAGAATCTCATCAATCACTCAGGCAGCAGCATGGGCGTGGAGGGCGAGCGCATCCTGGACCTGCACTCCCCGACCCACACGGACCCGGGGGCCACCGATGATGGCGGGGGCTCGCTGGACATGAACATCGACGACATCGGAGAAGACATCGTGCCTTATCCTAGGAGACTCACCCTCATCAAACAGCTTGCCAAAAGTGTCATTGTGGGCTGGGAGCCCCCGGTGGTGCCGCCCGGCTGGGGCACTGTGAGTGGCTACACCGTGCTGGTGGACACCGAGCCACGCCTGAGCCTCCCGCTGGGCGCCAGGACCAAGGCCCTGGTGGAGAGGCTGGACACAGCTGCCCGCACCTACCGCGTCTCTGTGCAGTGCGTCACCAGCCGGGGCAGCTCCGATGCGCTGCAGTGCACACTGCTGGTGGGCAGGGACGTGGCGGTGGCGCCCTCACACCTGCGTGTGGACAGCGTCACACAGATCTCGGCGCAGCTGTCCTGGCTGCCCACCAACAGCAACTACAGCCACGTCATCTTCCTCAACGAGGAGGAGCTCGACGTCGTCAAGGCGGCCCGCTACAAGTACCAGTTCCTGGCCCTGCGGCCCAACATGGCCTACAAGGTCCGGGTCCTGGCGCGGCCCCACCAGGTGCCCTGGCAGCTTCCGCTCGAGCAGAGGGAGAAGAAGGAGGCTTCAGTGGAGTTCTCCACACTGCCCGCAGGTGAGCCGTGTCCTCCCACGGGCCCTGCAGCACAGGGCGTGGCGTGCACTGGGGACAGGCTCTTGGTGTGCCGTGGGCGGCGCCCGGGCAACGCTGCTTTGGCGCTTATGCAGGGGAGGAAGTGAGAGGTACCCTCCGCTGCCCCCAGGGTGCAGTCCCTCCGCACGGCTCCTGCCTTGAGGTTTGTGTTTTTAAAGGCACTCACATGCCTGGTGTGGACAAAAGAGAAGGCTGGTGTCGCCCTCCCGCTGTCTGGGTTCCTGGCTCAGCATCCCTCTACACTTGGTGATAAATAGGGCGACAGTGTGTGGCCTTTCGAGGGGACAGAGCGCCGCAGCCCACTGACGCTGCTGGAAGGATCCTGGTGTCCCTTGGTCACGCGTATCGGCCAGTGAAGGCAGCTTATGTGGCTGGGTGGCTTTCACAGCAGTGTGCCGTGTGGCCGCTGCTGTTATGGGTGATATTGTGCTGTCCTTTTGAGCACCTGCCCGTGCTGCCCTCTGCCTGGTCCAGCTGCTCTAGTGCAGGCCAGTCCGAGCCTCTGGCCAGCGGTGTCACAAACAGTTCCTTGGTCCTGTCCCGTCTTTCCCTAACGATGTGAAATCTTCGGATCAAGGCACTGTAGGCAGGTCTTGTGGCCCAGCACTCCCAGGAGGATGTGGCGGGGGTCACAGCAGAGACCAAGGTGCGAGTGCAGGGCCTGGCCAGGGGCCCTGAAGTGTCCCTGATGTCCCCACCTTGGACAGATGTGTGGGACAGGAGGAGGGGCGCCTTGACAGAGGACAGGGAAGAGGGACAGCGGACGCGTCACCAGCCACGCAGGCTGTGCTGGGTGGTGCAGCCGCAGGGAGTTCTTTTTCATGTCTGTATACGTTTGTGATATGTAATGACAACACTCATGCCCATTTTTGATTGGGTTTTGGGGGAGTCTAGAGTTTTATTTTATTTTATGTGTTGTAAAGATTAGCCCTGCGTCTGAGGCGGAGCTGGCGAATCGCTTTTCTGCAGCTGCCGCTCCCTTTGCTGCCTCCCTTTGCTGAGCACAAGCTTTTCAAAGTGACGTGATCCCATTTGTTGATTCTTGGTGCTATTCCTTGGGCAGTTGGAGTCCGGTTTAAAAAGTTGTTGCCTGTGCTTGCAGAGGTCTTATTTATTTTATTTTTTTTAAACTACTTTATCTTTCAGCAGAGTAAGTGTTTGCTTAATGTTTAGGTCAGCGATGGCAAAGCTTTTAGGGCCTGGACGCCCTAACTGCAAGCCCGAGCCCAGCTCCTATTGCGAAACGCCGGCCCTGCAGTCAGACCCGAATGCCCAGGTTTTAGTTTAGAATCAAGCAGCTCATACACGAAGGTCTTTTCCTCATAAAGACACACAGCGCGTGCGCCGGACGTCGGCCACGCTGACTGGGACCTTGGATTCTCCTGATGCTCCGGCCTCTGGCTGGTGGAAGGACGCGGCCCAGCAGAGCCGTGCACTGTCCCCCCAGCGGAGGCGTTAGTTGGAGGAGTTCTGTAAGTGCCCCTCACAGGCACCGGCGCTTCCCATCCAAATGTGCTGAGAAGTTTTATACAGAGTGGATGACAATTCTGCCGGTTCTCTCATCCGTTGCCGTTATTCCTGACTTGCTTACCGCGCTGAATGACGCTGCTTGGGCGGCAGAGCGGCCTCGGTCGGCTCAGGCCACCGTGCCGCACCTCCCGCGTGCGGGTGTCAGACGCCCGGCTGCTCTGGCCCGGACTCGCTCACTCCGCTCCTGACGCGGGCGCTCTTAGCCCGGGTGACCTTGGACTCCGTACAGGGGTGTGCTTGGCCCTCAGTGCCTGCTGTTGCTGTCCGCTGGTTTCTGGAAGGAATTTAGTAACAGCAGTATCGTTTCTAGCCTTTGGTTTGGTAGAATTCATCAGTGAAGCACCTTACGCCTGGCATTTTCTTTGTGAAAATGTTTTAAATTCCAAGTTCAATTTATGTAATGGCTTTAAGGGGATTCAGGTGTTTTTATTTCTGACGATTGGGTAAGTAGTTTTGAAAGGAATTTCTCCGTTTCATGGGAATTGTCTAATTTATTTCTATAAACTTGTTTGTAGGATCACTGTATTACTTCTAAGTGTCTTTGGATGTGAGGTCATACTTTCTCTTGAATTTCTGGTGATATATGCTTTCCTTCTTATTTATTATGGCTTATAATAAAGTCATTATTACAGTTATTTTATTAATATATTCAAAGCTCTAACTTCTTGCCTGATTGAGCTTTCAAAAATAATTTTTTTATCTTTTTTTCCTATGGATGTTGAGTCTGGCATGCTCTTCTACTCCTACATTGTTTTTTTTCCTTTCCTTTCCTTTCCTTTCCTTTCCTTTCCTTTTCTTTCTTTCTTTCTTTCTTTCTTTCTTTT
>NW_004524652.1:1553102-1574043 GCF_000260255.1 Octodon degus
TATTTGGTTTTTATTTGGGGCCTATTTTTTGTAGTTCTTTATGTATATTAATCCTCTGTCAGGGGAATAGCTGGGAATTTTTTTCTCCCATTTTGTAGGCTGTCTCTTCACTCTGTTGGTGGCTTCATTTGCTGTGCAGAAGCTTTCTAATCTGACACGATCCCATTTGTTGATTCTTTTCTTTCTTTCTTTCTTTCTTTCTTTCTTTTCTTTTTTTTTTTTTTGCGGAACAGGGGATTGAACTCAGGCGCTTGCACTTGCCAGGCAAGTGCTTATTCTACTGAGCCATGTCTCTGGCCCCAAACCCCTACATTTTCTAAGCAAAAACTTAGACATTTATTTAAAATTCATTCATTCTTTCTTTCTTTCTTTCTTTCATTCATGTGTTTGGTACAGGGTCATTTCACCCCACAGCTTGGACTTGTAGGGGTTCTCCTGTTTTCATCCCCCCCAGTGCTGGGATTATAGGTGTGCACCACCATGCCTGGACTTGGTAAATGGCTCAGTGTGCCCAGGGGTGGGGCTGGCATGGCCCTGTGCTTGCCTAAGCAGGCGCTGAATCTGCTGAGCTATCTCGCCAGCCCTACCAATTTATTTATAGTGAAAGAATTACATAACTTTTTTTTGTGTGTGGTACCAGGGATGGAACTCAGGACCTTGCGCTTGCCAGGAAAGCACTTATTCCACTGAGCTAACTCTCCAGCCCTAACATTACAATTCTATTTGTCTTCTTTTGATTTTGCTGTTGTTTTGGTATAATTTACTTTTACATGTTACAATTCCCTCGGGATTTTTTATTTTATTTTATTTTTTATTTTTTGTATTTTAGGGAAGGGTCTACAGGGTGTTCAGGGTCTCACTACTAGATCAGACTTGTAGAGATCCGACTGTTTACAGCCTCCTAAGAGCTGGGATTACAGCGTGTGCCACCATGCCCAGTCTCAATTGCCATCTCAGCACATCCCGGGGGTGGGGCCAGCACAGCAGGCCCGGGGATCGAACCCTGGCCTTTAATCTGCTGAGCTATTTGGCCAGCCCTTCCCTCAGGATATTGCTATTTGCTTATCTCTGAAGAATTTGGAAAATATAGTTTCATCTTTACCGTTTCCACTGTCCTTTTCATTCCTGCCGTGGGTCTGCATTTTGGCTCGGGTTGTCTCCTTTCAGCCTGGAGGCTTTCCCTTTGAACAGCTTTGGCGTGCTCCTGTCGGTCCGAAGTGGCGTGTGCCTGCACTGCCACTTGTGCTCTTGTGCGGGCCCCGCATGCACCCTCCTGCCACCCGTGGCCCTTCTCGCTGCTGTGGTGGGTCAGCGGCCACTCCCTGCCCTTCCTTTCTGAAGACCCGAGTGCTTTTCTGCCCCTTTCTTTATCTTTGAGCACCAGGAGTTGGAGTCTGATGTGCCTGTACTTGATTGTAGTTATACTTTCCCAGTTTTCACTGAGATTTCCAGATCCCGAGTAACATTCTCCAGATTTCCGGCACAGCTCCGCATGTTTCTTTTGCCCTGTCCTGTCTTCTCTTTCGGAGCCTGGAGCTGTACACCGGGCGACACCGGGCAAGGCAGTTTGCTGCGGTATGCGGATGTTGTTCTGCTGCTGCTCGGAGCCTGCGGTCGTCGCTGTGCCCCAGAGCTGTCTCCACTGGGCTGTCTCTGTGTCTCCTGGTTCTTCCCCTGGGGGCCCGGTCTGCTGCTCAGGCCACCAGATGAAGGTTTTTAAAATCTTGCTAACTGCATTTTTCTGCTCTTGGATTTCATTTGGTTTCTTCATAGTTGGTTCGATTACTCCTTACGCCCCGTTGTTCCTTCACCCATTATCTCTATCTCTTTCCATCCTCTTTTGCCAGGAAACCTGGCGGGGAGGACGTAGGGTCCTGTGGGGCTGAGGAAGGGTGGTTGCTGCCACCTCTGCTACGGTCCCTTGTGGGGATGCTCTGTCACCACAGATGCTGCCTTATGTCTGTTTGACATGTATGGCAGTTGACAGGCAGGGAGGCTGCCTCCGGGCTGTCACAGTCGTAGGCCGAGCTGGGGCTTGCAGCCAGGCCGACAGACTCCAGCGCCCACATTCTTGGCCATGCGTGGTCCCCCTGCGTTGTGTGTTCTGAGTGGACACAGCTGCTGGTCGTGGTCATGGAGAGAAAGCCCTTGTGGGCAGCAGCGGCTGTGTCAGTTGTTCCACTGAGAAGCAGCTGGCAGTCACCGTGGGGTGGTGTGTGAAGCAGGCGGGCTGGGCTTCTGCACAGGGTGAGAAGAAGGCTTGGGGAGCTTTGCCACAGCGCGGGCGTGTTCGGGCCAGTGCCCACTCTGGGGCCGCGGTGTTCCTTCCGCGGGCAGGGATCTGTGCTTTCTAGTGGGAAGCAGTGAGGATTTCCCAGGCCTAGAAGGAAGGGCGCTTCCTTGATCGTCCAGACAGGGCTGGCTGCTCACTGTTTCTGAAGCCACCTGCCATACCTGGTGACATGGCTACTGCTTACCTGTCCCCAAGCTTGGGGCTCATGACAGCTTCTCTTGTTGGATCGGTAAGCATAGCTCATGGAGCACTGGCCCAGAGCAGGTGGCCAGCCTGGGTGCCCGGGAGCAGTGCGGAGCGGCCGCGGCCTGGCAGCCCAGGGGAGCTCGGGCTCTTGGTTTTGCTTAGATGCACAGTGTGGTACTGTGCTGATGTTGGGTGCAGGCTTGCTGTCCCCGGGATCTGATGAAGATTGACGAGAGGGCTGGGGACAGCGGAGGGTGGGACAGGGAGGCTCTTTCCCCTGTCATCCTCCTGCCCTCCCCAAGCTGTCCCTGGTCACCTGTCCCCAGGCAGAGGTGACTGACTGGGCACAGCTGGAGGTGACTGGACAACTGAGAGCACAGGTGCTTTCCCAAAGGAGGCGAGTAGAGGCCGTGTGGAGACCGTGTGCCCGGCACCAGCCAGTGCTGCTACCTCCGCTGGCCGCTTGTCTCCGTTGCCTCTACATCAAGGTGTCACCTGTCTTCCAGGAAGGACCATGGGGCAGTAACAGCCACTCAGCAGGCCAGTCTTGAAGGCCACTATTCCTTCTGTCCCTCCCAGGGCCCCCGGTCCCCCCACAAGATGTCACTGTCCAAGCAGGGGCCACAGCAGCCACTGTCCAGGTCTCCTGGAAGCCGCCTGTACTGACCCCCACTGGGCTGTCCAATGGAGCAAACGTCACTGGCTACGGCGTGTACGCCAAGGGGCAGCGGGTAAGTGGCTTGGGTGGGGGCCCCGATGGGCAGAGTCCCACTCCGCAGCTGAGATGGGGTGACCTGTTCCCTACACGGGGGCAGTTCAGGCGAATCCTCAGCTGCCAGATGCCTCCATTATTTACAAAAGGCCACCCGCACTGTACCTCAGGGCCCACTGGCTTGGGTGCTGGACCCCTGTGACTGGCTCTGCTCTAGGTTGGACCCCAGCACTAGGGTCGCTCCTCGGAGACCTGGCAGGGATGACTCACAGGCAGGTGGCCAGACCCCAGACTCTGGGAAGCAGGGTCGACCGTCTCAGCCCACCACCCTCCCAGCACTGGGAGGGCAGGCAAGGTGTCTCCATCCTGTCCTGTCAGGAGCGATGGATGAGATTCACAGGGTAGGGGTGGGCATGAGCTGCCTTCCGTGGGAAGGTGCCGGGTGGTGCCCCTGCTCCTGCCCCTCCAGCACAGCAGGAAGAGTGTCCCCTGTGCACGCATCTGGCTCTGGGTCAGTCCTGAGGAGGATAGGAGTGCTGCCGGCTGGGCCTTCCGGCTGGGTGTGTCCTGGCCTGTGTACCTCCTGGTCCCCTACTCTCTAGACCCCTGGGCTTCTGGCTGAGGCCGCCTTGAGCAAGATGTCTGGGCCTTGTCCTTCCTTGAGGGGCAGAAGACAGCTGTGGGAGGCCAGCAGCGCTCAGCTGGCCTTGTTTCTGCGCAGGTGGCCGAGGTCATCTTCCCCACTGCAGACAGCACCCCTGTGGAGCTCGGGCGGCTGCGTGGCCTGGAGGCGAAGGCTGTGACTGTGCGGACCCTCTCTGCCCAGGGCGAGTCTGCAGACTCAGCACCAGCTCCTGTGCCCCCAGACCTCCTGGTGCCTCCAGCCCCCGCCCCCAGGGCAGTGCCCCCACCGAAGCCATTAGCCAGCACCCCTGATACCAAAGATGATCACCTGGGCTTCCACACCAAGGCGGAGACCTGGGAGCAGAGCCGGTCCCCTGCACCTGCACACGGAAACCTGCTGGAGCCGCCTGGCCTGCAGGGTGCCACCCCTGGGCGGAGGTCACCTTCACCTAGCCGCATCCTCCCACAGCCACAGGGAGCCCCTGTGTCCACCTCCGTTGCTAAGGCCATGGCCCGTGAGGCTGCCCAGAGGGTGGCCGAGAGCAGCAGGGTAAGCTGGGGTTCTTCCAGGGGTTCTTCCCTCTGTTCCTCTGCATGGGGCACATGGTGGTGGGGATGGCTATAGCTATGCGCCCCCAGACCAGGCTGCAGACCGATGGAAGGGCGCTGCACTCACCTGAGCTGTCCTGGGATGATGTGTGCCCAGTCCTAACTGGGCTGTGCCCTGCTCCTGCTCTGCCCACGAGCCGCTGCAGAGCCCGGAGGGGGGGGGACGGGGCCCCAGTGCAGCTGTGCTCCTGGCCGGCGTCTGAGCCACACGCTGACAGTGGCCTGGGCTGCTGCTCACTTCAGGCTTCTATCTGGCACGTGTGTGAGCACACGAGTGTGCGTGCACATAGGTGTATGTGTGCATGTGTGCACATGCATGTTGGTGTGTGTGCACATACGCATGGGTGTGTGCATGCTCACAGGCATGTGTGAGCATGCATGCAATGCATATTTGCATACGAGCACATGGGTGTGCACATGTATGTAGGCATGTGAGCATGCATGCAGTGCCTGTAGGTGTGTGAACAATGCATGCACATGGGTATGTGCATGTGTGTAGGCACGTGTGTGCGTGTGAGCGTGTGTGTGTAGTGGGTGCTCGCATGTGAACAGATTCTCCACGCAGGCACGTGCACATACAAGGCCCAAGACACACAATGACTGTCCAAGTTAAAAATTTAAAACTGTATGACAGCAAAAGACACACTGCTATGAGTCCCCTTCAGAATAGCTACCCTGTTTCAAACCCACCTATGTCATTGTTTCAAGATGTCTAGGGCTATTTCTGTCGAGTAAAACCACAACGCTGCGCCCTCGTCCGCCTCCCTCACTGGACTCGGCACTGCGTGGCTTCTGGCTGTGCCCCTAAGTCAAAATGACCCTAAGAGGGAGACGCCTTGAATCCATGCAGGGCGCTGAGGGAAGAGGGCCCCAGAGCCACTGCAGAGAGGCGGGGCCGGCGGGGCGAGTGTGCGTGAGGAGAGCGAGGACGGCTGTGTTGCAGCGCAGCTCTGTGCTTTGGACCACAGCCGCACGCCCCTGCGGGGAGAGCTGCACATGGGGTGGGCGTGTGCGCACACTCATCTGCATGACACTGCCACCCTGCGTGCGGCGAAGGGGCCAGCGTGGGGCCGCAGCCCGAGGTGCGCGGTGAGACAGGTCAGGGCCACCTGTGTGGTGCTGGAGCTGCCCGGGGCCGCCAGCCTTACAAGGCGCCCAGATGTTTGCTGTGAGCCTCAGTTTCTCCTTTGAGACAATAGCAGCCCATGAACTTGCGACTTCTGCTTGGAGGGCCAGCTTCAGAGCTCACAGCAGGTGGCAGCTGGGGCGGGGCTGCAGCCCCAGGGATGTCTCCAAGGACCAAGCATTAAGAGCTAAGAACTGTCATTAGCTGGGTTGGCAGGGGTGAGGGAGTGGGCACACCTGTAATCGCAGCACTCTGGGAAGCTGAGGCAGAAGGATCCCAGGTTTGAGACCAGCTTGGACAATTAAGGGCTTAGATCTGTCACAGAGAGTTTAAAGGCCCTAGGTTTGATCCTGGCACTAAAAACAGAAACAACAACAACAACAACAAAAAAGCAAGGCCAAAAGCTAAAAGGAGACGTGTTGGCTGATGGAATGCAAGTGGGCCAGGGAGGCCCATGGGGGAGAGGACAGCCTCCTGGGAGCAGGACACTGCAGCGGCAGGGGCTCAAGCAGATGCACTCTTGAGTAGACTGGGCTGCTCGGGGGGTCGCTACTGTACTTGCCTGAGTGTGGACAGGGCTCCTTGCCCCACAGGGCACTGGGGAGAAGCGCCAAGGGAGTGGCTGTCCCCCATTGCCCAGCTCACCTCATCCCCTCTCTTTCCAAGTTAGAGAAAAGGAGCTTCTTTCTGGAGAGGAGCAGCGCGGAGCCCTATGCCAACTCAGATGAGGAGGATGGCTACGCCTCACCTGAGCTCAAGCGGAGGGGCCCGTCTGTGGATGACTTCCTGAAGGGGTCTGAGCTGGGCAGGCAGGTGAGGCTGGCGGCCACGGTGGAGGCAGGGGAGAGAGAACAGCCAGCCGGCCGCAGCAGTCCTGCCAGCGCCGAGGCTGGAGTGCGCAGGAGAGCCTGTGCCACCTCATTCTGGAGCAGTATGGCGGCGTCCCAGCTGCGCCAGAACCTCACCTGGGCAGGTCCTTGGGTCAGAACAGGAGAGGGTCAGTTGCCAGCGCCCACT
The DNA here is from genome assembly GCF_000260255.1 of Octodon degus. Taxonomy (NCBI): domain Eukaryota; kingdom Metazoa; phylum Chordata; class Mammalia; order Rodentia; family Octodontidae; genus Octodon; species Octodon degus. The sequence goes on from NW_004524652.1 coordinate 1,559,670, forward strand.
GGTTCGTGTGTGAGTTTGTGTCCACTGGTGGACAACATTTACTGGACACCAGTCGTGTGCTGGTGTCTTGGTCACTTTCCCTGTGCTGTAGCACTGTCCTGTTTGGCTTATGGTTTCAGAGGTTACAGTCCTTGGTCAGCTGCTCCAAGGCAGAAGGGTGTGGGGGAACATCTTGGTGGAGGGGTGCTCTCCTCATGGTGGCCAGGGGCTGCCTGGAACCCCATGCCCCCGCCCCCTGGGGAAAGCGAATGCCAAATGGGGACTGCTGGGGTCAGAGCTGTCCCTTCACTCTGCTCCTGTCCCCCACAGCCCCACTGTTGTCACGGAGATGAGTACCACACAGAAAGCAGCCGGGGCTCAGACCTGTCAGACATCCTGGAGGAGGACGAGGAGGAGCTATACTCGGAGATGCAGCTGGAGGATGGTGGCCGCCGGCGGCCCAGCAGCACCTCCCATGGTGCCCTCAAGGTGAGAGGGTGGGCTGGGGCAGGTGGGGGTGGGCGGGACGGGCAGAAAGCTGCACTGCCCCGTGCCGGGCCGCGCCCTGTGACAGAGGCTGCGGGTGTGGGCTCCTCGCTTCTTTCTCACTGTTGAAATTGCTGCAGGACTCCTGTAGCTCCTGGCCATGTCACAGAACAGTGTGGGTACAGGAGTTTGGGGGACCCCTGTGGCATCCTGGGGTGCCCCGCTCTGTGACAGGAGTCGAATCAGGGAGACTGGGTGCTCGTCCATGCATAGACCCAGACCTTGCATCCTCCCTGAGGCCGTTGGGAGAGGCTGCTGCTAGGACACAGTCCGAGTGAGCAGGGTGTCCCCCCTGTGCCCGCGGGGACCTTCGCCCCACAGCTGCGGCTGGGCCAGCACCAGCTCCCGTGCGATTCTGTCACTGAGCGAGACCCAGGAGGCAGGTGCAGGGCCAAGCAGCTGGAGGCCCTGTGGCTGGGGATTCCGGCATGGAAGGGCCTGGAGAGGAGCTTGTCCAGGGCCCAGGGCACCACATGCATGTGGAATGCTGCAGAGGGTGTTGGCCTGGTTCCCCAAGGTGTGGCCCTGCATAGACAGACTGATGGATGTTCCCTCTGCGCTGGAACATTCCAGATCCCTATGCAGACCCCTGCACGGCACCTGAGGCCCCGCCCCCAGCTCACTGGCCTCGTGGCCAACAGCCCCACTGGCCAGCCCTCCCCTCTGCCCCGTGCCTCGTGCCCTCTTGGGCTGCACCCGGGTCTGGACTTCTTGCCGCTGTGTGGAGGTGAGGGGCAGCATGCACAATGTGCCCTCTTCCCAAGGCTGCTGCTCAGGGTGCAGGTCAGGGCCACTTTCACAGAGACTGGAGGCTGCCGCCTCCCCTGGGGAAGCCCAGGGGCAAAGCTCTGGGGTCACCATTCCTCCTGCCCCCCTGCAGCGATCCACATCCCGCCTGTGGCCCCTGGTGTTAGGGGCAGGGGTTGCTTCAGGCCAGCTCAGCCTCTAGGTTCTCCAGAAGCTGCCTGGGAAGTGGTGCAAGCTGGTGCTCCTGTGTGGCAGTGAGCTCGTGGGATCAGACGTGTCTGCCTTCCTCTGGCCCAAACCACTCACCCCAGTACCTGCTCACTCCCAAAGCACCCAGCGCCTTCCCTGTTCCTGGGGGGTTGTCATTGTCCTTTCTCATATGGTATCAGAACTATCCCAGGAATAATCACCCTGAACCACACGCGCACGCGTGCGTGCGCACACACACACACATAGACACACAGTGCGCGCGTGTGCGCAGACACAGCAGACCCTGCCCACAATAGGAGCCCAGGCCTCCAGGGAGGCAGTTCAGCTTATATGTGCTTGGGGAGACTGAGGCCTGGGGTTCAGGGCAAGGAGCCGTGTGAGGGGCTGAGTGCATGCAGCATCCTCACGGCAGTCCGGGTGGCAGCCCCGTGCAGGGCAGCAGGGCAGAGGCTCCCCGTCACCACAGGACACCGAGCTTGGGCCGCAGACGCGCGATGGGAACGGCCTGGCCTCCTGCAGCTCAGCTCTAGCAGGAGAAGGGGCGCTGTGGCAGTGCTCAGGGCAGGGGAAAGGACACCCCACCTGTGAGCGTTCCACAGGCCCTGCAGCCCTGCCTGCACCCCTCCTCATGTCTGAGCGTCACCTCTGGCTACGTGCATGGCGCCCGCTCCCTGGTGCTGTCCCCGCCTGCGCCCGGCTCCTCCCCGACCACCCGCTCACCTGGAGCAGAAGCATGTGTCTGCCCGCCTTACCGCCACCACTAATGTGTCTGTGTTTTCTTTCCTTCCTCCGTCCCCTTGTCCCACGCGTGGCCACCATTCTGTCCCCCATCCCCAAGGAGTGCTATAAGCCTGGCAGCCCGGAAGGTGCGTTCCTGGAGCAGGCCGAGCCCCCCCAGGCCCCCCGGCGCAGTAAGAGGCTTTTCAGTATCCCCGAGGTAGCAGAGGAGGATCCGGACCCCTGCCGGCCGCTGCTCCGGCAGGGCCCCAGGGCGTCCAGAGCCAGGGTCCTGCTGGCCGCGCGGCACAGCCCTGCCCCACCCTGCTGGGGCCCCCCAGCGCCACCCGGCTCCTGGTTCTCCACCAAGCACAGGGTTCCCCGAGGGGTCACCCACGCGGATGATCTGCTCCTGGAAGACAGAGGTGGCCGGCTGGGCCGCTGGGCCACCCGGAGCCCCGACAGTGGCCTAGACTGTGGCAGCGAGGAGGAGGAGCTGCGGAGTAGTTTCGGGAACCCCGAAGCCAAGTGCAGCCCGGGCCCTGGCCAGTGCACCTGTTGGAGAAGCGCGCGGCCCCTGCTGGCCCGGCGGCGGACGCTGACCCGGCAGAGCAGCATTGAAGAGGACTTTGGCGAGCAGGAGGACCCCGGGGGCGGCGTCAGGAGCGATGACTTCCCAGCCAGCCCGGAGAGGTCGGCGCCCAGGAAGCAGGGCTGGGACGCGGCCAGCGACCACGACGGTTTTCGGGGTGTCTGGTGGAAAGGCGCGGCCGGGCCGGACAGTAGGGCGGCCATCCAGCGCGGGCCGCCTCCCCGGGCGGCGGACGGTCCCCGGGTGTGTGCCGCTCCCCTCCCGCTTGCCTGGCCGCGCGCGTCCCCGCGGGCCTCTGGGCGCTTGGCTCTCCCGCGCTTTTGGTTGGTCCGTCGCATCGCTTGCCGCGCAGGCGACGTGTTTCCTTTGCTCTCGATGATGGTTTCCTCCACAGGATGGTGATTCTGGCTGCTTCGATTAAAGGACAACTGAGCCTAAATTTTAATGAAGGGTTAGCTGAACGGCACAGTCCGTATTTCCAGAGCCACCCGTAGAGGCCGAGGTGACCCCTGGCATTATTTTGTCCCTGCCCTTTTCGCTTTTTGTGTTGCTTCCCCTTCTGTCCTCGCCGACCATTTTACCACATGGAGTGTGTCAGTGAGGGAAGTCGCTTTTGCGCAGGCCGGTTCATCTCTTCCCGTCTTCAGCTGCTTCTGCCCGGTGAGCCCGAGGCCCGGTCCCTCCGGGTCACGCTGAGCCTGGGGACGCCCAGGCGGGCAGGCAGGAGCGGGCCCCTGCGCGCTGTAACGTGCCCACACGAGGGCGCCACTCGGATTCCCTGCCGCGGCCTCCTTGGGGCTCTGCTGCTTTCAGGACAAGGGGCCCTTGTGCACGTCCCAGCGAGCCCGGCGCCCTGCTGTAGGCCCTGAAAGGAGGCCCTCGGGCCGCCTAGCGCATGGTGGCGCCTTGAGGCTCGGGCTGGCATGTAGGGTCCCCCGAGCTGGTGATGGGCGCCACCACATACCACTCCTGCCAAGCCAAGGCGGGGCCCTGTGGCGCCATCCTGCTGTGTGGCAGCTGGTGTCAGGGCGTGGACTGCCAGAGGAGGGCCCGCGTGGTCACACCTGCGACCCACCGTGTACTGGGTTGCATCTAGAGCATCCTCAGTCTAAGCGAATATTCGATTTTGGCAGCAGTAATGGCCACCTCAGGTCTCGCAGTGGTCAGAAGGTCCCCGCTGGGGTGCGGGTGAGCTGACCATTCAGCTAACCGTTCAGTTAAAAGCTAAGCTGAGTTGCCTTTACAGCTTCGCTTCCGACCCGGGTTGATCTCACGGACCTGCTCTTGCTTCCGAAGGCCAGCGACCCCGTGACTGTATCGCTGTCTCACCCCCAGATCCTAGGCAACCCAGCGTCGGCAGGACGCGCGGAGAGGGTGGAGCGCGGGAGCCGGAGGTTCCCCCACGGCGGCGCCGGTCCCCAGAGGCCCCGGCTGCCCATCGGTGAGTGGCCCGCCAGACGCTGGTTCTGTGACCTTTAGGGTCGGTGGCTCGTCCTGGTGCAGAGGGACGCGGGCCAGGCACACGCAGCGGCTTCCCAGCGTGGCCTCTAAGGTGCCAGTGCTCAGCGAGGGCCAAAGCCTGAGCCAGAGCAGAGCTGGAGGTGGCCGGCCCCAGAGATCTGGGCGAGCCTTGGGTCATGGGGGCACAGGAGGCTTGGGCTGGGAAGCCGGGATTCTCTGCCCGGTGGGGCCCACCCAGTGTGGCTCGCCTTCCCCTCATGGGGCTGGTCTGCCCCTTCTCCTGATGCTTTCTGGAAGTCGGTGACCAGGCAAGGGGGTCAGTGGAGGGTCGGGTGGGACACTTCTCTTGGTGCCCTGCAGTCAGGGCAGCAGCGGTTCCTCATTTATTTTGCTTATTTTTTTGGAGACAGGGTCTTGCTATGTAGCCCAGGCTGGCCTTGAACTCCAAGTGATCCTCCTGCCTCAGCCTCCCAAGTACTGTGATCATGGGCGTGCTCCACCACGGGTGGTGGGCAGCATTGATTCTACGAGCTGCTAACACAGTCGTGGAGCCTAGAATCAGATCTTTTGTGAACTCACATGTGCCCACATGTGTGCATACACACACATAGACACAGACACACGCACAGGAAACAGCAGAGAGAACACCAGGGCTGAGGGAGGCTGTTCTGAGGGAAGGGGAGTGCACCCCAGCGAGCGGGTCTCCGCCCCGCCTCTGCGCCCCTTCTTTACTGACGCTGCAAGCAGTGTAAGACGTGTTTCTTCTCCCAGTTTTACACTTTTTATTTTTGTCATAGAAATCCTTAAAAACAGTTAACAGAGAACCAGTCTCTTCCCTTATTATGAAAGTCAAAGCCTCCATGAAGATGTTGGCCAAGCCTGTTGCTGAAAAACTTGGCTCTCAGCAAAAATCACACTTCCAGCAAACGGGGCTGAAACAGGACGCCTCTGCCAGGCCCCGAGGCCTCGCAGTCCAGGGGAGCCGTCCCGCAGCCGCTGCCCATTTTGCTTTTAAACTGAACTTTGTGCTGGGGAACAGGCCAGCCACAGGTCCCCACCCTGGCGCTGCCCTCCCATAGCTGTGTTCTTCCTGCCCACTCTGTGACCCACGCCAGGGACCAGTGGGCAGGACACGGACAGGGCTGCCCTCCAGTCTGTCTCTGCCTCTTACAAAGACACAAGGACACAGACATGTGACCCCGTGTCTGCTGCTGCCTCTGAGTATGGAGAGCCGCGCCTGGGTGGGGCGCGCATGGGCCTCCTCCTCACGGTGATTCCCTAGGCAGCGCAGAGCAAGCACTGACGTCTTGTGTGCTGTGCAGGGAGTGCAGCCAGTTGTGGTGCCCGCACACCGCCCGCCCCATTCTGTGCAGGGATGCAATGTCAAGGAGTCTGGTGTCCCTGGGTCACTGGGGTCAGCATGTCAGACAGGGTCACTGCAGGAGGCAGGTGCCCGCAGAGTTCAAGCCCTGCTCTGCCGCGGAGCTGTGGTCATGGGGAAGGGGGTGTGGCTCGGGCGCCTGGCCACTGCCCTTCCTCCTGCCTGAGGCCCAGGCGTGCGGGAAGCTTCTGCCTGCTCTGAGTCCAGGAGCGGCAGTCCTGAGGGCAGGGAGAGGCGGCCACTGGCCCACAGCTCAAGCTGTGCCGCCCTGCCCCCGCCCAAGCTCCTGGGTTGCACAGGGTCACCGGGGCCTCCGTTTCTCCCCACCCACTCCCAGATGACTACACCGGGCACGACCGTCTCTCCCCAGACTTCTATGATGAGTCAGAGATGGACCCGGGCTCTGAGGAGCTCCCGGCCCGAATCTTTGTGGCTCTCTTCGACTACGACCCGCTCACCATGTCCCCTAACCCTGACGCCGCGGAGGAGGAGCTGCCCTTCAAGGAAGGCCAGATCATCAAGGTGGGGCCCGGTGCAGCTGGCCGGGGGCGCGTCCTGAGGAGGGCTGCGGTTCTCCTGCATGGGTGGCATCCTGTGGCACTGGGAGCCTTGGGGATGGGGGGGCAGAGGCGGCAGGGTGGCGGGAGCCCTGGTGAGCTTGCAGGGGGCAACAGGAAGGCCTGCGGGTGAGGAATCAGCCTGCCCCCCTGCAGGTGTATGGTGACAAGGATGCTGACGGGTTTTACCGCGGGGAGACCTGTGCCCGGCTTGGCCTCATTCCCTGCAACATGGTGTCCGAGATCCAGGCGGACGACGAGGAGATGCGGGGCCAGCTGCTGCGCCAGGGCTTCCTGCCCCTCCACACCCCGGTGGAGAAGACAGGTACTGCAGCGGGCATGCAAGGGCCAAGTGGCTTGGCCCAGCTTGTGAGATGTGGCCGGAGCTGCAAGTGCTCTTCCGTGTGGACCGTGAGCGCCCACCTAGCATGGCATGTGTGCGAGGGTCACGGGGTCGTGCCTGCTGCCACAGAGGGCAGGGCTGTTGGCCCAGGCCCCCAGAGGGGGCAGGCACCTGGCACAGGGCTGGGCTGGGCAGGGGACCGTGGGGGGAGGTGATGTCACAGCAACCCCTTTCTCCCCTTGTCTGGTCACAGAGAGGAGCAGGAGGAGCGGCAGGCCTCACTCGGTGTCCACACGGAGAATGGTGGCCCTGTACGACTATGACCCACGAGAGAGCTCACCTAATGTGGACGTGGAGGTACAGTGAGGTCTTGGGCGTGACCACACCCTGCACCCACACTGATAGGTGGCGGGGTTAAGAACTGTGGCCCCTCAGGGTGTGGCAGACACAGTGTTCCCTGAGTCCATGGTCAGCTGCTCGCCAGAGCACTTGTGAAAAATTCCAGACACTAGCAGTGTGTCGGTGTTTAAGTGTTGTTTGCCCAAGGCAGCTCACCCCCGCCCACCCCCATGGCCCCCATGTTCCCCTCCCAACCCCTCATTGTTCCTGTTCCCATCCTGTGGCCACTGACCTAAGTACTCCAGTTTGGGCCATAACTCAGCTGTGTGCTGCTTGGGGCCAGGAACCCTCAGGGGCTGTTTTATGTCACACTGCGCCACAGGCTGTGCCTATCAGAAATACCGTTTTGTAGGGGCCCCAAGGAGGCCTCACTGTCCCGGCCAGCTGTCCCCAACCCAGCTGTCCCCATCCCACACTGACAGAGAGGCCTGTGAGCCACAGCCTTACCTCTGGAGGGATGTGCAGGAGGGAAGTTCCTGTGGCAGAGCTGGCTGCCAGGCCACTGTCACATGATGGGCAGTGAGCCAGGGCAGGCGGCGTCCCAAGCCACACAGCACAGGCTGGATGCGCTCTGTCCTCGGGGCTGCCATGTGGTCCGGGGGCTGTGCATCCTCTGCCTCTGGCCAGCCACTGCCCATGACCTTTAGCCCTTGATTCCATGTTTAGAAATTTTAAGGACTGTTGTGTCTTCTATCTCGTGTCAGTCTGTGTTCTGGAGCGCATGGGGACAGTGGATCCCTGAGGACAGGGCACTGTGCCTGCACGGGCCGCCCGTGCCAGGCTGGATGACACCAGCCTCTTGGGTGGATGGCACCTGGACAGGGTAGGGCTCCTACCACCAGCAGGGGGCGCCTGGTGCTGGGCCTCACTTGAGGGGGAGCAGGCCTGCATCACAGGCCTTTGCAGCTGCCCAGGTCTAGTTTTGTAGTTGTCTGCCTGTGGCCTCTGTGTCATCGGCCTGGCCAGGACCCACGGTGCTACCGCAGTTTCAGATTGAACCACCTGCATTGTGCGGGTGACCCTGAATCTTCAGCAGGGCTGGCTGGCAGCTCCACCCCTCCACGGGAGGAGCAGGAGGATGCCCAGGGGTCTCCAGTAGTCAGGGACAGCACCAAGAACTTATTTTTAAAAACAATTACCTGTCTAGCAGGATGCTACTGACTTGGCGTTCCGTCTCCACAGGCCGAACTTACATTCTGCACGGGAGATATCATTACTGTTTTTGGCGACATTGATGAAGATGGATTTTACTACGTAAGTTTTGAAGCTTCGGGGAGCCCAGCTTCGCTCACAGTGGGCTTTTGGTCCTGGTCATCCGTCCTCAGGGTCGTGGCGCACGAGTTGCATCCCGTGCAGCTCGCTGAGAAGCTGCCAGCGCGCTGTCTCTGCACCGGGCTGCCTGGATATTAGGGACAGGTCCTGGGGCCTCCACCATGCTTCGGTGTGCAAGAACAGCGGAAGAATGGCAGGCTTGCTTTGGCCCTCACCAGCTGCCGCATGTAAAATTTATCAGATTCCGTTCTTTAAGTTTTGGGGGTGGGGTACTGGGAACGGAGCACAGGGCATTGATCCCGAGTTCATCCCCTGCCTCTTTTGTTTTTTCAGACAAGGTCTCATTAACTTGCTAAGTCATCCCAGGGTGGGCCAGAACTTAGGATCTTCCTGCCTCAGCCTCCCAAAGCGCTGTGGTTGCAGGCAGCGACCACACCTTCATGCCCACCTCAGGAATTGCTGTGTAAGGAAATTAAGAACTGGGACTGAGCACAGGTTTCAGATCTTCTGTCACAGACCCCTGGAGCAGTCAGTCCTTGCCCCTCCTGGCCTCCACCCTGTGAAGCTTTTTCTCTTCTCTGGAGTGAGTGGACCATGCTGGGCTGGCACGCCCCAGGCCTCATGTCCCTGCTCCCACCCCATTGCTGATGGAGGCTGGGACAGGGTGGGCCCATGGCCTCTGCTGCTCCGTGCCTTGTGTCTCCTGGGACATGGTGCTAGTGATGCCTGTCACCAGCGCTTCCGTCTCTGCCTGAGCCACCCTCAGCTCCTGAACTGTGTATTGTGTGTGTGTGTGTGTGTGTGTGTGTTGCACTTGCCTGTTGTTCCCTTCAGCAAAAATTAAGCTTTGATGGCACTGAATAGAGCCATCCTAGGGCGAGGCCTGAACCATCCCTCGCTTGTTGTGGTTGGCCTCTCCCATCTTCCGCTGTTGTCTCGCATGTAGACGGCAGTCTGACCTCTGTCTAATGAGATCAGCGGGTGAGAACCGGCTAGAGAGACCATTTATTTATTAAGCAATCTGTCTTCTCCTTACTTGAAAAATTCCTCCTCCTCCTCCTCCTGTGTGTTCCACCCCACTCTTCGCTACCTGTGTGCACGCACACGGCACACACACACACACACACATGCACGCATGCGTGCACAGCACACACATGAGCCCAGTCTCGTGCTCAGACATCTGGGTCCATCTGAGGTTGAACAGGGTGCTTCGGGGCCGGGGAGATGGCTCAGTGGAGCGCTTCCCCGGCAAGGGCAAGGGCCTGAGTTCAATCCCCGGTTCTGCCAAAAACTAAACAAACAAACAAAAACAACAACAAAAGAAACACACCAGGGTGCTGCCCAGCACTGTGTGGGCACAGCCTTCTCCCCTCACTCGCCGCCACCTAGCCGAGGCTCGCGGCTCTGTCCTGCACATCCTTGGCACTTCTTGAGTTCGTCCTTAGGAACCACTGCTCTTGGCAAGGGTTTTCCCGGTGTGTGTTCTGTCGGTGGGTTAGAAGACATGGTGGAAGCGTGCGCGCTCCCCACGCCGTTTTCTGACTGTGTCTGCTGCTCAGCTGGTAGCTGCTTTGTCTCCTTCACTGCTTTGTACCTTCTCTCTCTTCCCTGTCTCAAAGCCTCATTTAGAACAACTTTAGGAAGGATTCTGGGGTCATTGTGACTTCTCATGTAAGTCAGTAACAAGTAAACGCACACTTTTACAGTATTATATATTTATTATTTACAGACCAGATCATCAACAAAGTTAGCCTACAAGCCCACCCCTGGCTAGCTGGGCAGGCAGAGCATATGTTCAAGCCAGCTCGGGTGATTTAGTGAGATGCTTTTACGAAGGAAAAAAGAGCGAAGCTGGGTGTAGTTAAATGTGAAGACCTCATACAGGGCAGGGGCATTCCGATTTAGGTCACTGAACTTAGTTTTTAAGTGAGTTGGGGACTGTGGTCTATAATTATTTTTAAAACACTGGATTTGATCTGTTGACTTTTACCCCCCCCTTTTCTTTTTTTATTTGCCTTTTTGAGACAGGGTCTCTCTGTGCAGCCCAGGCTGGCCTTGAGCTCGCTGTGTCCTGCCTCAGCCTCCCGAGTGCTGGGATTGCAGATATGCACCCTGCACCTGGCTTGTTAGCATTTTCTTGGGCAGCTCCTTTTGTGTTCCAGAAATGCTACTGGTCTGTGCTCTTTTGAGTGACTTTGTGGTGGTTTTTGATATCAGCACCAGTCGGAGTCACTGATGAGCTCTCCGGGAGGTCTGAGTGCAGCGGCGGGGCGGCCAGCACTGCCACTGGAGGGTTCCTAGAGGCAGCCTTAGACTCTTTGTTTTCACCATACAGGATATAGTTGTGCAAAAGGGGTTATCTGCTTAAGCAGCTATCTTACTGAGTTGGTTTTCAGAAAAGGTACATGAGCTGTACCTATAAACACAGTTGGACTGTAGATGGTCCAGACCACACTGGAAGGGGTGCTTGGTGGGGCTCAGAAGCACTCTCCCACTTTCCCACACTGTGGTGTAGCTCCTGTGTCACCTCCCCTGTGTCCTGTGGCACTGCGGGCTTGGCTCTGCTTCCAGGAGTTTCAAGGTCATGTAGTGCACACCTGGCCAGATGCCCTCATCACTGCAATCTTGGTTTTTTGTTCTCTCTCTCTCTTTTTTTTTTTTTTTTTGGCGGAACTGGGGATTGAACTCAGGCCCTTGCGCTTGCCAGGGAAGCGCTTATTCCACTGAGCCATCTCCCCGGCCCCATCACTGCAATTTGATAAACAACTGCAGAGGACCTCCTGCTGGATGCTGGAACCGCTGGATTTGTCAGGAGTCCTGCTCCCTGCCGCATACAAGCGCACCAGTCAACCTCCAGGCATTTTACGGTCCCAGTACTACAGTGTACTGTCCCGTGTGGCCCCTGTGTGCCTCCTCCTAAGGGTCTGCTCCCACCACTGTCTCTCCTCCCTGTACCACCAGAGTCTACACAACCCACAGCCACTTACCCCTTTTGTGGTCCCTCACAGCCCAGCACCACTACATCCCAATGTGCCCGTTTACATACTTTTTGGTGTTGGCCATGAACTCAGGGTCATGTGACGCTAGCCAAGTGCTCACCACGAAGCTTGGTCACCCGCACACCGTCAGTGATGTGCACAGAGGGTGACCAGCGTATGCTTAGATGCAGAAGACAGGTGGCCTCCCTGAAGGGGACCGGGGGCTGGATCCCACTCTGAGGCCCCACCTCTAGGGCCGGGTCTGACACAAGTGGGGACACTGTGGGGATGAGGTGGAGAGCAGGCTGGCCCCCCCGGTGGGCACAGGGGCCCCGCTCTGGACAGACGCAGGAGGCGAGGCCAGCAGGGGCTGGAGGTACCTAAGTGAGGTGATGGCGTCCTTGGGGACAAGGACAGGAATCAGCTGTAGGAGCACTGTGGCTTGGAGGCTGTGGGGTCGCGGGAGGGGTCCACGCTGGCTCCTGGGATACCCCTGCAACCGCACCTGCTGCAGCCAGCGATGGGCGGGGCGCTGCCCCGTGCCTCCCAGTGCTGACCACCAAAAGAAAACCAGGATGATAAAAAAAGGAAACTTAAGAAAGGAGGGTCGGGGAGAAAGTGCGGAGCACAGGACAGATGAACCTAAATAAACCAGTTACCAGAACAGGGCAGTTACCTAAACATTCCAGTTAAAGATCCAAGGTTGTAAGAATGGTAATCCGTGCGAGGGACCCCACACCCTGTGGGTCCCAGCACCCCACCGCCCAGCCCGGCCTTCCTCCCCGCGATTGCAGGGCGAGCTGAACGGGCAGCGAGGCCTGGTGCCTTCCAACTTCCTGGAAGAAGTGCCTGAGGACGTGGAGGTCTACCTTTCCGATGCCCCGTCCGTCTGCTCTCAAGACCCGGCCCTGCACGCCAAGGCCAAAAGGGTAAGCCGCCCCCCCTAGCCCCGCCTCGCCCTCTCCTGGCCTCCTGGGCCTCTCTCGCACTCACTGTGCCCGCCCAGGCGCTGCCTAGGTCGCTAGTGCCCGCACACACAGGGACCCCGCAGCGCCCGCCAGGCTGCCCGCCCCAGGCCCTCCTCCCACCCCACATGACAGACGCACAGCTCAGGTGACGGAGAGTGCTGGGCGCCCGCCCGCCCGCCCTCCGTGGAGCCCGGCTCGGCACCGCGGCAGGGCCCGCTCGCATCTGCCTGCGGCACGCACCGCCTGCGGCACGCATCCGAGCTGTCTCATCTTTGCTTTGCCCATCGCCGCGAGCTCCTACCTGTCATGTTTTACGTCTGTATTTTTATTTCTCCGTCATCCGCTTGGACACAGAAGAAGAGCGTTCATTTCACACCCTAAGCAGGCATGTAGCCTTCACGTAAGTGAGCAGCGGAGACGCCTAGCGAGAGCCCGACTTAAGCTGCCGACACGGACCAGTGCGGTAGCCTTAAGGCTTCGCTGTGGGCTTACAGAGAGAACCAAGAAATATGTCTCAGAGCCGCGGGCCACAGGGTTAGGCTGCCACGGGGCACAGTTGCGGAGCAACTGAACGTGGAGTGGAGCTGCTCCTCGCTGCCCTCGCTGGGACTCCCGCCCACTATTGGGAAGGCCGACACTGGGAACATATTTCTTGCCCAGCGAGCTGTCTGTTTACATAGAGAGTGCTCACTGTGCTCCGAGGCCGAGCCGCGCGTGGCGCTGTAGCCACTCCCGAACAAAGCACAACCTACCGTATGTTTACTAGACAAGGTTTTACTTTGAAACCAGACCAGAGCCCCCCTCTCATTTAAGATGAAGCAGACGAGGGGCGGCCGCGGTGGCCGGGCTGGCCCGGCGCGCAGTGACCATGCCGCTGCCTTGCCCCTCGGCCGAGCACACGCAGCGTGCGCGCACCGTGCGGCCGCACGCGGGCGCCAGCACAGCCCACGCCTCGGGCGTGCACAGCTTCCGTGATCGCACTAGGGAAGCCCGTACCTCCAGGTGTGCTCGGGACGCACTCCTAGGTGTTTTCCATTAGAACTAGACCTTGATTCCAAATCCAAGCAAGCTTGAGGCCCCTCGGGCTACGTCCGCCTGCCAAACACAGATGCTCGCTTCCGGGTGTGCAGGGGCCTGTGGGCCGCGCCCAGGCTCCCGTGCAGGAGGGGTCACGGCCGTGGAAATGCCGCTACCGCACGGCAGCACGGAACACAGAAACGCACCCCGAGCTACACACCAGGAGAAAATCCCGCTCAATTATTTGGGAATAGCGAAAACATACAATAAGGGCCTTTAAGCTTTCTTCGATTGTGATTAAGGTTCATTTCAGTTCTTTTTTTTCTTTCAACCGGTGTGCCATCTCCAATGTTTCTATAGTTTCTAAGCAACCCAAGAGTGCACTCAACACTGGCAGGGGTTATTGTAACCAAAGTAGTTTTCAAACGCATCCAAATTCCCTTCTAAGCTGACCGAGGGGCCCTCGGTCAACCCCACTATCAATCTGACTCCAGTAGCTCCCCGCTCTCGGTCCAAATTTGCAGAGTAAGTTGAGACCTAGTTTTGTTTGCCAAGCAACGGCCACCCCTCTCCCAAGCCAAGGCCGCAGGAGCTGCTTTGGGCGAGGGGTGTGCTGCGTGGCCAGGCGCACGCTGACCCTTGAAAGAAGAAATGACCCCTTCCTTTCCCACGGCGGGGCGGGGCGGGGCGGCGCGGGGCGGCCGAGTGGCTCGGTGTTGGTGGCGCTCACGCTCTCAATAAACTGTCACAATGTACCTACTAGGTTCCTCCTGAGGGTTCAGGGCCAGCAAGGAGAGCTCCATCCCCCACAGGCCACCTCCATTCGGGGTCACCTACGTCATCCAGGGGTTCTGGTAGTCCCGGGAGAGGCAGGGCAATGTCCTCGAAAAAGAAAAAGGGGCTGCTTTCCAAAGGCAAGAAACTGCTGAAAAGGCTGGGTGCGGTGAAGTGAGCCGCGCGCTTCCGGACAGCGTCCACACCTATGTGATTTTCTTTAATTCCAAACTAGGGCTTTCATGACTCAAGCACTTCCTAACACCCTCCTCCTCCCCTGACACCAGTAGAGACACGCACTTGTCCACTCCATCCACTCTAAGCCACCGGCAGAGCAGAGAGCCGCGGGGCGCTCTGTCCCCGCCCAGGTCTGGCCCGCAGGCGGGAGGCGGGAGGCGGGAGGCCGAGGCGCTCTGGGCCCGCCCCGCCCCGC
>NW_004524652.1:1574143-1586263 GCF_000260255.1 Octodon degus
GCCCCGCCTCGCCCCGCGCCGCCCCGCCCCGCGCAGTCGGGCTCCTGGCCGTCCGTCCATCGCGCGCCCCAAGGAATGACTTCCCACCGCCCCCCCAGAATGCTCGCCTCATTGCATAGCTCTCACTCGACTCTGGCCTTGGGAGTCCTAGTTCAGTCCGCCTTGATGTTCTGCCTTATAAATGCACATGAGCTGTACTGTCTAATAAAAACGCAGTGTCTACTTCCTCGTGTCGTGCATTCCTGGTCTCCACCCTCACGCACCCTGCTCAGGCCGGCCTTAGCCCGCCACACACACACGGGGCTCACGCCGCCGGCCGCAGAGCGCAGCCGCCCGAGCTGCTGCCTCTGCGCGGAGTGCGTGGCGCCCGGAGCTCCGCCCGCTTGCACGCCCCTCAGGAGACCACAGCCCACACCCACAGCACACGCGAGGCCACACACACGCAGCCCACACCACTCCTCCCGCACTCCCGCAGGCCACAGCATTGCTGACCGATGTATGTGATGGTTACTATTTTGTAATTCTTGTCCACTTGTGGTTGTTTTTACTCTTTATACTTTTCAGACTGCCTTTCTTTTGTAACTTCTGGAAGGTTTATAAGTCAATGACAAAGCTTCCCCCACTGTGTCTTCAAAACCTTACTGTAAATTGTAATGTAACGGTTTGTGGTAGATTTATTAAAAGACAAATTCACGTGTGATTTGGTGCCGTGTGGGTGTGTGCATGTGCAGTTAGTGGAAATTATTTTCTATAAATAAAATTTGTTATTTTATACAATGCCAGTCGTTGTCGAGCTGTGTTTTAAACCTCAGTGTCCTGGCAAGACAGCCAGATGCGTTTCACCTACACGCTAGCAAAGGTGAACTTCTCTTTCCTGGGAGCGTCCCAAGATCAGCTTTGCCCTAGGCACCCAGGTGCCCCGCGTAGCGTGGTGGCTGCAGCGAGGGCTGCCCATGGAGGGGCCGAGGGACGTGGCTGTCTGGGTCCCTGTGGACAGGAAACGCCCGGTGTAACAGGGAACACAGCAGGCTGAGAATAAACCTGTTAGCCTTTCCCGCCCGAAACTGCAATCCAAGCCTCATGGGCTTAATACAATGAAATCTAACTTCCCAGGTACAGTTTCCCTAGGACCCTCATTACTACTGCAAGAGTCTCCCAGTGATAGTACGCAAATTAAGAGGCCAGACAACGTTGTTTATAGCAGGATGAAACCAGCGCAGCACTTCTTGGAGATAGAATTAGTTACTATCATGTCATCCTTCAGGGTCCATTATGTTTTTCCCAACACAGTCACAGAAAAAGCCACTCTAAAGAACTGATGACAATTGCTTTAAAAGAAAAACACCCTAAGTAGCCAGGACTAGTGTTTCTCTAAAACATGAAACACAGGCAGCCCACACCTTTGCTGTCTGCACTCCTCTTGCGGCAGCCCCAGCCCACAAGCCAGGCAGGTGACAGCGTGGCTGGGCCTTGTCGCTGTTCTCTGAGCTGCATTTGAATGGGTCAGGACTGCCCGTGCCCAGTGTGCCCCACGTGCCCATGCTGCGTGCCTCCCCTTGCTGTCCTCACCTTTCAAGAGCGTCCTGGGACACCCAGCAGCGACATCGCCCTCTTCTACTGCTGCCTCTCCAAGTGGGCGCACACCCACCCTCCTGCAGCTCCTGCAGTCGTGCCCTGGGCAAGCTGGCAGGGAAGGTGGCTCTTGGGAGTCCTGGTCTCTGGGCAGCTGCGCAGGCTGAGCTGACTGGCGAGGCCCCAGGAAGTGGAAGTCTGGTGGGAAGAGGGAACAGCTGTCCATCAGCCACCTCTGGAGGCCTAGTAGAAAAGAGGCGCGTGCAGCCAGGCACCGAGGGCTGGGCACTTGTTTGGCGCGGGCCAAGGCCCTGGCCTCCGACAGCACGCACATCACGGGAGGCTGCTCTGCAGATAGAGCACTTGGGCCTGGGCGCAAGGGCAGGGATGTGCAGCTTTTCTTACCACAGAGACCATAAAGACAAGATGCAGTCAGTGCAAGGTGAACTTAACATGCGAAACCAAGTACAGCTCCACGAGCAGAGGGTGCCGGGCGGCCAGAGCTGCCACCGCCCACTCTGAGATAGGGAGGCAGAGTCCCACCCACGCACGCACGCACGCACGCACGCACGCACGCACAGGACGCCGGCACGAGTGTGCAGAGACGCACTGCTCAGCCTGTCCCGCGCACAGAGCGGAGCCCCCGCGTGGGACCCACGATGCTGTCGTGGCAATGTGAGACCCTGGTCTGGGCAGAACCTGAGCTGGGCGACTGCGGTGCGCGACACCCTGCACACACGGCCTCGTCCTTTCTGGAGCTGCACTGTGTACATCCTTTAACTGAACCTCCTTTCTGGGAACCCAAACAAGAGATGGAGGCAAAAACTTAGACTCAGCACCTCATCACAAGATCCGCCACAGCAGTGGAGCCTTAAGTGACACCCCCCGCCGCCCAGGGAAGCTCAGGACCCAGTACTGTGGTCCCAGGGACAGAGAGCTGGTGGCATGCACAGGAGGGGCCCACGGGCCACACAGGACCCTGTCCTGCCTCACGGCCAAGGCCGGCACCCTCCTCTGGGTCCCTCAGCTCCCTGCTCGGGCCTCTCGGGAGGATGGGTGGGTGCACAGGCTGGCGCCTCGCGGTCCCCTTCCCCAGAGTGTGGCTGGCGAGCAGCACGCGCAGGTGCACCTGCAGCCTCCTGGCCTGGGTGGGCTGCACTGCAGGCCTCCAGCAGCTGGAGCACAGAGGGGCGCGCTGAGGGCCCAGCCTGGCGTCCAGGGCAGCCCCGCGCCGGGCACCAGTGAGTCGCCCTGGACGCTGCCAGGTCCGGCTCCGCGAGGCCCAGCTTGGCGGCTCAGCCCCTGGGCATGTTGCAGGGCAGGGCACGTGGCTGGGGCAGCGCCAGGCACAGCGGCCCCTGAGACCACGGAGCAGCGCCAGGGCCCTGAATGCTTCTGTGCAAAGGGAGTTAAAAGTCTCCAGTGGTTCTCAAATGCCACCAACAGAGTCTAGAGTTCTGGTGAAACTGTCCAGGACCTAGGGCTGTCCCACCAGCCTGGGGAGCAGCTAAGTGCAGTGGGAAAGGCAAGGGGGACAGGCAGGGGCAGCCTGGCTGGGGTGCCAGGGGCCCTGCTGGGGCAGGAGGGGTGGAGGCTGGCCAGGGTGGGGCCCTGGGAGGACAGCACAGGGCAAAGCTGGGCTCGGTCCCTTCTGCACTCCATGCCCAGAGCCAGCTCCAAGGGCTCATAGCTTGGGAGTCAGGTCTGACTTCAGTAGAAAACATAAATCGATGCCGTGGGCTAAGGCCACACTTCTTGGACACAGTGAGCCCTGGCCACCAAATAAAAGGCAGCAAATTCAGACATTTCACAACAGAAGACTTTGGTTTATCCAGTGACCCCCCTATAAAAGAACCAAACTGGAAACAGGTATCTGAAAAATACACAGCTGACAAGCTCTTAATCTCAGGAAGATGTGTCCTCAGTGTAAACCACCACCACCAACCCAAGACGAGGAGAAGACCCAGCCCCAGCCCACAGTCGCGTCGCCCGGAAGCCCAGGAGCACCGCAGTTGCGCTGTGCCCGCTCCACGGCCAGGTGGCTTCAGGGCTTTGCACAACTCCTGAGGCTGCTCTTTGGCCACACAAGCTGGCACGGTACCAGGGCCACATGGTGGGCGGGCAGCCAGGCTCTGACCTGTCTGGCAGCGGCAGTGGCCGGGGCAGGTGGCCTGGTCCGGAGCGTGAAGCCTCTTGCCCGGGCTGGGGCCAGGCGGGGACGCCCCCTCACCTCACAGGAGATGGAGCCCAGTGGCCTCCAGCAGCAGCCACCCCGCGCCCGAGTCTTCCTCACAGGTGCTCTCCAGGTCACTACGGCTGCTGGAGAAGGGCACAGCTCTGTCTCTCGGGCCCTGAGGACACTCGAGCCCCACCTGGAGGGTGCCTGAGCCCCCTGAGCACGAGGCTTGGAGGGCCTGGGTTACCCGCCACCCCAGAGCCACACCTCTGATCCGCCAGCCCCAGGGAACCTCTCACAGCTGAGCGCAGCCCTTCCTAGGCACTATGCCAGCTGCGGAGCTGCTGGCCCACGCCTGGCTCTTTCTGTAAGGGAGGCTCTGTCTCCCTTAGGGCCCGGGGACCCAGATCCCAGGTGAGGGAGCCACACCACGGAGCCGAGTGCAAAACTGAAGGGAAAGCACCTTCCGTTCACAGCGCGCTAGGAAGCTGCAGGCTGTGGTGGGCAGCACAGCAGGGTCGGTCCCCTCTGGAAGCCAGCTTCCTGGGCCGGGGACCCAGCACCTCAGCCTCCTCTCCCCAAAGCTGCCGCAGAGCACTGAACATGCAGGGCGGGCGGGCGGGCACATCCCAGCCCTCCGGGCCTGGCGGGCACACTGGCACTCCTGCCCGCTGCGAGCACTCGCTCCCCAGGCTTGGCGGCCTCCCTCAGCAGCTTCAAAAACCACACTTTCCAAAAACAGCAACTATAGCACAACGCAAGTGAGCCGACAACTGCTTTTATTTTATAACAGATGACATCCTATTTGCAACATTAAATAAATATTAATGTTAATATAGAACTTCATCCCTGGCCTTTTTCATTAAAGTCTTAAAATATTTCTTTGGACAAAAACATAAACTTTCTAATTATCCTTTTTCTTTTACCCCTCCTCCCTAACCCCAGGGGAAAAAATGACCGTGCAGCAGTCCCTGGTTCCTCCCAAGCGGCCGCTGCTCCACGCTTCCTCTCCCCTGTGCAGCCTATTGTTTTTCTGGGGGTGCTGGGGATGGCACCCAGGCCCGGGGCGGGCAGGCTCTCTGGCACTGACTACATCTCCAGCCCCTCCTTTAAATGCAACATAAACACTTCAGGAATAAAGTTCATAGGGGCTTATGCATGAGACTCACTCACTCAAGGGAGTTTTGAGTAAACCCCACACACTTTTTTTTTTTTCTTCAGTACTAGGGATTAAACCCAGGGTGCTCTTCTACCTCTGAGCTACATCTCTGGCCCTTTCGAACTTTTCTGAGACAGAGTCTCGCTAGGTTGCCTAGGCAGGACTTGAACTTGCGATCCTCCTGCCTCAGCTTCCCTCAGTGCTGGGATTACAGGTGTGCACCACCACGCCCAGCTACTCGCCCACTTCTTGAAGAAAGTCTGTTGATTTTAGAGTGCCTTATTCACATTTTTCAAAACAAACATTTTTTATAACACACTTATGAAAAACCAGCAAGTTATAATTTTAAAGCCTTAACTTTTACCTATGAAGGAAGCCAAACTGAATAGCAACACAATTAACTCTAGCTTTTCCAGGCCCTTCCCAAGCTTCACCGGAAAGGCGACAGGGAAGCCCTATTTCCTCGGCCAGCCAGGAGGGCACAGGTGGCAGCGGGCGAAGTCACAGGTAGTAGAGGCGGTTGGACAGGGACAGGTTGGGCTCCCTGTGGATGCTCTGGCCCACCAGGAAGGCCAGCTTGTGTGCGTACTGGCATGGAGCAGGGACCCGGATGATGCCCTGTGGGGAGAGACGCGCCGTCACCTGGGCCGCACGTGGCTGTAGGGCTGCCCTCCAGCCACGGCAGAGCCTGGGCCTCGGGACACTCACCGGCCAGTTGTAGTAGATGTGGCACAGCTTGTACGTCAGCCGCTGGATGTGGTCCGGCTTCAGCCCACTGCTGTCATAGATGACGTTGTAGTGTGTCGGGGACACGCTGCCACTCCTCACAGCCTGGCTGACGATGAAGAAGTCGTACCTGCAGTGACGGGAGGGAGCTCTCCTGTGGGAAGCCCTGGGGGCCCTCTGCACACCCCGACTGAGGGCACACGGGGAAGTCGCTGTCTCCTCTCCAGGCCCCCAGCCACACCCCGCTGGGCCAGGCAGGAGGGCTGGGGTCCTGCAATGGCGCCTCCCAGCTCACAGGAGGCCGAGCCCAGTAGCTTCCAGCAGCGGCCGCCCTGTGCCTGAGTCATCCCTCACAGGTGCTCAGGTATTTTTGATATATTTAGTGTAAGGTCTGCAGGAGACGTATTTGATGTATTCAGTGCAGGGTCTGTAGGTCCCGAGACCCTACACTAAATACATTAAAAGTACAGCATTAAGAAGCACATCAAGTCTCTGTAATCCTAGTGCTTGGGAGGCTGAAAACAGGAAGATCACTATGAGTCCGATCTACATAGTGAGACCCTGCAGACCCTACACTAGATACATTAATAATTTTCAACATTAAGGATTTTGAGCAAAGCTTTAAGAGGGGACACAAGAGGACTGAATGGGGCAGCATGGCCTGTGGAGAGCCCGAGCCACAAGGCATACTGTGGATCGCTCAGGGGGGCCTGCCCCTTAGCTCAGTTCTTCAAGCGGCTGCTTCAACAAAGCAGTCAGGCTCAGGTTGCTGTGGTTCAATCCCCACAACTCAAGCCAGCCAAACCTGCCCCGAAGGCATTCGGAGCAAAAAAAAAAAAAAAAAAAAAAAAAAATCCTCTGCCAGTGGGTCGCTCAGGGTCAGCTCTGCCCCTGGCCTTGCCTTCATCTGCAGATCCTGCAACCCCATGCGACCCACAGTCAGAAGGCCACACATGCCACAGCTCTCCATGCCCCTGCAGACTCAAGTCAGAGCCCAGAGCCATCTGCATGGCTCCTGCTGGGAGGACAAGGGCTCCAGGACCCCAGGGCACCTGGTGCACCTGTCCACACGAGTTCCACACATTGCACATTCCTTATTCCGGTGCCTGAGACCAACAAGTTCCGGTTCAGCAGTCTGTGTGGACCATCTGGCCACCCTTGCGGGACAGTGGTCCTGCACACGCACTCCCCAAGGGGAAGGCGGCGTTTGGTCCTCACAGGACACCACAAACACTGAGCCACCTCCCTGCAGCCAGGCAGGGCTTCTCAGAATTCACTCTGTGGGTGCCTTCGGGTCCCCAGTACCACAGCAGAAAGGCCGCTGGCCATGTGCACCGCTGTGTGGGGCACAGCAGTCTTCTCACGGCCACCATCTCTGGAGCCTCACACACGTGACTCATGTACACTACACTGGAAAACTGTGGGCGAGGGCATAGGCAAAGGCAGGTGGCAGCCGCCACATAGGAGCAGGGCCTGACTGTGGGTCCTCCCAGTCCACGGGTCCCAGACACCGATGCCGTGGGTTTGCGTGAGGAGGTTGAGGTGGGAGCGAGACCTTGTGGCGCCGTGGGCCTGTTCAAGTGGACACCCCTAGACGGCCACGTGTGGAAGACACCAAGCTGTCCCCACAGACTCACCATTCGGGCCTGGTAACCTCCACGTCGATGACAGTCCCAGGCAGGGGGTTCTGAAGTTTTCCTCCAGACTGAGCAAAAAATCTGGCGTTCACGCGTTTCTTCACCACAATCACCGTCAGCCTCGGGCTCGAGGAAGCAGCACAGCAGTCACCTGGGCAGCCCTACTCACTGCGGCCACCTCAGCCACACCACTCCCCTCATGCTGGGCCCTTGTGACTGAGCTCTGCATCCAGACAAGGCAAGGACCCGACTGGTGCTCACGGCCCGTGACAGGAGCAGGACAGTGCCACGGCCCAGCGTGTCCTGCCCCAGCCTCCGGGATCTGTCCGCCCGGGCAGGCTCCTCCAGGTCCCTGGGTCACACACTTGTGCTCATGACTGCCAGGCAGCACCCCGGCGTGGAGCACTAGTGAGAGGCTTCCTGATCCCTTGGGCAACGGGCTCAGCTCCCCGGAGGACAGGCCTCTGTGGCCCTCACCTGGGGGCGGGAAGCAAGCCCGGGCCTGCTGCTGAGGCCAGGACGCTGACCTCTCCTGGGAGCAGGGACAGGGCTGTACTGAACTGTCCCCACCGGCCCCACACGGCCTGGCCCGGCCCGGCCCGGCAGAGCAGGTGTTGGGCTGTCCGTCTCCAAGACCTCTGCCACACCGGCCTGGGCTCAGAGCAAGGCATGCAGGTGCAGACAACAGCAAACCCCAAATAAACTCGGAGCTCGGGGGCTAACACAGGGTGAGCGCGATGGCCGGCTGTGGCCTGAGAGAGGACTGGGCACCTCGCCCTGCCCTCAGCCCATGAACTCCGAGGCCTGAGCACAGCGCAGCCCTACAAGCCAGAAGCAATGCTGCTGTCAGACAGCAGGCGAGAGCGAGCCTTGGTGTTTAACCAATGCTCCACGTCTCTTCAGGGTTTTCTCGGCAGCCTTCACATCCCCAGCATGGTGCGGCGCGCTCTGCGTGTCCTGCCGCCCCCAGGCCCACCCTGGCAGCACACAGCTGCTCCGCTCCCCGCCTCCTGTGGTGGCTCTTGGCAGAATCCAGGCAGGCGGCCTTGCTGTGGGTGCGGATGCCTGTGGGTTTACCTGTAGCCTCTCCCAAGGGACTTGAGGCAGTCCAAGAACTGGGGGACCTCGTAGTTCACCAGTGTCTTCAGCTGGCCGTCCCCCACACCGTCCCGGTACACGATGATCCGGCTTGGCATGTACTCGTTGCAGCTGTTCCAGGCCCGCAGTGCCGCTGGATGCAAGCAGCAAATGTTAAAGAACGAAACGCCTAGGGCTGTGCGCTGGGGCCGGCTCCCACCGCAGACCCACCTTGCAGGCACACCTTGAGCCCGTCCACCAGCTCCTGGCCTCGGTCTTGGAAGACGCAGCGGGAGAACCAGCTGTGGGCAGGGAAGCACCCAGGTGGGGCCGTACCCCACGCCAGCCTGGGGCACCCCACACCCCTCCCACGTGCTCCATGACCCCAGCAGAGCAGCCAGAGGCCAGGAAGCCCCTGGAAGCCCCAGCTGGAGTTTGCCCTGGTTCTGAGGCTGCAGCGCACCTGCAGGGAGCCAGTATTGGAGGAAGCTGTCACACCCTGTTGTGCTGTCAGGGGCAACCCCACACCCCAGCGGCTTCGCCTGCTCTGTACACACCCAATACACTTCAAATGCCTGGGAAGCCCAGACACGTGGGCAACGGCCCGCCACGTGTCCTTGGCCATCTTCTCTGGCCCCTAGCCCTAGAAAAGCACCAAGAGGGCGCTTACCAGATGGAGCCCAGAATCTGAGTGCACTGGATCTTCTGTACTGAGGACATGGAGTCACTTCTCAGGGGCCACAGACAAGTGCAAGGAAGGCCTCAGTGAGGCCACAGGTGACAGACTCCACGGCCAGCCACACGCCACATCTGCTGACAGGTGCTCGCTCCCAGCCTTGATGCCACCCAGCCCCGCCCCCACTCACCGGGTCATCCCTTCGTTGATACTGGCCACGAAGCCTGCGATCGACCTCCGGCCTGCAGTGGTGTCGTGGTAGCAGTCAATGCCCACGATCATGGCCAGCTTGAGCTTCAGCGAGGATGGTGGCGTTTCAGAGGGGATGCACAGCAGCCCCAGAAAGCCCGCCCCCTCGCCGATGCGCCTTCCCACTGCACCGGCTCACCGGCATGTCCACCCTCCAGAGCTCGCCACCCATCTTGCAGTTCATCTGCAGGGCAATCTTGGTGGCGATGGCCATGACAGTCTGCTGCTTGCCCAGGGTGCGGGCCACCACGCACTGGCTGGGCGTGGGGCAGTCCGTGCACAGGTACTTTTTGATGGCATCGTATTTGTCCTTCCGGCTACTCGAGAGTAGACAGACAACCTGTGCACAAATAAGATGTTTCTTTACTTTTGAGCAAAAATCAGCGGCGATGTTTATCCGAAGGAGTGGACGCAAAGGGTGGCAGAGCAGCTGATGGCTGAGCCAGCAGCAAGGGAGGAGCAGAGCCAAGTGCTCTGCTCCCGGAGACAGCGTGGGCTGCTGCGCAAGCTGCGATGCCCAGGCGTCTCCGAGTGGGGAGCTCAGCCGCCATGGGCCCTGTGAGGAGCAGCACATAGGGCCTCCCGCGGGTGTCCACGTGTGGACAGCAGGGCCACGCCCATCCAGGGGACTGATGCTGCACAGGGAACAAGGCTAAGCAGGAAAGCACTGGAAACCCAACCCCTGGCAAGCAGGGGTCTTCGCACCCCGACCAGCTCGGAGTCACCTAGACACTGGATGGGACCCGCGAGCAGTGACACACGGTTGCTACAATGTTCCCAGTTCAGCTGTTGGTGCCCCAGCCCTGGGGGCCTAAACTCAGACCTCTCCTGGCTTGGGATCCGGAACAGTGTGTGAACCGTCCTAGCCAGGCAAGCGCATTCTGGAGTCAACACCAAGTGCCTGACCTGCACGTCCCCTGCCCCAGTTCTGGCGCTGCACCCAGCCTGAGCTCCCTGCTGTCATCCCCAGAATGGATTCCGGTGTCTGATCTTTCCCTCCTTCAGCCCCCGACAAGAGAAAACCGCCCTTCACTGCATCTGTGTGGCCAGCGATGGCAGCGCTCAGCCAGTGCCATCTCAGAATGCACTGGGGCTAAGCGAGGGCCGGCCAACACAGGGCCCTGTGGGCGAAGCAAGCCCAGGCAGTGTTTCCCTGTCCGTCTCTGCCCCTGTGGAGCAAGGGCTGGGGATCTCGGGTGAGGTCTCAGAAGGGGGAATCCGTCCTGTACTCGCTTCTCACGGCCCAGGGCCCCCCTAATGCCTCCATTCAAGCCAGGAACAGCAGCCACTGGTGATGAAAAGCAGCCCGAGACAGAAACTTTCGAGCAACAACCCCTCCCTCGGAGCGCCGTGTCTGTGTGACCTCAGCCCTGGACCGCTGCCCTCCCTGTATGAGGCTCCCTGAATGCAGCCCTGCACTCTGCAGCCCTGTGCTTGGGACCCAGCAGAGCAAACCCCACGTCGCTCACCCTCGCCAGGAGTCCTGGCGGGGCATTCCTACTACCCCCTTGGAGCAGGGCCTGTCTGCTGCTCAGGCAGACTGAGCCCAGCGAGTGGCACGGCTGGGATGTGGTGGCACTGTCCCTGTACTGATAAGGCTTGCCCTGTGGGTGCCACCTAGTCAGCAGCAACAACACGACCACACCCATCTCCACAGTTCTGGGTGCCAAGGGGGATGGAGGAGAGAGAACTTTAACTCTCTGTGAGGCCAAACTCTGGCCTCAGAGCATACACCTGAGACTCAGCAGTGCCTGCGGTGAGCAGCGGGGGCCCTGGGTGCTCTAACCCTGGGGTCTGGGCCTGGGCGGCAGCAGGATGGGCACAGCACAGATCCCTTCCTGTGACAACGGCAAGAGCAGAGGCGGCCTTAGACTGCACCCGAGGAGCGCCGCACAGGGCAGAGCCCAGAGGAAGGGCCGGGTTCCGCAGCCCCCCAAGCCTTCAGGGAGCCTGTGTCAGTCTCCAAGCTCTGGCTATGCCCTGAGCAGACAGCCCAGTCCCAGCTGGTCCTGCTACGCTGGCTTAGGCTGAGTGGCCAGCAATTTGGCTCCAGAGTCCATGCCACCCAGGCCATAAAATCTGACGGGAAAGCCCAAACTGATCAAGACTCCGACCCCAGAGCCGGCCACATCTCCCGTGAGCTGCTGTACCCTCCCACCCCCAACTACCCTCTAGGGCCTCAGCCCTCCCTCCCACTCCCACCCCTCGCTCCTGTGGGCATATCTGCTGCTCCAAGCTTCCTAGAGGAATAGCAGCCTGGGACTAGGACGGCATGGTGGCCCCACGCCCCTGCCCTTCCGCCCCATTGCAGGGTGCGCTCCACCCGCTCTGGCCCTCAGCCAACAGCATGAGTGCAGCCACCCCGAGCCATGAAGCATGGACTCTGGGCTCCCTCAGAGACCTAGCCACGCACGGGAGGCTCCGGCCTCTCAGGCCCTGTACCGCAGCTGCCCACCACACTCACTATCTGCGTGTCCGAGGTGACCTTCTGCTGCAGGACTCGGAGGTAGGCTTCCGTCCTGTCGTCCACCTCAATCCTGGGGCAAGGACATGGGGCTGCACTCAGAAGGGGACACCACCCCCCCCACGAGCAGGAGGTATTTCTTCATAAATACCAGGGCAGGCGCCCTCACACAGCCCCGGGGTAGAATGTGTGGTGCACACAGCTCGCTAATCGTGAGTGTGCGTGAGAGAGCGAGCACGAGAGTGCAAGCGCGAACAGCACTCTGCTGGCATCCCCCACTGCATGTCAGCCCGCACCCAAGGG
Organism: Octodon degus; assembly: GCF_000260255.1. Classification (NCBI taxonomy): domain Eukaryota; kingdom Metazoa; phylum Chordata; class Mammalia; order Rodentia; family Octodontidae; genus Octodon; species Octodon degus. The sequence continues at coordinate 1,586,183 of NW_004524652.1, forward strand.
GCCAGGACGTGCACTCGGCTCATGGTGGTGTGGGCAGCCCCGCCCCCCGCCCGAGCCCCACCCCCGCCCGAGCCCCGCCCG
>NW_004524652.1:1586543-1587734 GCF_000260255.1 Octodon degus
CCCACATGATGGCTTTCTTCATCTGTATGCCCATGGCCGGCGTAACCTTGAACAGGTTCTGTATCAGGGAGTTGGCTGCCTCGTAATTCTTGCGCGTGTAGATCAGCAGCCAGTTGTCCAGCGGCTTCACACTGATGAGCGGTGCGCCCCGCGTCTCCTTTGACCAGTCTGCAAACTGTGGGTTATATTCGAACTAGGAGAGAGATCACAGACACGTGAGGTCCACGGAGGGCCTGGGGCTGCGCGGCTCCATCCCTGCCCGCGGTATGCTCAAGTCAGGATTAAGCAACAGACCCAATGCTCCAGGGGGAGAACGGCCGAAGGCGCCCCCGCACCAGCGTCAGGCGTGGCACTGTCCACCCACCACGGCAGCACTCGGGAGGGCAAGGCCAGAGGCCGCGTGGACCAAGCCAGTCTGGGCTGCACAGCAAGACCTTCTCAAGAGGCCCTCCAGGAAAAGCGCGCTGCCATTCAAGGGCGACCCGCCGATGGGCCTTCCTGTCCTGCTGCGCCTCCTAAAGCCCCTTGCACACTCTCCATCGCGTCTAACATCTGACAAGGTCAGGCACCTTCTCCTTGCCACAGAGATGGCCCCCTTAGCATCAGCCCAGTTCCTGGATGGCGGGCGCCAGCAGGAGGGGCCCTTGGTTGCCCACCACCCTCCCAGGGTCGAGGACCTGGCAGGTGCGGGACCCCTTACGGCTGGGCTGCTGTTCACACACTGCATGGAGGGGGAGGCCCAGCCTGCTAGGAAAGGTTGTGTTTCCCATGTTCGCAGTACTTTCATTACACAGAATGGCCCCAGAACCTTCCTTTCCTTCTAGGAAACACAACAGACCCCCGAGCCCGTGGTGCCTGTCCCTACACAGACAGGGTGGGCAGAGGGGGGCCGTGAGATGGGGGGCTCTCTGTGTGCGCCCCGGGCAGCCGCCGCCGCGCTACACCTAGGCTACTCGGGTCACTCAGAAAAGGAGGTGCCATCTGGGGACAGCTGGTGACATGGCTGGGGACACGCTCAGCCTGGCCTGCACCGACGCCTGCCTGCCCCTGCGGTCCGGCCCAGGCGCTCTCCGCTCAGAGCCCCTGGAAGGCAGCCTTACTGTTTTTCCACCTTGGTGAATCTTCTCTGTTTGCAGAATTCTTCCCGAGAAGGACAGCAAGTTGGAGTCAAAGCTCAAGCCCCAGTCTCTC
>NW_004524652.1:1588728-1623493 GCF_000260255.1 Octodon degus
GGGAGAGGGGAGAGAGGGACCGAGAGAGGGGGGAGAGAGGGAGGGAGGGGGAAAGAGAGGGAGGGAGGGGGAAGGGGAGGGAGGGGCAAGGGGAGGGGCTCAGGCCTCGGGGAAGGGCCACACCTGTCAGGTAGCAGAGCTCGGGGATGAGCATGGCTGGTCCGGGCATGGTGCCACCAGGGCCCCGCCTCCTCTTGGGCTGGCTCACCAGGACCGGCTGCTTCAGGTCGGTGATCTCCTGGTTATACTGCTGCTCGGGGGAGGGGAGGGCCCTGCTCACCCAAAGGCCAGGGCCTCGTGACAGTGACAGCCCTCAGTGTTGACGGTGGAAGTCACCAGCAGTGCTAGCCCCACACACCATGCCAAGGCACAGCTTGGGTCACCAAGAGCCCCTTCTTATCACCCCCTGTGGCCCAGGGACATCTTTCACATCTTGCACAATTTGGGCCGAGGGCCACCAGCCTGGGCCACTGCTCCATGCTGGGCTCCCCCCATGGCACAGCCTGGGAGGGAGCGAACCACAACGGTGCTGGCTGACTCCCACTGTCTCCTGCTGGGCCAACAGCCAGGAAGCAGCAGCTTTCTCACTCAGATGGGGGCGGCCCAGGAAGGGCACAGGCAGGGCACACGAAGCTGGCACCACAGACCTGCCTCAGCCCCTCTAGGGCCTTCGCTGGCTGGGGCAGAGCCTCTGTGCTTGTGCCCCCATCCAGCCGCATGCCGATGCCTGCTGATGTCTGGCTCCTCACAGCACTGGCTGCCTGCTCACCTGCGCTTCCCAGGTCTCATCCTTAATCCCAAAGCTGTGCTCACTACCCATGCTGCTGTCACCACAGGGCCAAAGGTGCCCGCCCCTTTGGGAAGGGCTTTCGTGCAGACCCCAGTGCCTGGGGGCCAGTGAAGGGAGCCAGGGTTGGGAACAGTGTGCACACTGGCCCGGGAGCAGCCCAGCTGTGGACTGGCTGGAAGCCGGGGACCCATCTAGGGCCCGCCTTGCCAACGCCTGCATGGCTGGACCGGCAAAAGGGAAGCACTAGCTGCACAGTGCGGAGGGGCCGGCAGCAGGAGCTGCTTCATGCCTCGCCCACCCTCGGTGCGGAAAGCCACCCAGGCCCCACGTGACCTCCATGGCGCAGGATGGACTCCTACCTTCCGGTAGTACTCCAGGAAGCTGACCTCAGAGCCATCTGCCTTCTTAAAGGTGCTCTTGGGGTTCTGGTCCCAGTCGATGTCGTCTACCCGGTATGTCTTGTTGTTGTACCTGTGGGACTGGTATGGTCAGCTGGTGCCCAGCCGGTACGCAAGGAGATGTCAACCAGGACAGGCAACGTGGTGCTTAGCACCATCTCCCCACAGGCAGGAAGAGCCAGGCTGCGAGGGGGTGTGCCCAGCTGACTGCAGGGAACGAAAAGGAGGCACCAGCTGGCTGCCCGGCACATCACGTGAGTGCCTCCCTCCCTCCGCCAGCCGCCGCCAGGGCGCACAGCCTTACTTGGTAAGGACAATTAGCCCTATCAGCTCCTTGGCCACTTGTTCCTGGAACTTGTGCTCCTCGGCCTGGTGGTACAGGTTGAACATGAAGTCCAGCACGGTCTCGCTGCGCAGCACCTTGTGGCTGACGTCCGTGCACAGCATGATGTTGTTCTCGTACTGCAGGATGGAGGTGGTGAAGCCGGGCCAGATCACCAACCTGCAGGGAGAGGCGGCTCAGCGGTGCTCCGCCCGCCCGCCGGCAGGCAGGGTCCTGGCCCTCCTTGCTGCTAGGTTTCCAGCGCTTCCTGGTGGAGACCCGGCTCTGATGATGTGTTACAAGGGCGACGACCACCTACAACGTGTACTAGTCGTCACCAACGAGAACTGGGTGAGGGAGACTGCTAACTGCACTGGCTCGATGCCAGCTTTTTGGTTTTTGAGACAAGGGTCTTGCTGTGCAGTTCAGGCTGCCCTGGAACTCCAGTGATCCTCCTGCCTCTGGAATGCTGGGGTTACAGGCGTGCACTGCCACACCCACGCGCCCGGTCTTTTTGGAGCCTACACTTGACTGCACTGTTCTCTGTGGCCCCAGCAGCTCACGGTGCTCACCCAAGAGTGACGCGCAGACCTGGGGCTGGGCAGGGTCTGTGCTCCATGACCCACATCACGGTGTCCCTGAGGGAGGCAGGGCCCACATGCACCAGGGTCACCCACTCTGCGCCACAGGTGCTTGAGATGCTCTACAGACCTGTGATTTGGAATGTCAATCGGGTCATGTGGGTTGTAGTAATTCCGTCCAATCTGTTGCAAATTCATGATCTTCAGGAGCCTGGAAATTGAGTCAGACAGTCAGAGCGGTGAATGCCAACAACATCTCACCCGACCCACGGAAGGTCGTGTGGCTCCGGCTGAGTGGGGAGCCGCTGTCTTCAGGTGGCCTGTGACCTCACAAGGTTTTCAAAGTTCTTAAAGCATGTGATGGTTGTCGCAGACACGTGAAGCATGTGGAATCAGGCTCCACATCCGGTGTCGTGCAGTGTGACTGGAACAGTGGGCAGCGGGGCGCACAGCAGCGGCGTGGGCGCCTGAGGCCCTGTGTGGGGAGGCCGGCCACCCCTTCATGCAGAGAACAATGGCCCCACCAGCGTTTACTACAAAGGGACAGTGACCCATCAGGACTCAAGGGAGTTTCACACACAAGCAGACCGGGTTCCTTCTGCCGCCGTGCCCCCGGGAGGGGACAGAGCACTCTGGACAGCGTGGCCTGCATGCTGCAATCCAGCCACTCCACCTGCAGTGGCATCCTGTGATGGGGTACAGTTTGGCACTGGAGGCGGGGAGCCAGGGAGAAGAAGGTTCCCAGCATAAGCTCAGATGACGCGAAAACCTCAGGTCAACGTGTATGGGGAAGTTATGGACAGGACAGCAAGACTGAGGTGGAGCGCTACACCAGTAAACCGCCCGAGAGCTACAGGTCAGGACGCCCCGCGATCCGAACTTGGGCGACAGGTGTACCGCTAGTGCCTGTTCAGTTTTTTTTCAGAACCAGGGATTAAACTCAGGCCCCTTGCGCTTGCCAGGGAAGCGCTTTCTCTACTGAGCCATCTCCCTGCCCCCTGTAAGCTTTCTCTTTCCCTGGGGTGCTGGGGAGCAGATCCAGGGCCTCCCCTACCGCCCAGGTGCAGCCCTGCGCTCAACGCCCTGCAGGGGGCGCACCTCCGGAAGATGATGTTGTAGAACTGCAGGCAGGTGGGTGATGTCGGTGGGAGCTCGTTGGTCAGCGCGATCGTTATCCTCACGCGTTCCCCGTTCCGCGTCTGGCTGAACACTTCCGTGACCTGAAGCCAGAAAGGCGGGACCCGGCCTTCAGCTCTGAGGGGCCAACTGCGCCACCACCGAGGACGGCCACGGACAGGCCCCACCCCAAGCCCGGCTCAGACGGACTCTCTGAAAGGAGCCACGGGAGAGAGGCAAAGACCCCTCATCGTAGAACAGCCGCGGTCCTTCAGTGTCTCTAAGACACAGGAGGACAAGGTGATGGCACCGGGTCTCGGGCTAGTTACAAGTTCCCCAGAGCCCAGGTGACCCCGAGAGCAGCCCCACTTCCCCCTCCGCCCAGACGTGTGAAATAACCTTGAGCTGTAGTCGCTTAGGTAAAAATAAGATTGTTCCATCAAAAGCGTGACACCTTCCAATGAGATCTTCGTGCTGGAAGAGCAGCGCCGAGCGGAGGCGGCGGGCTTCCATCAGCGGGTTGTAGTCCACGTGGTACTGGTACAGGGCCCACTGGGGGCGGGACGTCAGCCGGAAGTGGTTGGTGCTCAGCCTCACGATGATGCCCGACGAGCCTACGGGGCGGGGCAGGCCAGCTCAGCGCCTTCCCGGGAGCGAGCCAGCAGAGCTGGGGACGCCCGTCTGCACCCAAGTTCCCAGACCCTGGCTTTGGGAACCACACACCCATCTCTCCGGCAGAGGTCAAGAATCTGGCAAACAGCTCGTCACTGCACCGTGCCACGTGCACCCACCAGCCCTGCTCCGTGTATGAGGGCTGTGGGCAGTGTCCACTCAACAACTTCAAGTGGGGCAAAGACAACAGCTTCGAACTCAGAGCTTCGTGGGGGGGGCACACAGAAAGCCCAGCTGCCTCCCCCACGCATAATGCGCCCCTGAACAAAAGGACAGATAAGCACTTTCTGAGCACTCACAGGTGACCCCCAAAGTGGAACTGCTAGTCAACTCACCAGTTTTGGACTCTTTGACATGGTCTAAGTTCTTCCTCGTGTTCACACCGAGATCGTGAAAGTCCCTACGGCGCCCTCCTCTGTCTGCCAGTGACAGCTCCTGAAACCCAGCAGATATCTGGAGTTCTTAAACACAAAGAGAAAAGCAGCTCATGCGCCGGGGCAGCACCAGTCAGCCTGAAAAAGCGATTCCCACGGGACCACGAGACAGCCCAGAGGACCCCCAGGTAACGCACAGTGGCCCCATCCCACTCTCTACACCCTCGGGCGAGGCAGCCAGGGAGCAGGGTCCGAGGCTCTGTGTCCTCACGGGGCCCTCAGCAGACTCAGTGGCCCTTGCACCTCTGTGGTCTCTCACAGGGCTCTGGCCAGGGACGGGGGCACGCCTGGGGCTGGGACAGGCTGCTCTGCTCTCTATACCCGGGCATTAACTGTCACTTTCCACAGTGTGTCATCTTGCAGCTTAGCCCACAGGGCATGGAAGCTTAGAGGGCTTAAATCTACAACCTGGATCAGAAACCTTAAATCTCACGGAGCCCCTCAAAACCCAGCAGCGTGGGCGCAGGCACCTGCGTGCACCTTGTGGCTATCATACGCCTGTCACCTGGCAACAGGTGCAGGTATTGCTATATCAGGTCTGGCTTAGTTCCAACAGCTGAGGCAATAAAAACCGAACAGACAAGGTGTGCAGAAGGCACGCACTTGGCGTCTGTGAAAGGCACTCCTTGGGGTGCAGTTCCTGTGCTGCCAAATCGGGGCTCTAAAAGTGACTTATTGGAGCTTAAAGGCCAACTGGTAGCTGATCTGGCTCCATTGCTTTGCCGTGGCTTCTGTGGTTCCTGGCACACAGGGGTTCTCAGGGACAAAGAAATGCTACCCCACCTACACCGCAGCCACTCCTCCTCCCAGCACCCTTCTTCACCTTGTGACTTGGCTGTGGCCCCTGCTGCTCCTCTCTGTCGTCCTCGGCCGAACAACTCCCCCTCTGTCAAGGGCTGCGGCAATCTCGGCTGGGGGTACCCAGGCTGCTGACCCTGGCCACACACACAAATACTGAAGGCCATAACCAAAGAAAAGAATCCTCAACCACTTTAACCACCACCTACCAGTGACCAAATACTTTATTCTTAAAAGATAAATCTGCCCCCAAGAAGCCCCAGACAGGGGACCCACTGGACAAGCTGACCTCTGAGCTGCTGAGGGCCGGTGGTGCTCACCAAGGGTGCCCCAATGCGCTGCGCGGTGTCCTGGCCGCGGGCCCGACCTCGGGCCCTGGCGCGGGCCCGTCCCGTCATCTTCTGTCCCCCTGAAGGCAGCAACTGCGAAAGCAGCGCTCAGTGCGCTCGCCCCGATTAGCCCCTGGGCCACCAGGTCTCCCTGGAACACGGCACCTCAGGACCACCTTCCTGGCCCCCGACGGCGCGCCCTCCCCTCTGCCCGGCGCTCACGGCCACACTCGCGGCCCTGCACCGCCCACAGGCGAGGCTGGCTCCGCGCACCCCGCACCCCGTCCCGGCCTCCCGTCCCGGCCCGGACCCCTCCTCCCGGCGGGCGGGTGGGCGTGCACGCACAGGCCCAGGCGGGGCTGGAGCGGCGGGCGCGTCTCAGCGTCCTGGTCCCGGTGTCGCCGGCCGCCGGCCTGGTCCTCCGCGCGCAGAGCGGGTCCCGGCACGCCCGGCACCCCAACGGCCTCAACGGCGGTCCCGCAGGTGCCCTGGCCGTGGCAACGCCTCCGCGCGGTCCCACGTGAGCCCCGCCGCAACAGCCTCCGCGCCGCCCTCTGATTGGCTGTTGTGTTTCTGCGGGGCGGCCAGCTTGGGGTCGTCTGCCCTTAGCCCCGCCCCTAGCCCCCGTGGCCGTGCCCACGAGCGGAGGGGCTTCGGTTGCTTCCCTGTGGAACGTTCGCTCCAGCGTGCGTGCTGTTTCATCCATCAGAAACGTGAGGTTTGAAATCCGTCCCCCACAAGAAAATAAAACTGCCATTAAGGCCGGGACGCCAGGCAGCTGCAGACCTGCAAACCTGGCCGTCAACCCACGCACGTCCGGGTGCGTGCAGGCCCACGTGCAGGACAGGGCCGCCTCGCGAGCCTCCCCGCCTCCCCAGGTGGGCCCTGCCAAGAGCTGCTTCCACATTGGGGTAAAGCCAGTGTAAATAATAGGTACAATGTAACAGGCTAATTGGTCACACCGGAAACTGAGAGGACACTAACGATCTGACTGGGCGCTTTCCCGAGCTGGGACGGGACTTGGTGCTTACTGTGTGGGGATTGCTTCTTCGAAGTGCTTGGCATCACGGGGGTCCCGGATGTCAGGTCTTTCGCAATTTGGCAGTATTTGCATGTTGGGCATGGCACCTAAATCTAAATACGAAATTCGTTGTATGGTGCATACGTAGACCCATAACCCGAAAGTGACGTAAGCAGTGTTTTTAAAGCACCTGCCGTCTGGCGGGGCTGTCGCTGCGATCAGATGTGAGGGCCTCACTCGTGGCAGAGGGGTTCCCCAGCCCTAGATTCCTGGTACGATCTTAGCGTCCCCCACATTAGTCTGAGGTAAACCCACCAGCGCATTCCCCGAACCAGATAACGCTGACTCGGTAGGCGTGTGAGGGCGCAGGGCATTTTCTTTTAAAAAGCGATGCGAGTAATTCTTAGGTTCAAAGAGCTGTAGTAAAGCCGCAAGATCGGGGCAAGATGTGAGGCCCCGGCGTCTCTTCCACTTAAATGGCTGATGAGCAAAGACAAGGACTTGGAAGGAGAAACAGTTTGAAAGTGTTTTTGCAGTGTTTGCACTTTTCCGTGAGGACGAGACATTGTGGAGTGCCTTCGAAGGTGAACTCTTCCACTTGGGCGAGGAAGGTGCTCCCCGAACTTACCAGCAGAGGGAGCAATGACACAAGAAACTGGTGCTCGCGGCTGCGTTGCAGACTGCCGCGGAGGAATTCTCACCGCGCTGGCTTTCTAGACCTTAAGGATTTGCTGCCGCTGTGGCTACCTGGAGCAGCGAGCAAGCGAACAAGTCTGTGTGTGACCTCGAGCCCAGAGTGACTGGGGGAAAGTGGTCTCAAATTTGCCTGCACCCCGCAGGAACCTTGGTGTCGTCTGCTACTGGACACAGCTGGGAGTTGTGGAGGAACAGTCTTCGGGAGGCTGCAGTCCTGGACTGGAGGGGTGGGGGGCAGACGCCCTAGGGGTCTTGCAGGGCGTTTACAGGGATGGGGGTGCTGGTGTTGACACCAGAGAGACCCGGCTCTAGACTCCACAATGAACAGAATGTGCAGACTGCCAGACCAGCCCCTTCGGTGTGTCCAGCGCTGTCCTCTGGGGCAGCCGCAGGTGAAGGGCCGGGGCAGAGGGAGCTGAGAGCTGCAAGCGACAGCAGCATCCCAACTGGTCCAGGTTTGCTGGGCTCCTGTTATTTCGTGATTTTGATTGAGGTGTGAGTGGGTCAGTCCGCGGTCCCTGCCTCCACCCTCACTCCAGCCTTGCCCCGGGCAGTCGCTCCCCTCCCACCTGCCCTCCTCAGGTGCCTCTCTGCTTCCTGCCTGCCGGCCTTGGGCACATGCATCCTGCCCTGCTCACCTAACCCCTCTTCTTCGCGCCGCTGCCACAAGGCCTCCGCCTCTCAGCTCCCGCCAACCTTGCTCTCGCTGGAGGTGTCCAGCCCTTAGCCAGAGGCAGCCCGCGCCCGCCTTTTGGTCTGGCCTCCTCACTCCTCGGGTTGTTTCTACTACATGTGCCAGTGTCCTTGCACATCAACACATCCAGCCAGCCCCGCCTTCAAAATGTGGGAGAGCCAGGCTGTGTGCTGTGTTCACTTAAGCATTCTCAAGATCGATAAGGGGTGAGGGTGCCCGTGTCACTGGACCCACGACTGGGGCCTCCGCAGACAGCATATTATTCAACCTCGAAAGGGGAGGGGGTGGGATTTGGCCCCCAGGACCTAGGACTCGAGGGTTGGCGCTGAGGGTGGCAGACGCAGCCAAAAAGTGCGGTAGGCCCACTTTCCTGAAAAACAAAACACCGGAGAAGCGGGACTCCCTGGAACAGAGTAGGGTGGGGGATGGCAGTGGCCAGTGGCCATGGCCTGAGCAGAGTGGAGTCAGGGTGATGACAGCCAGGGCCGGGGGACAGTTTGAGATGAAAAGATTGCGTGTGATTCCACCCTGCCGGCCTCTGCGAGCACAAGTAGAGATGGTGAGGGGCAAACTTTATCTCACCCGTGGTTTACCATGACCAAAAAAATATCACACAAAGCCCAAACCACAAAAAATGAAACAAAGTGGCTCTGTCTCCGTTCCTTCCTCTCCACCTTCTAGGAAGATCAGCGTTTTAACTCCCTCCTCCCACTGCCAGCCCTCCTTTCCTCTGTGGGCAGAGACCACCTGAGTCTGCAGAGTCCCTGTTGCCCACCTGCCAGCTGCACCTCGGCCGCCTGCTCCTGCCTCTGCTGTCCTCCTGTCCCGGGCACTGGAGCCCCCAGCAGAGGAGGTCCCCAAAGTGCAGCCCCACATCCTGGCCCCTCCCTCTGAGCTGCAGCTGGGGCAGGCCAAGGAGGTGCCTGCTGCAGATGGGCCGCAGGTGGGGTGCAGGTGACCCGGATCTTCGTCCTGGGAGCCTGGAGCAGAGGCCACACCTGCCTGCCTCCTCCTTACCTCTTGGGCAGGCTCAGTCCCCACTGAGACTTCCGGCACCTGTGTTAGCACGGTGGCCTGAGGTCTGCACCTGCCTGTCCGTGTCCCGGAGCCTGTGTTGTTCAGGGGCTGTGGGGAACTAGGTCTTCGCACAGGAGCGCCGTTTCTCTGACTTCTCTACCCATGCTTTGTCAAGGCTGCAGTGTGGAGCTGCGGGTCTGACTGTGTTTAGGATGTGGGGGACCCTGGTGCCCCTTGGTCCCTGGGGCTCCTAAGTATATCCAGGTAGAGGGGGAGCCGCCTGGTGCAGGGCTGGCCTGCTGGCAGCCTGCTGGTTGCAGGTCAGTGGGGGAGGACGAGTCCTGTGGGACTCAGACGTGTGGGGGATGCATTGCGTGTGCAGCTTTTGCACGTTTAGCCCGCATTGCACGTGAACCCCCCCCCCCACCCCTCACACGCTCTTCAGTGTAGACACAAAATAATATGAGCGCTGTAAAAGGCAGCTTTGGGATAAGTCGGGTCCAGAGCAGAAACGAAATTCATAATTTAGCTAACAGTTTGGACAAACACAAAGCCTGGGGGTATGTGTTTTGAGGTACTAGCGACCCTAAAATTAGGGAACTTCTGTATTTATCCACCACTGGTTGATCTCCAGTCTGGACAGAGCTACATCTCCACCTCTACCCAGGTTGGCTTATGTTAGAAGAAACTGTCCCGGCGCTTCCGAATCTGTGATGTGCAAAGGGTACATTGGGCTTTGAAAAGTGCCATTTTCAAAATAAAGTTCACATTATCCTAAGCAGCAGCAGCACTGAAGTCACATCTATGTAATTGCATTTGTGGGTGGAAATTTCCATTACTCCCTGTGTTTGCTAGCACAAGAGTCCTGGGTTTCCAGTTTGTGTCTGGTGTGTAGTCTTGTGGCCCTCGTGGCCAGCCCAGCTGGACCAAGAAAGCAGGATTCTGGTGGGGAGGCACTGCACCTGAGCTCTGCTGCTCCGCAGTTATCTGATGGCTTTGAAATCTCACCATCCTGTTACTTAAATACAAAGAGAAAAAATAAGATTCTTGCATTTTGTCTGCTACAAAATCACAGCCAACTATGCCAAGTGCTGGACAGGAAGGGCCACTGTCCGCGGTGGGAGCTTTGCTCCTGTGTGAGCAGTGGGTACCTTAGGTTGGCATCATCTTTCAGAGGTCTGTGTGTGTGTGTGTGCAAGGGACTGGGCCATGAGGCATTGTACGCATCAGCGGACTCTCCTGTGGGTGCATTCGTGGCTGAGTAAGCCTGCTCGGGGATGGCCACTGGGGTGGCCTAGGACTGTGTGCTCTTGTTCCCAGACCCTTCCACCAGGCTAGTTCTGCTGTGGACCCAGCTGGCCATGGACCAAACCCAGTGGACACTGCGAGCCGGTAACTAGCTAGCGACCGATCGATCGATTGACCGACCGACTGACCACACTGTACCATACTGTATCTTTTTCTTTCTTTCTATTTGGTACCAAGGACTGAACTCAGGACCTTGCTCTTGCCAGGCGGGCGCTTGTGCTGCTGAGCTATATCCCCAGCCCTTCTCCTTTAAGTTGCAGGTACTGGGTGTCACGGCCTAGCAACAGGACAGCTGCTGAATACCAGGTGGCGGGGGGGGGGGCAGCCTCTGGGGTGTAGAGCGCAGCAGGAGCTCCACCTTGAGGGAGGTGGGCAGAGCAGTGCTCTGTGACCTTTGGGATGTGGATACTGGGGACCTGGTTTTAGAAACATGCTTGCTGCATGCACCTCACTCCCTAAGCTCAGCAGGGTGTTCAGCACCTTCTGCACCCCCGCTGCTGGACCCTGGCCATGGCTGGACTTGCCATGCTGAGCAGATGGGGGCCTAGTGTGCAGCCTGGACTCGGGCACCGTGAGCCTTTCGTGGAGGGGAGTGGGTGAGGGGTGCCCGTGGCAGCAGGTCCTCGTGGTTGTCTGGGCGCTCCTTAGCCTGGGTGCGCTGGGCCCGGGTCCACACAGGTGGCTTGTGTTAAGCCTGGAAGGGACCGGCCACCTTGTCAGCCTCTGCCACATGTCACCCCGATTTGTAGTGCACATAAAATAGTGGCTCATTTAATGCATTCTGGGTTACAAGTGAATACACACACCAGTCAGCACATCACTGCTATCTGACACCCATGTCCTTGTTACCTTAATCCCGCCTTGTTGGGACTGGCATGAAAATGAAATAATACGAGACCCTCGCGACAACTGTCCCTGTCCGCGAGCAGGCAGTGGGGCTCATTGCCTGCAGCAGGGGCCAGGAGTGCAGGTGCACACGAGTCTCAGTGGCAGGTAGAGTCAGAGTTATTTTGATTTTCTTCATTTTTAGGAAAACAACTTTTTTCCTTTGACAAGCGATGCTGTGTCGTGTTAAGGTTTGTTACTGCCATCTTAGTTGGGCGCAGGCGCTTCTGTGTGCCTCGGAGGGGCTCAGGTGCAGATCAGCCGCGGGACAGGACGGCAGTGGCAGCCCTGGCCTGCTCAGGGCTGAGCCCGACCTCAGGACGGCAGGCTGCGCCGGGGAGAGCAAGACCATCACTTGGAGCTCAGCGTTTGCCTTTCTTTACCACTGCAGAGTTTTAAAACCAATCCTGTTCCTTTGAGAAAACGTGCAAAAATTTCCCGCAAAGTTGAACCCATCAGTCTTTCATTTGCTTCTGCTTAGTGACACTTTCTGCCTTCTCAAGTAGTTGGGAAGACAGCTAACATAGACACTGACACTTCGGAAACTTTGGGAAGTGGAAAGCTGGCTTGGTGGCACCTGCGATGTTTCTGCTCATCCTCACCTGTACTTTTTCCTGTACTTTAAAATAGATTTTCAGTGGCAATTGGCCTAATTTCATAGCCTGTGCCCTCTCTTTTCAGACAATAATTACACATGTAACTGGCTTTTTCTTTCTTCTGGCAAAATCTTAGAACCCTTGTTGCGGAGAACACAGTATCAGGGGAAAGCTCCTCTTTATGGGTCTGCATAGAGCAAGAGTTTCTTTTCCAGTCAGGTATTGTAGTGCTTGCCTGCAATCCCAGTGCTTGGGGAGGCTGAGGCAGGCGGGTCACTGCAAGCTTGAGGGTGGGCTGAGCTGCAGAGAAGGGGGAGGAAAGAGGGAGGGGGAAGGAGATGGAGAGAGGGAGGGAGGGAGGGGTGGGGGAGGGGAAAGGGAGGGGAAAGGGGGATGGAGGGGGAGGGGGAGGGGGAGAGTCCCTTTACCAAAAGGTGAGCACATTCACGCTGCCACACGCCAGTGCACCCCGTCTGGCTCTGTGTCCTTTTGCGCGGTGTGGAGAACCGCACCAGCACATGGAAGGAGAGACCCGGGCTGAGACGGGAAGAAGCAGAAGCGGAGGTCTCCCCTGGAATGACTTCTGCTCCTAGAGTATTCTACAAATTCAAAGGCATTGCGATTAAATGTTGTATTAGGAGGTGTCATATTAGTAAGATTTAAAACTTAACGTTGATGTAGAAAAATAATTCATAATGGCTTTAAGAAGAGAAGGAGGACAAGGCAATAGCTCCTCCGTACACCTGAACACGTGATGCACATGGCATGGTCCCAGCATGGGGCAGCGAGGCGGACGGCGGCGCGGAGCAGCCCCCGGTGGCGCTGGCTCTCCAGGGTTGTACTCAGCGCACTGGGAACAAGGCCAGGTTTGAAGTGAATGACTAGTACCCTAGCAATCCTCAGGGAAGATTGCACTGCATTTCCAGCTCCCTCTGTACACAGAACCGAATATTTGATGAGTTAATGATTTACATATAAAAAGAACATTCTTGCCTGGCACGTGCAAGGTCCTGAGTCTGATCCCTGAAATAAATAAATATTCAAAGAAAAGCCAGATCTGAATCACAATTTACTGACGAAGGAGGACTCGTGACTTAGAAAACCTAGGACCCAGCAGAATAAAGATGCATCTATAGACCTATGCTATTTTGTGTGTGTGTGTGTGTGTATATATATATATATATATATATATATATATATATTTCTACAAAATGGTTCTTCATTTATATCCCCCTTTTTTGTTTACTTTTGTCAGAGATGGGTATTTCATTGCTATTCAAATATTGTAGATGCATGAATTCAGCAAAGTAATCTGATCTAGTCCAGTAGTCCATAATAGTAGTAGGTTATTGTCAGGACTGGAGTGTCAGAAGTTGTTGACTTGAGCCTTTTGAGAAGAAAGTTTTGAAGTAATAGTGTTTAGACAAGATGTCATGTCTGCCTCGTGTACTACTAATAACTACTATAAATACAACAATATGCAATGTATGATTGTAACTGTCCTACTAACCTGTTTTGAAACTGTCTCATTGCTATTTCTTTCTCAATAAAATAAAAAAAAGATGCACCTGTATATTTTAAAAAATATATTTGGTTGTTGCAGGGTCTCACTGTGTAGCTCAGACTCCTGGTGATCCTCCTGCTTTCAGCCTCCCCAGCCTGCGCCATCACGCCTGGCCGTGGTAGCAGGCTCAGCCCTCCCTGGGGGTGGGGCAGGGGCGAGGTGGTGCCAGGGATTGAACCATGGTCCCTATGCTTGTCTAGGCTTGCCTAAGCAGATGCTCTAGTCTGCTGAGCTATTTCTCTGGCACAAGATGCATCTATTTTAAAATCTAGAAAGTTCAGTAAAGGGCACCATAAATAAAGTACCTGCAAAATGACATTTTGGGGGCAAATACATCTGCCACATAGGTGACAGGTAAAGCTTGGTGTCTATGACAGATGAGGGGCTCTTGCAAGATTTTGGGAGATGGAGGCGTAGGAATGGACAATTCAGGAAGGGGATAAAGAACAGCCCCAAAGATGTTAATACTCTCAAAGAGTCCGAAACACAAGGGACAATGGCTTGGGATTGGGAGGGGCCATGGGCAGAAGTGCACGACCCCCAGTGACAGTGACACCGGAGTACTCGGCCTCAGTGCAGGAGGTGGAAGGTGGGGAGGGCAGATGAATAGCCAGGAAGATCATGCCCAGCATCAGCCAGGTCCCGGGTTGGTGGCAGCTGAGCAGGCAGACGCAGGCAGCGGATGGCTGACCAGCACTTCCCGGAAAGCCACTTGCAGTGTGTCTAAAAATTCCTAAGCAAGGCCAGCAAGATAGCTCAGCGGTCTGAAGTGCCAGCTCAGGCGAGCTCAGGCAAGAGCAGGGAGCACAGTTCTATCCCTCGCACCATATTCTGAGCCAGCCCCGCCCCCAGGGCGGGCTGAGCCACCACCCGCCCACAAATAAAATAAATAGAAATAATAAAAACTCCTAAGCATCCAGCCAAGACAGAGACGTCCATGGAGGTCACAGCCCAGGTGATCTGGGGCACTGGCTCAAGGGCGTCTAGAGGTAACAGGCTGAGCCCTATGTGGAGCCACCCACCCAGAGCCTGCCAAGACCATCCCTCCTGTCCCATTGGTCAGGAAAGCATGACATGTCCTGCAGGAGCCAGTCCCTGGCATGGGGTGACATGGCTCTGAGATCAGCGTCAGTGTCATGTGGCGCTATGGAAAGAGGCATATGCTGCTGGGAAAGAACAGGAGGACTCTGCAGGGGCCTGGGCCACAGCCGCTACACGTGCATGCCAGCGTTCTGTCCCCAGGCACGGGGTCCTCTAGCACCACGCCCCTGGGAGTGCCGCGTCACGCTGCTTCAGCTGCTGCCTAGAATGCGTCCAGGACCTGGGAGAGCTTGCGGCTGCTCACTTTGCTTTGCTTTCCGGGCTGGTGTGTAGTACTGCGGCTCGCTCTTCTATGTGGAATTATTTAATCCAGTGGTTAAAGCGCTAGATTTTGTATGAAACAGACCTGCGTTTGATATTGACTTAAGATGAGACTGTTTATGAGCTTCATGAGTGTATACCCTGGGAAAGTCCCTAACCTCCACACATTTAATTTTCATCATTTACGAAATGGAAATGATACCAATTAACTCAGATGAAAGGAGCAAATTATTAGAAGGACACAGGCTGCTAAAACTGTCTCAAGGAGAAATATAAAATCGGGTAAACTTACAAGAAAAAAACTGTTGTGAATTAGTAAAAACCACCCACAAGGAAAACACTTAGACCCAGATAGTTTCACTGGTGATTTTGTACATTTTTAAGATGAGTTAATGTAAATTCTTACAAAATGAGCAGCAGCAGGAGGAGGAGGAGAGGGAGGAGGAGAAGGAGGAGGAGGAGGAACATTTTCCAAGCACTCCTTCTTGAGACTTGGTTTCATGGATTTAAGGAGTTGCTACAGAGGCTCCTGTGTGCAGAGGGGAGGCTTTGGAAGGTGTGCTCATTCCTTTTCTCTCAGTGCTGGGACAAAAGTGTCCTATGCTCAAAATTAGGGAAGGCAAGCTCTATTTGGCTCACAGTCTGTGGGGCTTCCAGCGTAATCAGCTGGCTCCCAGGCAGGGCGGGGTGCGGGGCGGCAGTTCAAGGCGGCAGAAGACAGAAAGAGCAGCAGCAGCACAAGGGTGGGGCGGGCCTCTTTTCCTCCCCGATGTCCTAAGCAGCCCCCCACCCCAGGGTGGGTGCAGCACCCACTCCACCCCCTGGCCTCCTCTTGCGCAGGCTCAGGATGCTTGCGAGGTGAGGACTCCGGGCCCTACTGAGTCCCTTACATTTCTGGACTTCTCAGGTCGACCCAGTGCCTGCCTCAAGCGCTGCAGCAGGTGAGTGGAGACTGGAGCGGGCTGTGCGGAGGCGGGGCCTGCTAGAGGAAGTGGGTCTGGAGTCTGGCCTCGCCACAGGCCTAAAAGCCACAGAGCACACCAGCCATGGACTGAACTTCTGAAACTGTGAGCCTTAAATAAGACTTTCCTCCTTTAAGTTGTTTGTAGACGATATGTTGTCACAGCTACTGAAGGCTGCATGACGTAGCCAGCATTACCTGATCGTAGACACAGAAAAAAGATCACGAGGCAGCCACAGGCACAAGCCCCTTGTGAACAGAGGCACAAAGATTCTCAACAAACCATTAGCCAACTTGATCTAGTATGGAGAGAGCTTCCTCGCCGCCTGTGGCTGGGCTCTCCTCAAGCACCATCAGGTTCCTACTGCGTCCACAACTCGGATAATGCACAGATGACATCAGTGGACTGGAGGGCCCGGTCTCGGCCAGCCCCACAGATGCAGGGAAAGTACTGGGTAAAATTCAGCCTCCTTTCCTGATTAGCAAGCGGCTCAACTGGTCTGGAGGGACCTTCTTCATCTGATCAGGGTGCAGCTGCATTGACTATCGCCCTGAACCCCTCACTTCTGAGATCAGGGTGGGGGTGGGCTCTGTTCCTGTCACGTCGCAGCAAGGAGCCTGGAGCTCTAATTGGGCTAATTAGGCAAGAAAAGGAAACGACGCATCCAGACTGAGAGGCAGCGGCGGACTTCTCTCCGCCGGGAGACGCTGTGATCTTGGCTATAGGAAACGCCAAGGTGGACAACAGAGAGGCTGGAGACCCGGTCAGCACAGCCACAGGATACAGGCAGCCTGGAACTTCAGGGGTTTCTGTGCCCATCGCTGTGGGACAAAGACAGCCCACTCATCGTAGTGCTAAAGATGATGAGATATTTAGGCATAAGTTCACTAAAGGGTGCACTCGCCTCACACTCTGAAAACAACAGAATGTTGTTGAAAGAGATCAGGGAAGAGATCAGGGATGAGATCCCTCAGGAGACAGCGGGACACATGTCCACGAAGGCTCAATACCGTTAGAGTGGAAACGCTGCCGAGACGCAACGGCCACGCCTTCAGGGTACCAGTGGCTCTGCAGAGCTCCGCAGCCTGTTCCCAAGATCCAGAGATAGAAAGTGACCAAACCTGCTGTGGAAAAGCAGAATGCACCTGGGGACCTCACTCACGACTTCTGACACCAGAGCCACGGTAACCAAGAGCGCGCCATCACAAGGGTGGATGTGGCTGAGTGACACGGAAGGCAGAGCTGGCCTCCTACCTGTGCTCAGCTGCTTTTTGACAAGACAGCATCGTGCAGAAAATGGTCATTCTCAACATGCGGCACTGGGGCAGCCGGGTCCTCACGTGCACAAGAGTGACACGGGTGCCACTTCACCAAATGGGGACAGGAGTTCAGAGGGGCTTGAGCATGGAGGTGGGAACTAACACTGTGTCACTCTGAGAAGAAAAGGTAGGGACAAATGTTTGTGGGCTCTGATGAGGGAATCACATCTTAGATATGACAAATCATGAAATAGGGCAAGAAGAACTCTGACTCCACCACAATGAAATGTCTGTTCTTCAAGGGACTTTGACATTGGCCCACAGCGCTTGAAGGGCTGGCCCACAAATAGGAGCAGTTACATACAGTGCATATTTCTGACGGAAAGGGTAGAATCGAGTATATGAAGGACTCTTAGGACGCAGCTCTGAAATGGCAATGTGCTTGCCAGGGGGCACAAGATCTAAGGAAGAAGGTGTACAAATAACCCCAAACCATGGAAATCTTTTAACACCATTAGTTTTGAAGGAAATGCAGGTCAAGCTGCAGGGAGACGCCGCGCCACACCCACTGGGAGGATGGTGGTACAAGGCAGGTTTGTGAGAACATGGGGACACTGTTGCCTCCTCCGTGGCTGATGGGAGTGCGGCCCGGAGCCCACAGGCTGGAAGCTGGTCATCTGGGTCCAGCCCAGGGGCACCACAAGGCTCATGCCCAGAAGGATGACGTTTAGGTGTGTGCATGTGATAACTTCATCTCCAACACTCTCAAGCTGAAACACTCAGCACCACAGCTGATGGCTGGCGCAGCCCTGTAGGCCCCCGAAGGGTGGCATTTCCAACAATGTGCAGAACAAGTTCTACTCCCCACCCCACCGAGGGCAAACTTGGGAGACCCGTTGTAAGTGGACAAAGTCGCCATCAGGACCGCGTAGGACCCAATTTCAAATTATGTGACAAGCCTGGAACAGCAGCTCTCTATGAGCAGCATTTGCTTAGTGATTTGGGGCTGGGGAGAGAGAGAGCTGAGTGCCTGCCTGTCATGCGAAAGGTCCCGAGTTTGATTCCTGGCCACTGGGTTCCTTTAGGTTGATAGAAGCTTCTGAGCCTGGAGTGATAACCACACAACTCTGAATACACTGAAACCCACTGTGTTTTATACTTAAGGCTTACGCCTCACAGGTGGATTCCAGTTAGCTTACCAAAGCTGTTATAAAGTGGGGGTGTGCGGGGAGAGGAGGCTGTGGTGAAGAAGCGGGCTGGTGTGCAGCATGCTGTGCACCGTGTCTGGCGTACCCCAACGCTCCCGAGAGCATAGTGGTTATGAATCACTGCTCAACACCATGTAGCGCCCGGTGTCTCCCTGAGGCCACCACCAGAATGCCCCTCCTGGGTGGGCCGGCGACAAAGCGCTTGCCTAGCGCACTAGGCCCTGGGTGGGACCCCAGCAGCACAAACCAAATGAACTTTGTCTTGGCTTGGGAAAAGTTAGCATCTTAGCTGGGTGCAGTGGCAAATGCTTGTAATTCCAGCTGCTTAGCAGGAGGCTGAAGCAGGTGGATTGCAAGTTCAAGGCCAGACTAGGCAACTTGGTGAGATTCTGCCTTAAAACTAAAAATAAAAAAGGCTGGGGGTGTAGCTCAGTGGTAGAGTACCTCTGGGTTCACTCCGCAGACCTCTGACAAAAGAAAAAGTCTTCCTGGATATTTGTTTCTTCCATCCAGGAAGAAATGCAGGTCATTCCTTAGCATGTGACTGCGGCTCTCGAGGGCTGAGAGGCTTCATCCTGCCACTCACTGACCCCCTGCGCCCCACCTGGCACGGCCCCACTCCCCTTCCTCCTTGTCGCCCAGCACCCCAGCTGCAGGGTTGGCGAAGCATGCCTGCTACGCACTGTGCTGCCCCAGGGTCCCCTGCCTGCAGCAGCCTTCCTGCCGCTGTCACCCCAAGCCCCAGTGACCTCATCAGCTGGCTGTCAGCTGCATTTCTTGTCATGGGCCTCCCTGGGTTTTGTCACTACGGTCGCCTCAGGAGCCTCAGTGTGTGCACTCCAGAGGGCAGAACTTCTGTCCCCTCCACTCCAGGCAAGGCAGTCAAGACCCAGAGGAAAACGGGTCCCAGCAGATCGCAGTCCTGGCTCCGGAGCCCCCAGGGCAGGCAGATGGTGCCCGTGTGGACCGATGCCGAGTGGCCGTCCTCACAGATGCATGCAGCGTTGGGTGCTGCTGTTGCTCATGCCCCGCTCTGGAGCCCAACGGCAACATCATGGTGAAGAAGGCCACCACTGGTGGAGAAGTCAGTTACGTGCTGAGGACACCAATTCTATAGTTATGTTCTGCTTCTGTCATACCTGTGTCTAAAGCTGCTGTTAGGGTCTTAACATGTTTCCCAAGTGGGACTTTGAATCATCACTTTAAAAACTATTTATTTATTTGGTACAGGGTCTTGCTATGCAGCTTGGACTCATAGTGATTCTCCTGTCTCAGCCTCCCCAGCTCTGGGATGACAGGCGTGCACCACCATACCTAGTCTCCATGGTTGGCACAGTACACCCGAGGTTTGGGGAGGTGCCAGGGATCAAGCCAGGTCCTTGTGCTTGCCAGGCAGGCACTTAACCCACTGAGCTGTCTACCCAGCCCAATCATAATTATTTGTGTCAGCTCCGCTTCTCCTCCAAGTCTTTTTGTTTCTCTGGTGGATTTGACACTGTGAAGTGATGGAAGGGCATTCCTGGGCCTCAGAGGGTGGCAGGTGGGAGTGGTGGCTGAGAGTGCTCTTCTGGTTGGCTTCATTCATTCACTCAGGATAGCTAGTACACGTCACATGAGAAAGACATGCCCCACGCCTGCCATTATTCCTGTGGTCTGACAACTACGGAAAGAGCTAAGATCAGTGAAGCAGGTGCTGTGAGGGCAAGAGGAGCCACAGGAGGGATGCTGGCGTGGACCTTGGCACCTGCCACCCGGGTCTACCTGGTCCTTAAGACCTACATGGGCTCCGTACATTGCCATTAAACGCCCACAGTCATTGCCACAGGTGAAAGCCCCTGGCACACTGGCTTGTGTCATGTGGACCCTGGGGGACATCTCCTGCATCTTCTCCCTCCTCTCTCTCCTTCATCTCCTGTCTCCTGCCTTCTTCCTGCATCGTCTGCTTTCTGTCTTGTATCTTTCTTTTCCTATTCAGACCTAGAGAGGTAGGCCCCGTGCACCTATTGCAGGGTGAGTCTCTGCTCCTTGTTGTGGTCATTTCCTTTGCTGGGACACAGCCCTGATGTGCAGTTTAGGTTGCTGGCTCCGAGGTGGGAGCATTGTGTTGGAAGGGTGCGGTAGGGGCACTGCTCCGCTCTGGCAGCCCGGAGGCAGAGAGCAGAGGGAGGAGCCCAGGACGAGAACGTGCTGCTGAAGGCCACACCCGAGTGACCCCGCTGCCTCCTCCTCGCAGCCCGGGCTCCTTGACCACCCGAGGCCCTGGAGAGTGCTGTGTCCGCTGACCCAAGCTGCACCCTGAACACGTAGCCCTTTGTGGAGCATTCTAGACCTAAGCCAAGTGGATTGTGATGTGGATTGTGACGTTATTTATCCTTTTATTTTTCCCTTATGCATTTTTACATCATGAACTTTTATGACTACATTCCTTTCAAAATAGTTAAAAAATAAAAAGCCCACTTTCATTTTTAAGAATGAACTCTACGTGCCCCTCTTGTCCACCGTGGCAGATGGTCTCACTGGACAGAGTAGGAACCTAGCCCCGCTGAGTGGGAACCCCAGGACCCTCCGCAGGGTGACCCTTGACGTGTGCAGGCTGCGCTCCTGAGGGGCCGCATCCCATCAGCGGCGGGCACAGTTAGGTAAGGCATGCTGTCCCCCAGTAGCACGGAGTTCGCCCTGGGCATTGTCCCGTGGTGGGGAATTTTATTATGGGAAGCCTGCCAGTGGGGCAGTGGGTCGGGGTTAAAGCTGTATGACTTGAGAATCGTCTGAGCCCAGCTGGGGCAGGCAGGGAAACCGAAGGATCATCAAAGCCTCTGGACAAGATTACTGAGGGGAGAGGACCAGGGAAAACTGATCTAATCCAAAGCAAACCGTGCACAGCAGCACCCCTGCCATGGGGAAATGGGGAGCTGAACGTGCCGCCCTGACAGCTGCGCATGCAGATCCGGGTTATTCCGATCTGGCACACTGGCTTTTCTGCAGCCGCCTCCTCTGTTGTAGTCGTGCCTGTGAGTGTCCTTCCCAAGTGCTCCACTTGTCACCATTGAGGGTGGATAGAACTGGCTCTGGATCTCTGTGAGAAGGATCAGGGGCCGTGCCTGGCTAGCCCGCCCTTGGGGGCTTTGTCAGGGACTCATTGCCCGGCCTGTGGCCAAATGGTGGCCAAGCGGTTCATCTCAGCCCCCTGCCGGGCACGCGACGTGACTATGTATCTTCCAGTGGTGCCTGAGGACCCAGAGACTGAAGCCCGCGCGTGGGGGAATCAGGTTGCAACCGCGGCTCAGCTCGGGGTTAGGGACCCGAGAATCCCCCGGCAGCCCACACCCCTCTGCAGCCCACTGCACGCAGCAGCCGTGGCCTGCAGGGAGCCCGGAAGTCCTGACTCCAATTTGCTTCTTCAGAGTGTACGGTTTCTGTTTTTAGGGAGGTTTTCTTTCATTTTACTTTTGCACAGGTTGGTTCCCTCTCCGGTCATTTCCCATAGCTTCAATAAGCCACTTCCCTCGCACGTCACCGCTGAGCGGAAACAAGAAAGAACTGTCCCAGAGGCACATTCCGGGGACAGCTGTGCTCCCTCTCCAATTCCTGGTCACCATGAGCGGAGCAGCTCTCCTCCGCCAGGCCCTTCCACCCTGACTTCCCACCGTGAAGCCCACTGACTTCAGAGTGAGAACGTGGGGCAAGGCAGCTCTTGCCCCCTTTCAGGTGCGGCGTCCGCGTCTCAGCACAGAGAAGGTACCTAGGACGGCCCAGCAAACTGCCTTCCCCGCAGCTCTAAGGACGCCCGTGCAGGCAGAGCTGAGCCCCATCTGCTCTGTGCGCTGTTAGTGGCCAGCCGAGGGGATGCACAGGAGCAGACCCTGGGGAGTCCGGCCGCTGGGCCTGGGGCTGATGTTCCAGGCGCGCAGAATTGGGCTTCCGTGGAACCTGGACTGGAAGAAGACCCCGGCCGCTTGGGGTGTAGCCCTGGCTTGAGTGCAGAGTCCTCGCTGCTGCTAAGCTGAGCAGGAAGTGGTTGGTGCGGCCTGGTGCTCCTTGCGAAGGCCTGGAATGCACAGGCCTCTCCCAGGGCAGCGCAGCGCAGTGTCCCCGGGCGGGGAGGCAGCGCTGACCCTGCCACCCACTGCGCATTCTCCGGGAGACCGAGGCCCGCGATGCAGTGTTGAGTGAGATCTGGAGTGGGAAAGCCCGTGGCGTAAAGGTGGAGACCAGGAGAAGCCGGCAGTTCTCGGGCTGCTGAGCTCGGCTTCTGTCCAACAGTGCAAACGAACCCAAAGCCGCCTCCTCCCTCACAGAGGCTTTGACTGCCGGGTGCAGAACCACGATATGCGCCTTTCCTTCTTTCCCAGAGGGCGAGACAGACTGCGGAGAAGTTTCTCCCTCTCTCTGTGGACTTCTAGGGCACCTGGCTAGCTTTGAGTGACAGTTAAATCAGTAGGCGCATACTGACATCTGGAGAAAGTCTATGAGCGGGATTTGGGGAACAAAGCCTGCGTGTGGGACAGTGGTGCAACATGCCCCACGTGGTCCGCCTCGTGTATTACGCCTTCATCCCGCAGGGTGGACAGCCTTGGGGTCATTTCCCAGACGGAATCACTGAGGAACCACAGAGGCGAGCGCACCCGCTCGAGGTCCACACTAGCCAGTGACAGCCCTGTGATTCCAATCCCAGCGCGCAGCTGTTTAAGGAGATTGCACGTGGAATTGTGCCGAAGGGGCTCAGGGCTGAGGATGCCTCCCAGATTCTGCCCCGTGACTCCACGGCCTGCTGTTCATCTGTGGTCAGGGTAACATACAACTGTGGTGAGAGAGCAAAGGGCAACAAGAGGCAGGTAGGCGAATCCATGAAGTAGCTTCCTAGATTAAGACAGAGGTGGAGGCCAGCTAGGTGTTCTGGTGAAGATGCTATGTGTGTGAGTGTGTGTGTGAGTGTGTGTGTGTGTGTGTGTGAGAGAGAGAGCGGGGGGGACATTAGTACCATTTCCCCTCCAGTGACTTGATCTGATTCACAAGGCCCCCCAGAGAGTGGAGTGGCGCTGTATCCGCGGCATGGGGTCTGCAGAGCCTGGCGCCCAGCCGCTGGGCTCTCTCCTCTCGCGGTTTCTTCAGCAGACCAGGCCGAGAGCCGGGCTCCAGGAGCAGGAAGTCCCCGCAGCGCGGCTGGGATGAAAGCCGGGCGAGCCCTCAGATCTCGGCTTCACACTGAAGCGTGCAGAGTCTGGTCGCGGGGAAGGGGAGCAGTAATTGTGGAGGTTTGTTTTCTTAGGCTGCAGAGTCATTCCTGCAGTGCTCCCCTGTCCTCCGCTGAGAGCGTGAGTTGAGGAGGCCGCAGAAGCGGCCTGGCCCCGAAGCGCCGATAAGCAGGCTGCGTTGGTCATTTTTCAGAAAAAGAGAAAGGTGACTCGCGTCCTCCGGAGGGTCTACAAAGTCGCTTCTTCCAGCCACGGTGGTCTGGTGTGCTGGTCACAGGCAGTTGGGAAGCTTCTAGCCTGGGAAAGCCGAAGGTGAACCCGTGAGCTCTGGTGACTGGGGCAGGGCACTGTCTCTCCTGGAGGGCAGGGCCTGCTGTCACAGTGGGGGACTATGTTTCCTCACCCTCACATTCCCCAAAGCCTCGTGGCTGGAAGGTTGTGGCCAGGCCACTGATGAAGTGGGGCTTCTGAGCTCACACCTGACCTTTGGCCCTGCTGTCCCTGACCTGTGGCCCGTGCAACTTCCTGAGCCTGTGTTGTGGCTGGGAACACAGCCCTGAGTGCCCAGGTGTGCGTGTGGCCTGCACTGCGCCTTGGGCCCACGGGGCCTCCCCAACCTCTTCCGGGTGTTCCACGGTTTGCTGGTCTTGATGCCTGGCTAGGTACGGGGAGGACTCAGCTCCTGGGGAGCAGAAGCTCCCCGAATGGCCAGGCCTGTTGTCTACTTCCAACATTCAGTCAGTCAGCAACCCAGCCGACCCAGGCAGGCCTTGCTCCTGGTCCCTGCGTCTTTCTCCCCAGAGAATCCCTGGAGGACAAATCATCTTGCTATCATGGTCCAGCATAGCAGGGCTGGGCCCTGCTGTAACACAAACCAACATGGGGCAGCTGTCCCAAGGCCCCTGAGCCCAGTGGAGTCCTGGGGCCGTGGGCAGAGAGCTGAGGGAGGCCCAGGGTCTGCCCCCTCTTCCTGCTGACTGGGCCCAGACCTGGTGTCTGGACAGAGGGCCTGCAGTGAGTTGGCCATGGGGAGCAGGAGCAAGCATAGGGACTTTGTGGACGAAGGGGAAGCCTTTGGCAAGAGGGGAACCTGGGGATGGGGCTGTGGGAGCAGACGCCTGCGGGGAAGTTCCAGGGGCAGGAGGAGGGGGGCCTGGGCTTAGGCAAGAGCAGGCCTGAAGTCCGGGACCTTGGGCTTCACGGGAACCCCAGGGGCCCAAGATTTCCTCCCCCGTCCTGCTCCCCTTTCACAGACGTGGAAAGTGGCCTCACCGCAGTCTGTGCTGTGTTCGGGCCATGGGTGCCGCTCACCTGTCTCCTTCCCTTTTCTCCAGAAGAGACGGTGACCAACCGGCCACCATTTCTTGTGCCATGGGGATGTGACCCAGGCTCAAGTGTTGGTCAGGGACCACATGGTGTGACCCCCTCCCTGGAGAGGTGCCCACAAGTGGGTCACGGCGGGCACGCTGGCAGAGGTGCATGCCAGGTGCCTCACTGGGGCAGCCCAGGGCCGGGGGCAGGAGCCTTCTCTTCCCTTCACCTTGGGGAAGCCAAAAGTCCCAGAACCCAGGCAGCCGGAGGGAGTGCTGGGTGCTGAGGTGCCCACTCAGTTAGCCCTTCTGGGACCACACAGGGCAGAGGCCAGGCCTGGGTGCCTGCCCAGAGTGCACGAGACAGCCCTGAGCAGTGCAGGTGAGCCAGATGTCTTGTCCAGGCAGCCCCAGCTGGCCCTGCTGACCTCAGTCACCCACGGCATCCACCACCCAAGCCTGGGAGCCCCAGATTGAGCTGTGTCCCCTCCACATCCCTGTGGATATGTGTGTTGCAGGGACTCTGCAAGGGCCGCAGTTAGAAGAAACTGGATCTTTAAGGATGTTGAGGTGACTGGGCCTGAGGGCCCGGCCCAGCCTGCTGAGCTCCTGGGGCCGAGGCTGCAGGTGGAGGCCCAGGTGGGAATCCGCAGTGGGGAAACCAGGAGCCAGCGCTGGGGGGCAGGCTGGAGAACAGCAGGGGAGCCTGCGTGGAGCTCGGAAATCACCAAGGCTGGAAACTCTTCGTTCAGACGCGGAGAGCACCATGGAATCCTTGCCAGTTTGTTTTACAAAGCCAGCCTAATCCTCATTCCCAAACCCAACACTTCAAGAAAGAAAATAGAGATTATTCTCCTGTACAATTGAAGATCTCTAAAACCTAAGCAAAATACTTCTCTGGCACCCAGAGGCTTCCTTTCTGGACTGGTGCCCACATCCTAGGTAGTGCCTGCGTCCCGTGTGGAGCCCGAATCCTGGGTGATGTTCGCATCCCATGTGGTGCCCGCGTCCCATGTGGAGCCTGCACCCCGCATGGTGCCCGCTTCCCCGCTGGTGCCCACATCCCGTGTGGAACCTGCACCCCATGTGGTGCCCGCTTCCTGGCTGGTGCCCGTGTCCCGTATGGAGCCCCCACCCCACGTGGTGCCCGCTTCCCGCTGGTGCCTGCATCCCTTGTGGAGCCCGCTTCCCGGCTGGTGCCCGCCTTCCAACCGCGCTCAGAGCAGCAGCTCAGGTGGTTCGTGGTGGAAAGAATGTGAAGGTGAGACCTGCCCTACGCACCATGCTTCTACAGGTGAGCTGCACTTTGCTACAACACATCCAGGAGTGGACATCAGACATGCACGCGTGCAGACATATGTGCTGCTTGGGGACACACACACAGGTGACTATTAAGACAGAGGGGCTGGGCGGCAGGGACATCAGATCACTGGGACGAGATGCAGAGCAGATGACAGGACTGAAAAACAAGACAGCCTCAGCAGTCACAGGTGGAGGGCGGTGAGTTGTTTAATGACCTGTTTTCAGACACCTGGAGACTGACCGTTCAGCCCAAATACACTGATTTAAATCCCTGCTTAATTTTTCTAAATATATTTTAGGGGGTGAAATAGGTGAAGATAAAATCCAAAACCATGGAGGAGCTAGATCCTGCTGCTGGAGGAGATGGGTGTGTCTCTGAGTTAGGGTCCCTCTCCAAGGATGAGAGGCAGAGCCTTGAGTCCCACGTTGGCCACAGAGCCACCCACAGAGGCCCCATTAGGGAATCAGCCCTGGCATGCTTCAGCGAAAGATGACTCCAGAAAACACAATCCGTGCAAGCAGTGGAAGATCATGCAGCCATGGGTGGGGGTGGGGGACCCGCGTCTGCAGAGAGACGGAATTGGAGCAAGAGAGGGTGGGGTGTGGATACGGGCGAAGTGTGACATGCGGAAATGTCACAAGAAATCTACTATTGTGTATAATTAATGCATGCTGACAATTACGATAGAGAAAATGCAGAACAGTTCCATTAAAAAAGATATTGAGGAAATAATTGATACTCATGACCAAGATAAACATTTAAACTTTTCCATCAGCTTAAAGATTTTAAAAGCAAACTTATCATGGAATGATAAGCCAGGAATTATTTTTCAAAAGTATTTTTCTGACAAAGGCTCATAATTAAAAATATAAGTCAGTAAAGTACCCGTGCCTATAATCCCAGCTACTCCAGAGGCTGAGGCAGGAGGGTTGCAAGAACAAGGCCAGCCTGTGCAAGTTAGCGCTTGTCTCAAAAGTAAAAACATCAAAAGAACTGGGGGTGCAGCTCAGGGGTGAGTGAGCACTTGCCTAGCACACACAAGGCCCTGGCTCCCACCCCCAGTCCTGCAAAATTAGGAACAGTGAAAAAAATATTTAAAATTAGGAACAGTGGTAAAAGCACAACACTGCACACAAATTAGAAACCCACGCGCCAACGTCCTCGTGTGTCAGACTGCATCCGATTGTCAGCGTACACACAGCGGGGCTGTCCCTCCGAGGCCCTGGCTTCATCTGGCCTGTCTGGGATGGCTCTTCTGGGGAGGTGGCAGACAAGGAAGGTCGCCCCTTGGCTTGTCCCCTGTTGGCACAGGCATAAGACCCTGTTCCTCCAGAATCGCGCGTGAGGGCGGGTGTACTCTGTCTTTGCTGCCAGCCCTCCACGCCGGAAGCACAGGCTTGGCTGGCCACACGCGGTGTGGAGACAGTGTGTGTGGCGGGCCTGCGGAGCTGCCGTGCTTCTCTAGTTAGGGAACTCTGGTTTACTTCTTCATGGAAGTAGGAAGCGTGCTGTTTATATTTCCTTTAGTGATATCTACTTGTGTTACGTTAAAATAAAGAAAAGAAAGTAGTAAAGTAGTAAAAAAAAAAAAAAGTAAATCTCCACGACCTTGGGCTGATCTGTGGTCTCTAAGTTAGGACACAAAAAGCACCAGAGATGAAGGAGAAACAAAGGTAGTTTTATCCAGAGATGGGGAGTGAAGCGGGACAAGGACTTGGGCGTGCTGCACATGAGCCCCAGTGCCACCCAGGCAGGGCCATCACTACATGCTACACACACGGACTAAGGAAAAATAATGAAAGGGGCCGGCAAGGCAGCTCAGTGGACTAAAGCGCCTGCTTAGGCAAGCACAGGCAAGCGCAGGGACTGCGGTTCGATCTCTGGCGCCGTGTGCCGCACCAGCCCCGGCCACCAGGGCAGGCTGAGCCGCTCAGAGTCTGGGCGTGGTGGCGCACACCTGTAATCCCAGCGCTGGGGAGGCTGAGAGCAGGAGGATCACTACGAGTTTGAGCTGCGTGGTGAGACCCTGTAACAAGCAAATATATTAAAATAATAATGAAGAAGGAAGGTGGGGAAGGGTCGTAATCGATACTTCACCATAGAGGATACAGAAGGGCCGATAGGTACTGGGGATTCTCCACATTGCTGGTCCTTAAGAAACGTGCAACCAAACCAGCACACATACCGCCTCCTGCCCACGGAGGTGCCTGTGAGAGGAGAGGCGTGAGCGGGCGGGGGCGGGGGAAGGCAAGCTTCAGGGCTTGTGACCTCAGGACGCTTCGGTAGCCAGCCGAGAACCTAAGGATGGAGTCGCCGTGGGGCGCCCTCCGACACCTCCGTGTGCACCCACGAGAACTGGCCAGGTGAGCAAGGTGCCCGGCGTCTGTGATGGCCCAACGTGGGCCCGGGCCAGATGTCCATCAGTAGGGTGGTGCATGCAGAAAATGCGGCACACCGTAAGGTGGATTATTACACTGTCGTAAGAGGCAGAAATACCCACGCAGGGTGTAGCTGGGCCTCACAGGCAGAGCAGAATCGGGGAGCCGCGCGCAGAGGCTGCAGAGGGCCCAGGTTCAGCCCCACAGAGGCAGAGCCAGGTCGTGGAGTGCCCGTGGGGGAGCTGTGTGCGGGCCATGTGCTTTCTTTGCACAGTGGTGAAACAATCAGAAATCAGTCATGGCTGCACAGGCAGGTGGGCGACAAAAGCAGGGGACTGTACACTTTCAGAGGATGGAATTTGCTCTATGGGAGGCAAAGATGGATGCATTTTATTGTAGTGAACCCAGCACTTTGGGAGGCTGAGGCAGGAGGAGCGAAGCTTAAGCCTAGTGGGCTGTCGGTGCAGCAAGCCCCTGCCTCAAAGTGAACAATCTACAAAGATGGAGTTCTAACTCAGTGTGAAGGTCCTGCGTTCAATGCCCAGGACCACCAGAAAAAAAATCTAGTGGCTAAATGGTATTCTTGTGTCCCTGCCAACATCTCTGTAAAAAGATTCGAGTTTAGTGAAAGCCTTCTGAAGGGCTTGGAATTTCCCCTGAGAACCGACTCCTATGCCCACCCGGGCCACACGTGTCCTTCTGAGTTGAGTCACTTGTGCTGATTTTCCTGTTGGTGTCCTGGTGTGTGTCCTGGTGTGTGTGTGTGTGTGTGTGTGTGTGTGTTGTGTATCTTTCCCTTTTTATAGCACAGAACGTTTCCTCTCCTATGGGCTAAGGAACAGCAAGTTAATGGTGCCACGGAAGCAATGCTCTCTCACCCTCCTTCAGCGTTTGTCTGTCGTAGCATTTTTAATAACCTCCTTGCCATGAAATCGAATATTTTTGTTGGTAAACATCAAAGGCTCCATTTTTTTAAAAAAACATTATGCCATTCACATACTGTAACTCTTTTTTAATGCCTCGAACTCAGAGGCAACCAGTCAGCCGGAGAGGATCACAAAGCAGCTACACAAAGATTTGATCTCTTGACCCTGTGGAAGGGTTTAGAATATTTGTCACCATAAATAGCCATTTATCAAAAGGAACGTGAATTAAAAATAAAAGCTCTGCCTGCCGCATAAACGGGTGACTCACAACGGGAAGCTGTCTCTATGATAGGGTTTGTTCCTCTTCCAGGCTAAAATACTTAGAGCCACCGTTCACAGTGGAGTTCAGGGCGCACAGGCATTTAAGATGTGAAAATAGCGGTGGGTGGTTTTAGGCTAAAAAGTGTCATGTCTTTCTAAAACCCTGACATTGAATTTCGCTTGCTGTCAGATGTACTAGTCGTGTGAATAAGGGGGATGTCTTGCTCAGGATCGCGACTTTGATTCTTGCGCGTCCCCAGGGCCAGAAGCAGGTGCCGTGTGGGCCGCACGTCTGGCTGCCATCTGCCCAGCCCGAGGTCCCCAGGAAGGGGCTGCGTCTCATCTCAGGAGAGGGAGACCACAGTCACTGTGCCCCTGGCTGTGTGTGTCCTGCTGTGCCCCTCCCAGGCCCCATACTGAGGTTCTTGGGGTGCAGGATTCAGGGCAGAGGGGTGTGTTTGGGGGATAGGAAGGGCCGTGTGTGTGCGTGTGTGTGCCTGTGTGTATGCACATGCCTGTGTGTGTGTATTCTACAAACGCCTCTGCTTACACAGACGAGGACTTCTCCCCGAGTGACCCCCACTCACCTGGAGCAGCACCGCAGTAAGAGTGCTTGAACCTGAAAGAAGAACAGCGATGGCTACAGATTTCCGTGGCGGCACGGCTGTCATCAGATGGCTCTTGATGCCAGCTCCACGGATGCAGTGTCACACGCCTGAAGAGCCCATGCTGCAGAGGCATCGACCCTGGCTCAGGTCCCAGCTGTCCCCTGGTGACATGGGGCCCTCTCTGTCCTAGGTCTCTCACACGGGAGAGTGAAATGAAGATAGCACGCCTCTTACAGCGAATCCAAACTGCAGACAGAGCTCATCTGAAGCCACGATCCCGCCCCTGCCTCTATGAAGGAACTGAAAAACCCCGCGTGCCTCTCAAGGTGTTGGGCTTCACTGAATGGCATGCAACGTCCCCATGGACCTCGCTTGCATCCTCTCTGGGTGCCGTGGAGGGGCTGGGAAGGTAGAGGAATGAACGCTGTGTCAGACACAGCCTGGGGCAAGTGCCGCATGGTGCTAGCAGTTAAGGATGAGAGAAAAAAACACACGCAATCCCCCCACGCCCAGCCGGCCTGTGAGGTGTGCCTGCAAATTGGCCGCCTGGTTCATCCGCCCCAGCCTTGTCCCTAAGTCAGATTGCAACCCTCCCCGAGAATCAAATCTCCTTTTCCCCTGGACGCAGGGGTGACAGCTGACAGGGCCTTGTACCACTGCTCACGGGACACTGTATGCCTGATAGGACTGCAGGCGTCACCTCGTGGGCTGGCCAGCGGGGACCTGGGAGATCCCGGGGCTGGCCCAGCAGAACACTCTCCAGTTCTTCCAGGGACAGGCAGCCCTGGGCCCTGTGCTCTGCGAATCCCGGAGCTTCTAATCCTGGGCCCCTTGGACCAGCCCAGCAAGTTTACCTCTGTTTATACAGCCACGGAGCTCTAGTCCCAGCCCAGAGCAGATGTTCCCTATTTAACACCACCTGCTTCACGACCGTGGCATTTAGGACCTGGTGCTTGGGCTGCCCGCGGCACTTGACCTAGGACGCAGGAGCGTGGTGAGGCCTCACGCTGGCTTGCTGGGCAGCGCTGTAAGATTTGCTGATTTTTTCTTTCTTTGTTTTTTTGGCGGAACGGGGATTGAACTCAGGCCCTTGTGCTTGCCAGGCAAGTGCTTATTCTACTGAGCCATCTCCCTGGCCCCAGTATGTGCTGATTGTAATGTGCAGTGCAGTAAGTCCGCGGCTCACAAATGAGCTCCCTTCCGGGACAGCGTTAACCTCAGTAGGACTTGCTCCTCAGTCCACAGAGTGCGTCTGGCTCGCCTCTGACACAAACGTGCGTGCAGCCTCTCCCGCGCCCCCTCCGGCTTCCGGGCCCGGAAGCCATGGGAGCCACTTCCTCGTCCGTTCAGGCCCACGACTGTGCACAGTCCCAGGTCCGTTGGCAGCGAGCGTGTGCGTACATCGGGGACTTACTGGGCGGTGGCTTTCTGTTCTGCTGCAGAGCCGCAGGGGCAGGCGCGCAAGCCCACGCGAAGTCCCTGGGCTGCAGCTCCCTCGGAGGCACTTCTCTGTCCCGAGCCCGGCAATGTGCGCTCGCGGTGCTGGTCCTCACTTAGCGACCGACCGACTCGGTTAACGACCTGGCTGCGGGACCGGAACTCGGTCCTTAAGTTTTTTTATATTTTATTTAGTGTGTGTGTGTGTGTGTGTGTGTGTGTGTGTGTGTGTGGCCAGCTCAGCCCACCAGAGGGCGCGGCTGGCTGGCATGTGGTGCTGGGGGATTGAACCGTGGTCCCTGTGCTTTGCTAAGCTTGTTCTAACTTTAGACCACTGAGCCATCCCGCCAGCCCCAAGAATTCTTAAGTCTGAATATCTTAGGAGTTTTCTTTTGGCTCAGCAATATTAACTATATTACAAACAATTTTTTATTATTACTATGGAATTCTTTAAAAAGTACAGGCAAATTGTAGCCAAAACACCATGTATATGTATATTTGGGTACACACTGACCTACATGATAATTAAAATTTTTTTTTAATTTTTAATTTTTTTATTAATTTTATTGAGAAACAAATAGCAATGAGACAGTTCCAAAACAGGTTAGTAGGACCGTTACAATACAATATGCAACAATACATTGTATATTGTTGTCTTCCTAGTAGTTATTCATAGTACAAGATGCAGACATGATGTTCTGTCCAAACACTATTAGTACAAATCTTTCTTCTCATTGAATTAAGAGAAAGTAGCTGTATATCTATCCTATTTTATATATATACAGATACAAAATGGCCCTTCATCTGTATCCCCTTTTTTTGTTTAGCTTTGTCATAGATGGGTGTTCTACTGCCATTTAAATATTGTAGGTGCGTGAATTCAGCAAAATAATCCAATACAGACATATAAGGTTATGTCTTATAGACATATAGATTATATATAACTAAATTAGTTGTGAATGAAAACATACGTATTTTTTTCTAGTACTCGGGATCAAACTAGGGACCTGTGCTTGCCAGACAGGCACTTATGCTGCTGAGTTATATCCCTGGCCTGAAAAAGTGAATTTTGTAGTGTGCCTTTTAATTAAAAAATTAACTGATTAACAGACGTATAAGCAAGCAAAGACAGATTAAATTTGAAAGGTGTCTGATGTCATGTCTACCTCTTTTTAGCTCGAAACCTTGGGGCTTGGTCATGAACAAGAGGCATTTTCATACTGAAAGTGTCTAAATGCACCTCAGAAACACTGCAAAGTGGACACTCGGTGCAGGGTCCCCACGCCCCAGCTGAAGTGTTTTTAGTTCACATCCACGAATGTTCATCTTAAACAGAAGAGGGGGAGGGGCTAGGGGAGGAGAGGGAGGGGTCAGGAGGGAAGGGGAGGGGCCAACAGAGAGGGGGAGGAGTCACCAGGGGAGGGGGCAGGACTAGGAGGGGAGGGGCTAGGGGAGGAGAGGGAGGGACCAGGAGGGGGGGAGGGATCAGGAGGGAAGTGCACCTTCATCTTGAAGATGTTTGGTTTGATTTCTTTTGATGGAGGTGCGTGTATTGTTTTACAACTTTAACACCCCTCATGTGCACACAAACACACATGCACACTCCCACACTTATGCACACAGAGACAGAGAGAGAGTGCTGCCTTGTTCGCGCTGTTTCATCTCCGTGTAGCCTCCAAGGTGTGTGTCTGAGAGATGCCACATCCTTTGGTGGCCAAGATGCCGTGTACTGGTCAGGGACGACGCTTAGCTGGTGCTCTGAGCACAGTCTCCTTGTGGGCACAGGTTGAACCAAGCCCTGGTGCCCAGCACTCTACAGCTCTGACAGGGTGGGCGTGGGAGATGCCAGAGCTCCGGATGAGGGGTCCGCCAGAGGCAGGCAGGCAGGCAGGCAGGCAGGCAGGCATCTCCACCCAACCTGTCCCTTGCCTTGGGAGCCGAGCGATGCATGAACTATGGTCAAAATATGCAGCGACCACTTACACTTAATTATGTAACAGTAAAAGCATTTACCACAGTGCAAATCACATTGCCGTGAGCTCTCCTCAGAACACTGCCCCTTGCTTTGAACTCACTTATCCCGTCATTCTTGCCACATTCTGAATCACTTCTGGAATTCTCTTTCCTGAGTGTCTTTGTAAAGTGTGCTCAAAAATGCAGTGCGTGCTGCTGCGGAAGGCCACCCGGTGAACGGCAGGCTCATAAAACACGGCGCTGTGTCCTCAGCCATCACGCCCACCAGATCCGGCACTGCGTGACGCCTGACTCTTGCTCATGGTCGAAGCAATCATGGAAAGTCAATGTTTTGAATGAATCTAGGCTACTGGGGCAGCCCCAGGACAGAGGGTTCCAGGGCTGCTGCAGGTGGTGCGGGCGATGGGGTGGGTGCGCTCACACGGAGGCTGCGCTCCGAAGTGCGCTGTGGCCTTGTGTCTTTCTTCTAGTGCATTTTTTTTCTTTTCTTTTCCTTGAATTTTTTTATTGGTACATTTTATATATACATAGTGATAGCATTCATCATAGGGGAATTGTACCTTGCTTCAAACAATAGTTTCAAGTATTTTCTTTAAAGATTTAAAATTTCTGAATTTAGTTCAACTTATAATATGATATTTCCAAGAAAAATGAACCTTTTGCAAAGAGATTTAAATGAAATCATACCAAGATGCACAAAAATGAAATTGTCCAAAACTTCTTGTAAAGAAAAAAATCAATAAAGCATATACATAAAAATATTAGCTATGCAAGAACAAAATTAAGTAGCATTTTATTCCACATTAGAAAGAAAAAAAAAGGACCAAGGGTGTAAGAAACTAGATTAATTAAAGGACTGAAAGAAAAGATCTGTCCTCTCTGAATTTTATACTTAGCAAACATACCTTTGAAAACCAAAAATAAGATTTTGTAGTTATATAATCTTGAAATATTTTAATACCTCAGGAAGTAGCATATAGGAAATAACAAAGAGCATAATTCAAAAGGCAAGAGAAGTTGCAGTATGCTCCTGGATGAACAATAAAGAGTTCTCAGTGTGATAGTTATGCAGGACTATGTAACATATATTAGATGAACCCTTATTTAAAGGTCAGTGCAGATTTCTATGAAACAGTATCAATCTTATGTTGGGTTATACACGTATTTTTTTTCCATATATGTGTGCATATACACAAAGTGTATAAAAGACAGGGAAGAAGTAAATGGAGTCAACAGAAAATGGAAATATACTTTTTAAAGTTTCTAATACTAGAAGATATCATATAATGTCTTTTAAATAAATTGTAAGTCAAAGATATAGTATAAATCTTAGAACAAAAATTAAGATTAAGCAATATTCA
>NW_004524652.1:1625579-1642124 GCF_000260255.1 Octodon degus
TCCCCGGGCCTGCGCTCCGGCTCTGTTCAGGATCCCGCGGCCCCGGTGGTCTCACTCATTCCCCGGGCCTGCGCTCCGGGTCTGTTCAGGATCCCGCGGCCCCGGTGGTCTCACTCATTCCCCGGGCCTGCGCTCCGGGTCTGTTTAGGATCCCACGGCCCCGGTGGTCTCACTCATTCCCCGGGCCTGCGCTCCAGCTCTGTTCAGGATCCCGTGGCCCCGGTCGTCTCTGAGTACATTTTCTAGCTTGCACCTTGGCGGCTTTTCAGTTGCTTCACATTGCCTCCGCTCCTGACTCCGAGGAGTGTGCAGAGGGGAGAGTGCTTGCAAGTGCTGCAGACAGGACCAGCAGCACTGTCTCCTCCGAGCACCTCTCCTGTGCTAAGTCCCTCTCCCATGAGGACTGGGCTCCCAGGGTGCTGTCCACTCCCCACAGGCCACAGAACATGTCCCTGCCATCTGCTTGCAGCAAAGCTGTGAGAGGAGAGAGAAGCACTCTATAGAGTCAGAGGCGCGAAATTTCCATCTTTGACACGGGTCTGCCCACGTCTCTTCAAGGCCTGAGCTGGCCTTGAACTCACAGCAGACCCATCCCAGCCTCCTGAGCGCTGGGGTCACAGGTTTGCGCCACCATGCCTGGCCTGAGGAATTCTTTATATGGCCCGACAGGAGACACAGATCTTTTCTTGTGATCATCTCAATACTAAAACCTCTGCTTCCCGAGAAGCGTCTGCACACCTCGCCACAGATCGTGTCCCTAAAGGACAGCGTCACAGTGAGCGAGGTCGGCCTGAGTGCTGCTCGGTCAGTGTGGTCACAGCGCTGTGCAGTGCAGCTGGCTCCTGTGGGGTCCCAGGCCGCAGAAACAGACAGAGAGGACCCAGCTCCGCCCTAGATTTTGTTCCAAACATTTCCAAACACACAGACACGGGCAGACGGCAGACAGCACTCTTGGCACCAGCCCACCTTCCCACCCTGTCCCTGTCTGTCTGTCCCTCTGGTCACCTCACCCCACGGAGCCACACACTGCTCTGCCTAGGGAGCGGTCAGCTGACCAGTCTTCATGGCGCCTGTCTCAGGGACACCGAGGGGAGATGCTGGTGGCCTGCAAGCGCTGTGCCCACCTGACCTGGCCTTCTCCCACGAGGCTCCTCCCCCAGGACGCCTGCCAGCAGAGCAGTGGAGATCTCAGGGCCAGCCACAAGTGGAAGGGGGCCCTGCGCTCCACTAACTGGCCCCTCGTGGTCGCAGCCATCAAGTGCGCACGGCCACGGCCTGAGCTCATGAATTTCACAGCTGCCACATCCATGTTACCTCTCGGGGCTCAGGACTGATGGTTTCCCAGCACCCGGACGGCCCCCAACCCCCTGCCAGCATGCCTGCCCTGTAATTCCCCGTGGCCGCAACCACTGTCCACGCTGTGCGCATCTTGATCACATGTGCTGGGCTCCGACATCCTGTTGGATCCAGCAGTAATACGTTCTGTTAAAGGAGAAAGAAGCAGCCACGGAGCAGGGCTCCGGGTGAGCAGCAGAACTCCTGCCTCGGCCTCAGGTCTGCTTGGGAGCCTGTGTCCTCTTTCCAGGGTAAGTTTTCCTTTCAACCCCAGAAGCATGGCACCTGGGCGCGTGTTTCCTCCACCTTGAGAGGGAGCGGGGTCCCTGAAGTCCAGAGCAGCTGTCCCGAAGCCCGAGTGAGACAGGCACCTGTGGTGGCCCCGGTCTTCACCTTTGTTTACCCCGGGGGTCCTCCACAGGGGCCAGGATTATTTCCCAGGGGACAGCTGCAATGTCTGGAGACACCGCTGGTGGCCATGCCTTGGGAGAGCTCCATGGACACCTCACAGGAGAAGAGCAGAAACGCTGACATCCTTCCGGGCACAGCACAGGCCCGAGACGTGCCTCCCTCTCGGTGGGCTCTTTGGACCTGGCCTCCCAGGGCCAGGCTCAAGCCCTGGCCTAGGCTGCAAAGCCACCTCTGAGGACCTGTAGGTGGCTCTGACCTCCTGCCAGCAGCTCCTGAGCCCTCCCTGCCAGAGAGGCCACGCTTGCCTTGTGCCTTCACCGTTCCCAGTTGCTGGGGCACAATGGCGGACACCGGCAGCGGAAAGGGGGAAGGGTTCCTTTTGGCTCTTCTTTCAGTAGCCTCCTCAGTGCTAGCAAGGTTGGAGGGCTCCAGGCAGGGCAGCAAGGCCCAGGGGCCTGCGGAGGAGAACTGCTCAAGGAGCGGAGAACAGGAAGCAGAGAGAGAAGGGAGGGGTTGGGGAGGGCTGCAAACGCTTCCAGGCCATGCCCCCAGGGGCCACCTCTACCAAGCAGGCTCTGCTCCTCCGACCAGACCCCATCTTCTTCAACCAGGCCCCACATTCTCCAACGAGGCCCCTCCCACTCCAACCAGGCCCTGCTTTCTCCAACTAAGCCCCGCCTCCTTCAACCAGGCCCCGCCCTCTAGTCAGGCCCCGCCCACTCGAGCCAGGCCCCACCCCCTAACTGTAAGGCGGCTGAGTCGGGTAAGCCAATCACATCCCAAGAGCCCTGCGGGTGGGTATAAGAGGCCCTGGGGGACACTGTACAGTCACACCCTAACGTGGTGTTTATCGTGCTAGTCCAGCACCATGAATACTTCATTATCTTCTGAAGAGAGGCTCCTGTGACAGGTAATAAATGGTGTTTGGAGTCAGATGTGTGCTTTATGCTTTTAGAAATCTCTAGACTGGGCTGGGTTTGGCCGGTACAGGTGGGAGGTGCCCTCTGCTCACTGGCACCTCCCTCGGTGCCAGGGCCTTGGCTTCTTGTACACAGTAGGAGCATAATAACTATCTGCTGGTGGGGGCAAGATCTTTTATTTAGTCCACTTCAAACATAGCACATGAGTTCAACATCCATTATTCTGCAGTCCTGGAGGGCCGGCCTGCTGTGGCTGGAAGCCTCGCGTCGGCCCCAGTCTGGCTCGTCTCTGATGACAGCAGGAGCAGGACTCCTAGGAAGCCACAGCAGCGCCTCCACCGACGTGGCCGCTCCTTCCGGCCCTCCCCACCGAGAGCAGGGTGCAGAGGAGGAGCGGAACCCGAGCTGCACGCGAGTCCCCCCGGGTGCGACCGTCCCCGCCAGCGCCTGTGGCTGTGGACCGAGGGGCTCTCCGGGGTCTGCGATGCAGACCTGCAGACCGGCGGCTGCCAGACGTCCCACACAGGAGGGCAGGAAGCGGTGGCGCCCCTTCCTCCGCCCTCACCTGGAGACGCAGCGGGCGGCGCGGCTGGCCCGGGAGCCCTTCCCTGGCTGACGGAGGAGCTGGTGCAAACGCCTGCTGCTGCCGTGCGCTCTGCGGAGGGAGGCAGGCTTGCTGGGGTCCTGCAGAGGGCCGCGAAACCAAAGCCGCGCAGTGGGCCGCTGCTCCTTAACACCCGCGCGTCACAGCTTCCCAGTTCCGCGGCCCGGCCGGCCCACCCCAGCCCCGCATCGCCCACCTCACTCGGAGGACACAGGCAGAAACCGGCGCCGAGTCCGGAGGAGGAGAGCGCACCAACCGCAGGGCCTGCTCTCTGCTCCCTCGCGGGAGGCCTGAGAGCACGCAGGCTAGAGCAGAGAGGCAGACGGGGACAAGGCTCAGGCCCCGTCCTGCCGAATGCAAAACAAAAACAAGGCTTCGGAGGAGGCTGGGCTGGCGCGGGCCGGTGCTGCGCAGTCCTGGAGCCGGCCAGCGCCGGCGGGCGGGCGGGCGGGGCCGGAGCGCGACAGACAGCGGAGGGCGGGGCCGCAGGGACAGACTTGAAAGGAAGCCGAAGCCCCAGCTGAGGAGGGGGCGAGGAGGGCGCCCCCCTGCCGGGGCAGTTGATGAATAGTTCCAGCCTCAAGCTGGGCCTGTCGCTAACTAATCCAGGAGGCCTCAGCCGTCTAAACGCAAATGAAGGGGGCCCTTTCCACCCGAGCCCGAAGGGGGAGGATCAGAGCGGGAGTTCAAAGCTGCGGAGTGGCTCAGGCCCTGTTTCTTTCCCTCCCCCCCTTTATTTTTTTAAAGAGGCCAGAAATATGGTTGGTTATTATCTCAAGTTATTGCTACAAAGAATTTTGAAATTAAAAGATAAGCTCGCCGAGGAAGCTCAGTAATTTTCATAAAAGGGGACTTAAAACAGATGTGCCCTCTTTAATCGGAGCATGCTTGAAAAAATAGGAGCGCATTTTTAGCATAGCAGGGGGACACATCACACGCCCGGCGCTTGTCTGTGAGTGTGTCCGGGCGTGACCGTCTGTGTGCGGGGACGGACAGGACGCCCAGGCCGGTCCCCAGCGCGTGGCCGAGGACGACTTTCATCTCCAGCGCCTGGAGGAGTGCATGCCACCGTGTCCAGCAGCGTCTCTGCTAACGAGAACGGTTAACTTTCGGGATCTGCTGAGCAGCTTGCCATTTGCCTGTACCTGTCTGTCACGAGCCCCAAGGTTGCTTTTGCCGGCCACTTGCCCCCTCCTTCCTAGGGCCTTGCGGCCCATGAGTGAGTGTTTCCAGAGACGGCACAGAGCAAATTCGATTTTAAATCATGGTTGCTTTTAAATGCAGACCCTTGAGACATCACCCTCTCCCCTAAGGCTTGCATGCACTTGTTCACCCGGTTTGGGGGCGACTTTACCCATGCCAAGGGTGCCTGCCACTCACCCCTCAGGGTACATGGAAACAGGGACTGGAGAGGGACCAGAGGGGTCTCCCTGTGCCCCTGAGACTCGCCAGGCGCTTCCTAGGGCCACCAAGCTGCTGGGATTACTCTGAATGCTCCTTTCTGGATTCCACAGCATGAGTCGCCCTTTGTGGCAGAGGTGCTGGTATCAAACCCAGGGCTGCATTCGGGCTGAGCATGCGCTCCACCAAGGCTGTCCCTTCTGTCAGGAAAGCACAAATCCTTGCCTGGCTCCCAGCAGCCACCCTAGGACACTCAGTAAGCGGCTTCTGGCTTTGCTTGGTCAGATGTTTGTGCACTTGTCCCATTTCTGCTGTGAGTGTGGACAATCGAGCCATCCGAGCCCATCTTGGTTGTAGAATCTTAGGTGGTGAAGATGCCCCACACCTGCTGATCTTCCGCCTTCACCCACAGAAGGAGCGAGGGTCAAACTTGTCTTAATCTTGCTTAGGAAATGTGGGTGTGGTTTTATATGTATGAATTATTACCAGGACATCTGTTATGGTTTATGTCTAGTTGTCCCCTCAAAGCCTCATGTAGTCATGGGGCAGTCTTACAGAGAGTGTGATTAATTCCTGATCTAGTGCTGGAATTATGGGTGTGAGTGCTGCTGGGATTATGGGTGTGAGTGCTGCTGGGATTATGGGTGAGTGCTGCTGGGATTATGGGTGTGAGTGCTGCTGGGATTATGAGTGAGTGCTGTTGGGATTATGGGTGTGAGTGCTACACCCAGCCTGGGGCAGGAGCCTGAATGCAACATCAGGGAGCCAGACCTGCTCTTCTGCCACTGTTGCCGCTGCTCCTCCCTTTTGCTTTTGCTCTTTGCTGCTTTCTTCTGCCATGAACGGCTGCCCTCTGCCATGTGCCACTCTGCCTTGAGCCAGTCGAGTATGGACGGAAACCTCCACTCGTTGGGAGCTAAATAAACCTGTCCTTCCTTAATTCTGGGTGTTGGTATTTGTTCCAGCAATGAGAGAAGGAGCTCCTGAGACAGCGGCTGACCTTTTACTTTTGCTCTGTATTCTGACACTTGCGGAGTTGGCATGGTGCCGGGTAACAAGTTCAAAATGCCCCAAGCAGTGAGAGAGCTGTGCTTTCACCCAGATGCCCCCAGCTGCTCCTGCCTTCGAGCCCCTACTCCTGGGCCCAGGCTCCCTGCGGGGTCATCTGTTTCCACACATGGAGTCTGTCTATCTGTCTGTCTGTCTGTCTGCGTGCACATCCTTAAAAATGCTCTCCGAGAGGAGCACACAGAGGTGACGGGTGTGCATACCTTCACCCTTATTTTGCCCCATACTTCTTTTATGAAGTCGTACTCTGACGGGGTAACTTCTAGGAATTTCTGTGAACCCCTTCAACTCTACAGAGGTTATGCTCAGCTTTAGACAGCAAATGTGGCAGGGGTTGTAAACCAGGAAGCGGCCGCCCCTCCGTGTCTCCCGCCCATGCCATATTTCTGTCCGGGGGCTGAGGTTGCACACACTCTGTCCCTGCCGGCTCAGCCTGGGTATGTGCGCACATTGTCCTGTCCGGGGACCTGCAGACCAGCATGCTTTTCATGGCGGGTAATGGGGGCTCCAGCATCCTGCCCCTGCCCGGTCCCAGCTGCTGGGCATTTGTGTGTCTGACTCTTACTGTTGACCGCGTGTTCGTACCTTCCACTCCTTTAATTCACCTGCAAGGCAGCAGCGGAGGAGCGCAGCACATTCCTCTTGGTGACGCAGCTGCTGCTCTGGGCGGCAGTCGGCCAGGGTGAGTGCCGGGCCGCGCCACCTGCAGCCCCGCGGCGAGGGGTTCGATTCTCACTGCTGAAATGAGTTGCAGGGCTTGCCTGGCACAGCCAGAGGCTCGGCGCCCACCTGGGTGTGTCCCTTCCTTGGAGAGCTCAGGAAGGGGAGACACCTTCCCTAGAAAGGACGGTGGGCTGAGCAGGCGACGTGGTCACACCCGCCACCGGCCTCTCCAAGGCCAAGTGCCTCTGGTATCCTCTGGCTGCCGGAGGATGTGTGCCCTGACCCGCCAAGGGCCTAGGCAGCCTGCAGGGGGGCCAGGCGCAGGGGCACCTGTGACTACTGTGGGGGTGAGCCACTTCTGCTCCCCGCCTGGACAGCTTCACCCACTTGTTCTGCACCATTGCAGCGCAAAGCCAGCCCAGC
The DNA here is from genome assembly GCF_000260255.1 of Octodon degus. Classification (NCBI taxonomy): domain Eukaryota; kingdom Metazoa; phylum Chordata; class Mammalia; order Rodentia; family Octodontidae; genus Octodon; species Octodon degus. Next base: position 1,632,405 of record NW_004524652.1, read on the forward strand.
TCTTCGAGCCAACTGACAAACTGCTCCCAGGGCTTGGGACATCACTCCAAATGAATCATGGACCCAAGTGTAAGATACAAAACTGTAGAACTCCTGGAAGGTAGCACAGGACCTTGGGTCTAGGAATGACTTCAGGCACATCAAAGGCTCAGGACTGAAAGAAGAAAATCAACAAGCTGGACCACAGTAAGCTACAAACTTCTGCTCTGCAGAGACTGCCCAGAAGACGGGCCAACCCCCCGTATACTGGGAGAGGATGTTTGTAAAAGATACGCTTGACAAAGGGCATTGTCCAAAGGAAACAAGAACTCTTAAAACTCAACAATAAAAAATTGAAAAACTTGATTTTCAATGAGGTGGGAGATGTCCACTAGAGAAGCTGCATTCAGCAATGACAGCACCGCCACAGACTGCAGGCGTGGCCCAAGGTGACCCAAACGCCAGCGAGGCCGGGCAGTAGGGACCTCCCGGGTCATTGCTGCAGGTGAACAGCATGGTTCCTCTGGAAGAAAATTCAGTTTTCTCACAAAGCTAGACAGACCCTGACCACACAATTCAGTAACCGTGTTCCCTGGCATTTACCGTGGGATTTAAGAACTTCCATCCACGTAGATGTCCAAAGCCAGATGCTTGTAGCAGCTTTATTCTCAATGACCAACACTCGATAGTGAACGTGATGCTGGTTAGGAGGTACGTGGACCAGCACCCGAGGGCGTGTCCGGACAATAGGGTGTGGCTCAGCGCTAATGAGAAGTGAGCTCAAGAGCCACACTAAGTTGGAGAAACTCGTGCATCACTGAGTCAGAGAAACTGGCCCCGAGAGGCTGTGCACCATGGATCCCAACCCACGGCATTCCGGGCAACTCACAACTGTGGCCACAGGAAGAGCTGGCAGTTGCCAAGTCTGGGGACAGGGGGCAGGGAACAACTCCGTGGGAGGCCACAGGGATGGGGCACATGTCCTCGTCCACGGCCCCAGGGTGCTCGGTGCTCAGTGGGCATCCTTCGATGTGAGCTGGGGCTTCTGTGGTGACGGACACCCCCTGTGGTTCAGATGTGACAGTGGAGAAGGCCCTGGTGCCTGGGGGCAGGGCTATGCCCCTTCCTCTCTACTTTCTGCTTCATTTTGCTTTGAGCACAAATATACTCTTAAAAATAAAGTTTATTATTTGAAAAAGAACAGCAGGAGCAACAGATTTCACTGTAAATTCTGAGGACCGGTGGCCTCCTTTACAGAGGCTGCCTGCGACACTTTCTGTCCACGTGTCTCTGGTGAAAAAGAAGGGGCAGGGATGACACCATTGCCCACCTCTGGGTCTGGAGCCAGGAGGTAAGGGACAGTGGCCCGTGGGATCCAGGGCAGTACATTCCAAGACACAGAGCCCCAAAGCCAAACACTGCCATCTGCCCCTTCCAGTGCCCTAAGGCCAAATTTCGCTTATAACCGGGCTCTGCAGGAGGCCAACAGCAGCAGCCAAGAGAGAAGAGGGCAGGACCGCTGCGGCGGCATCGGGCCCACCACACTTCGTGGAAAGGTTTCATTGTGCTGCACAGAACATTTTCCCTTTAGTATCTTCAAACAAGAGGAAGACCTGAGGTTGCAAAAATTACAGAGAGCAAAGCTGCTGCTGAGGGACAACTGAGCCAGGATCCTGAGCATGCGGCCGAGTCTTGAGGGAGTCAGGCAGCGTCTGTGACACTGCTGTCCCCGGGAGTGGCACTGCCACCCATGGCCACCCTGGTTCTAACAGACCTGGTGAGGATGGGCTCTCAGCTGCCCACCTATCTGCTCAGTGATTTTGCTCAGCGGTCCTTGGTGTTCAGAAATCTAACCAATCAAAGGGGCTCGTGTGTGTGTGTGTGTGTGTGTGTGTGTGTGTTGAGAGGACAAAGATTTTTACAAAAGAGCTCTTTCCTGTTTCTACCACATTGTTCATCTGTGCAAATATAGTTTGACAATAATATCAGACCCTGTTTTGCTGTATTGATCTGTTTTGCTGGCCTGCCCAACCTTGCCGGAGGAGTGTGTGGTTTTGACGGTACCATTGTTGCTAGAATCAAGATAGTGTTAGCCACGCTCTGATTAAGATTGACATAATCCCTGCAGAATGAACTCTACACACAAATTTCAAGACCAGGCACCTGCATAGCTGGGGCTGCTTGTGTGTTAGCCAAGTCCTTTAAAGCTTCCAGTCATGCCTGTGGGTGATCTTAAAACCAAAACGCTTTGTCTAGCTTAGATCCTAATGTTTTACGGCCAATTCCGTGTCCACCTACATTAGGGCCCTGACCAAATGCATTTTGATACTGCTAATTACAGTACAGATTGCCTTCGAATGACCATCCACAGAGGGTAACTGACTCCACTGACCAAGGAAAGCGCATCAAATTGTGGAAGTCAAAGAGGAGAAGGAAGAAAACATCAATAACTTTTCTTGGAAGGTGGGTTTCTTTTTTTAATTTTAAAAAAATTTCATTCCTTTATTTATTTGGTACAGGGTCTCACTGTGCAGCGTGGACTCAAAGTGATCCTGTTGTCTCAGCCTCCCCAGTGCTGGGACTATAGGCGTGCACCACCATGCCCAGTTTTGCTGACCAGCACGGTGTGCCTGGGGTTCCGGGGCCGGCACAGCATGCAGTACCCAGGATCGAACCCTGGTCCTTGCACTTGCCAGGCAGGCACTTGGACCGCTGAGCTATCTCCACAGCCACACTTGGAAGCTCTCTGACCCCCAGCGAGGTGGTATTTGTTAGCCTCGGTTGCTCTATCTGTGAATAATAGCAATCTTTCTGTAATTTCTAACCCTCAGGATGGAATGAGATATACACAAAACCTCAAGAATGATGAAGCCTCCTGCACAGGAGAGGCGCCACCAGAACCCCCACAACCTGGGTCACGAGCCAGTGGCCGAGGACAGTCGGCCAGGAGCACTGCGCCACAGCCCACCCCTGCCCCCATGTCCGTGGACGAGAAGACGTCCCCTGTGTCCAGCCTGGGCCTGGACCGCCTGTGACACATGAGAACGTGTCCCAGTTTGCAGGCGAAGGGGAGGTTTTAGGTTTATGATGATCCGCAATCGGATAGGGCTAACCATTTGATAGATCTGGTCAGTGCTTGCTCTTCCGACTTCAGTTTTGCCTTTAAAACTGCAGAGTAGGGCCGGCCAGATAGCTCAGCGGACTAAAGTGCCTGCTTAGGCGGAGTGCAGCAGCTGGGGTTCCATCCCCGGGCCTGCTGTGCCAGCCCTGTCCCCGGGTCATGCTGAGACTGCAATTGAGACTGGGTGTGGTGGCACGTGCCTGTAATCCCAGGGCTTGGGAGGCTGCAAACAGGAGAATCACTACGAGTCCGATGTACATAGTGAGATCCTGTAGGCTCTGTACTAATTATATAAAATAAAATAAAACAGAACTTCGGAGTAACCGGAATGGTCAAAGGGCGTGGCTGGTCGCGCAGTGGAAAAGTGGATTCAGAGGGCGTGGTGATCTGCGTACAAGTCACTTTGGCGCTGTGCGCTGGCTTTCACACTTTCAGACAAATTTTAGAGAAAGCTTACCTGCTGAGTGGGCTCCGGGCACTGCGTGCGCGTGTGTGCATGTGTGTGTGTGCGCGTGCGCCCATGAACGTTCCTGACTCCATCCTGGCTTTTGTTCCAAGTCAGGTAAGAGCAAGAAGAAAGCCAGCGCGGGTGAAAGGCTTCCCAGCATCCGCGCTCGGCTATCACAAAGGGCGCAGCGCAGGAAACGCGTCGCAAGCAGCGCAGGCTGGAGCGTGCGATCTGTGATCTGCGTGTCTGCATCCGTACGAAAATAAGGTTGGTTAGAATTTTCAAGCGTGACTTTGAAAAGAAACAGACAAGTGTACACTAGAAACGGCCCACGTCAGTTCGGCCTTCCTCATGCGTGGCCAGCCCACACCGGCAGCGTGCGAGCCGTGGCCTCGGCCGGAGAGCGCGGAGGTGCGCGCAGTGGCCCGTGGCCTGACGCGGCAGAGGTGCGCCGGAGCCCGGTGATGCCCGTAATTGCCAGCCCCCCAGGATTCCAGCTCAGAAATTTTGTGTGTTCTCAGGAGACAAAGATGAATGATCATCAAAGGCTGCGGCGCTCAGCAGGACTGTCATAAGCCCGGAGTTACAACCTAGACATGCGCTGCAGAGTGCCGTGGCCGCCTCTCCTGTGTATCGCCTGCAGTAATTAAAAACTTGATCCCTGCTGTTTTATCAGCTCATTAGCGACGGGGGCACCAGACTTTAATCCTTGTTTGTCAGGAATCAAACATACCAGAAGAACTCTGATTATAAATTGATGAAAGTAAAGTTAAACTTTTAAATAAGAGAAGTGACTGTTCACTATGTTTTTTTAAAGCTGATTAAAGAGATCTGTGTTTTTTGGTCTATGAAAGTAATATCTGTGTCCAGCCCAGGATGTGGAGGTCATGCCCAGGACCGCGGTGCGCCATGCAGACTGCATAGGCCTTCGCTTTGCACTGGTGTAGAACAGGCGTCACCGCAACGACTTCCTGAAGGCGCAGGTGCAGCGTGCCGTCTCCCCCGGGCTGTGGTGCAGTTGAAACGCCTTCCTCTCCTTTCAGGTGTGTGCCTTGCGCTGGCCCTCTCCAGGGCCCGGCGGGCCGCCTGCGCAAAGCCCGGGCCAGCCTTCCGCTTGCTGGAACAGCTCGCCGTCCCGGAGGGCAGGTGCAGGACTGGGGCCGCTTCGCCCGCTGAGCTCTCCTGCCGTTATTTCCAAAATGCAGTTTCCTCCCAGACCTCTGTTGTTTTCTGGGACCCAAACAATGGCAGTGCGGGGCTGGGTGCCACGGAGCACGGACCACTCCGCCCAGGTGGACAGGGATGATGGCGACAGCATGTCTCACTTCTCTCCCGGTCTCTCTAGGGCCCGTCACTCACCAGGGACAGTCACAGCGGCTGGCTGCGGGCTCTCCAGGTGTCCTCTGCCCCACAGCAACGTTGCCTTGCCCCTCTTCGGGAAGCTGTGGAGCTTTCTTCTGCCTACTCACTGAGGACATCTGTGGCTGGGTTGTCTGAGGACTGTTCATCAACATACTTGGAAGCAAAAAACGGGGCACCCTCGGCCCGGCACTGCTGCCCCTTGGAGATGCGGCTCGTTGTGGCGAGGGTGTCCTCTGGCTCAGCCTGCTGGGTGCCTGCCCTGGCACCCTGGTTGTGGCCACCGAAAATATGTCCAGGTGCCACCAGCAGTTGAAACTGACCCCAGCTGAGGATGACTGGACCAGTGTATGTACCACGTCACCGAGTGCCACGGACACCTGTGCTGCCCCCAGGCCCACCCACACTGAGTCCCCAGACCGTCCTGGAGAGGGGCACAAACTCTAATTTGATAAAAAGTACTTTCCTGTCCTTGGGAGGGAGGAGTGGAGGGTGCCGAGCTCTTCCTGTCCCCAAACCCTTCTGGACTTGGATTCGCTGTGTGTCACCTGCTCTGGGCCAACTCTCAGAGTCCGAGCTGTCCCTGAGATAAATGAATTAATCAGTAAAGCAGCTACAGGCACGGAGAAGCCAAGCCACTCTGGAGGCATTTACAAATCGGCACTTGTAAACAGCTGAGTGGTTCACCCTGATGATGTTCCTCAGCGTTAATCGGACAGACTCCAGCGAAAACAGAGTGCTCACCAGGGAGACCCAGCAGGCCCTTCGATGTCACCTACCGGCTGGGCCTGCCCGCACCCAGCCGCCTGAGGGCGGGACCCTGGGAGGGCCAGGTCTGCGTGCTTCCCAGGGGAGGGCCTGGGGCCAGCGCGTACTCTGCCGGAACAGCCCTGGCCTTTCCCTGGTGTGTGTTATGCCACCCGTGTCCCTTGCACCGACCTGAGGCCGCTATGTACAACCTCAGCACCGCGCTGGCGGGCCAAGTAGCGACTGGCCATGGTGTCACTGGAATCACAGGCTCTGCCGGGTACCTGTGGACCTCAGCAGCAGGACCAAAGCCGCAGACACCAGAGGTCACCCTGGCGTGACCTGCTCGGTGCAAACATGGGGTCCCTTCCCAGAGAAGATGTCAGCCAGGGACCAAAGGCGGCTGCTTCCCGGCGGACTCAGCCCGCGTGTTGCGGGAAGTGCGCCCTCAGCCCGCGGCGGCCCTGCCAGCGCTTTCTCACCCAGGAACCACCTTTATTTTTTTCCATGTTTGCAAGGCTCTTTCAGAATGTAGCCTTCCACGTGGGGCTGTGTGGATACTAGGGTTACACTGTCACTAATTCTTAGATCTCAGGAGGATTAGAAGCATCAAATGCTGTAACAGAAGTCAGGACAAAACACTCCAAGACGCTAAAGCTGCGCAGAGGCAGGGACAGCTGTCCTGCGGCTGGGTGACATGTGGGTCACCTCAAAATCGCGGTGCTGTGCAAGACCTCAGGATGGGGATCACATGGCGTGCGAGGAAAATGGGGTCGTGGTGTGACATTCAAAACTTCATGGTGACACACTGCAAAAATGGAGAAGCCTAGTGAGAAAGCCAGTGTGCCCTCACAGCCTCACAGTTAGGAGATGGAGTGCCACAGGGACAGTGGGTGGCACCTGCAGAGCCCTGGGGTCGGCCTGTGGGGACCCCAGATCACGGGGACACTGGCGCCACCCTCGAAACGCCATGTGAAGCAGGAAGGGCGTGTGTCTGCAGAGCGGGCACAACCCACGGGCGGGGACCTTGCTCCTTGGAGAGGAGAGGCAGCCCCAAAGCTGCAAAGGGCATTGGAACCAAGTTTTATTTTTAAAATGATTCTTCTTAAGAAGACCTTCAGCCTCGCCGGCCATTAGAGAAATGCAAACTAAAGCCACACCGAGCTTCCATTACACCCTAGAAAGAATGGCTGTCATCAAGAAAACACGAGATGACCTGCGCGGGGGACCGCGAGGCAGGGAAGAGCCCTTCTCCCCCACTGGTGGGAGAGAAATTCAGTGCATCCTCCATGGAAACCAGCGTGTGGCATCCTTAGAAAGCTAAATCTGGAAATTCCACGGGACCAGTTAGTCCCCTTTAAGTGTTTTCCCCAAAGAGTCAAAGACCTCATGTCACGGAGGTCCATGCACGCTCACATTTATAGCAGCAGAACTCAGAATAGCGGAATCTTGGAAACAGCCCATGCGTCCATCAGCAGACGAGTGGACAAGGAAAACGTGGTATTTCTACACCACGGAGCACTACTCTGCCGTTAAGAAGGATAAACTTGAGTCATTTGTGGGAAAACAGATGCATCGTGAGTCTGTCATATTGAGATAAATCACACACGAGCTTAAATGTCTGCTATATGAGGAAGTATAAATAACTTAAAGAGCAAAATAAAAAATGACCAGTAGAAACACAGAGGTGGATCTCCTGCTAATGGGAAAGAGACCTAGGGCTGGAGAGAGGGGAGGAGGAAAGGAAGGGAGAGGAAAATACAGAGGACTGCCACGTGCCCATGTAGCCCGGTGAGTGCAGTCATTGCGGACAGCAGACGGGGACTAATGGAACTCAGCCTTCTGGCGGCTCCGTGCAGCACCCCACACTTGAGACAAAAGTGACCTCTCTGTGGGGACGAGGCCCGGCTGTTTTAGTTACTCTTCTTTCGCTGGTGAGACAAATACCCGACACCAAAAGTGAAGGAAGGAGAGGTTTATTTAGCTCACAGTTACTGGAGGTTTCAGTCCATACTCAGCTGGCTTCAAGGCAGAGTGGCACATGGCAGAGGGCAGCCTTTCATGGCGGCGGCAAAGAGCAAGAACACGAGGGAGGGGTAGCAGCAGCTCAAGCAGCCGGCTTCTCTTCCCTCCTTACTCTGAAGTGCAGATTACCTGCCCCAGGGCAGATGCAGCATCCACACCCAAAGCAATCAATCACAAACTCCAGAAGCTGCCCCAAGACTACATGAGGCTTTGCGGGGTACACCTAGACACAAAGAACGCTGGCCTTGGCACGCGGTCGCTCTCCCCAACCCGGTTCCCACTGTGCCATCTCTGCCAGGCACACAGGCCCGGTAGGCTGGAGCAGCCCTGGACTCCTGGGTGCTGTCTGCAGGGGGCCCTGAGTGTGAGGAGAAGAAACGAAAGCTCGTTGGCCTCGGCGCCCCCCATCCGAGCACTGCAGAAGGGCCGGGCTTGTAATGCAGCAAAGACCGACCCCAGAGAGACCTCGATGGTGCTGCAGCGCGGAGGCAGCTCAACAGTGAGGGCGTCCCCTCGCCTCCTTGCCCACACAGGGCATGCTGGAGCGTGAGGGCCGCCTCCCACATCCAGGTCTCTAGGGAGGAGCAGAAACAAACCTGTGTGCACATGCGCATCTGCAAGATGGTGGGCCCCACGCTTGGAGCTCTTCTGACACCTGGAGAGAAAGACCCACCAGGCTGTGGCAGCTCCTGTGAGCCGGGAACGGGCAAGACTGTCAGCCTCGTCATCCAAGTCCCCGGAGCTGAGTGATCCTGGCTAGCTGGGCTGACTTGTCCCAGTGCCACCGTCTGCAGGTGCTTGCTTTCTCCTTCCTCGGGCCCCACAGTGCCGTGTGTGGGCTGGGTGGCCACACCTGTCACACAGGCAAAGACTTGGGCCCCAGATTCAGGGCTTTCCCAAGCGTGTCGCTGGTCAGGCAGGCAGGGACTTGAACCCAGGAAGTTCGACTTCAGACTGTGAACTCGCTGCGCTTGGGTAGAGAGGGAGCTGGGAGCTGCTCTGGACTCCATGCAAGGGAGGGCATTCGGGGAGTCAGACGTGCTCCCAGACAGGCCTCCTGCTGCCGGAGACTGTGACTACCTGGTGCTCATGGGAGCAGCAGGGACGGACACACAGAGGACACGCAGAGCAGCTCGGATGGAATCGGCTGTCAGGCTTCATGCAAAGCTGGCTGGCTGTGTTCCAGCAGGGAGCCCACCGAGCACGTGGCTAACAAAAAGGAATTTAAAACAGGGACCACGGCAGTGCCAGGGCGCAGGGCCGTGGATGCCCGCCCAGGCTTTGCAGCACCTTCCTCTGCACGAACGAACGGGGGAGCTTCGGGGGAGGGAGCTGCCACTTTGGGGTTCAATGGCGCTCGCCCACCATCCAAAGTGCCACGTATGTGAAAGGCACCCTAAAACGCCTTCGTACCGTGGGGTCCTGCAGATGTCGGGAGTGGGGTGTCACACAGGCGTATTGCAGCGCCCCGGACACCTCTCTCCCGCCCACCTACGGATCACGGAGCTCCGCCTCTTTTCACACCACGGAGCAGCGCTGCAGCCTCCATTCCTGTGGCCTCGGGGGCCATCCTTCGGCGGTGACCTCAGGGCAGGGGCACAGGGCTCTCCCCCGAAGCCCTCTCTCTAGGTCTCCCCGCCTCCGCGCCGGCTTGTGCCCGTGGTCAGGTGTGGCCTGGATGTGACCCTGAGGCATCAGGCACAGGGGGCACATTTGCAGGAGGGCTCCGGGAGGTCCTCAGGGCTGGACAAGGCACCCAGGGAGGAGCCTCCGATTGAGTTCCGGGGGCTCCGGCAGCGAAGGGGGAGCACTGGAGTGGGGCCAGACCGACGAACACACGCATGCGCGTACACGCAGGCACGCACGCGGTACGCAGGCTCGAACGCAGTACGCGGGCTCGCACGCAGGCTCGCACGCAGTACGCAGGCACGCACGCAGGCTCACACGCAGTACGCAGGCTCGCACGCAGTACGCAGGCACGCACGCAGGCACGCACGCAGTACGCAGGCACGCACACAGGCACGCACGCAGTACGCAGGCT
>NW_004524652.1:1642821-1662648 GCF_000260255.1 Octodon degus
CACGCGGTATGCAGGCTCGCACGCGGTACGCGGGCTCGCACGCAGTACGCAGGCACGCACGCAGGCGCGCACGCAGTACGCAGGCACGCACGCAGGCACGCACGCAGTACGCAGGCAAGCACGCAGGCGCACACGCAGTACGCAGGCGCTCCGTCTCTCCCGGGCCGTGCGCTGCCTCACCACTGCCTGTTGGAAGCTGCCCTCAGACATCCTCGCCGCCTCGGAGCTCCAAACCGTGAGCTGAAGTAAGCCTCCTTCTCCGCCACTCCAACGGTCTGTGGCGCCCGTCACTGTCCCCAGGGGCTGGGCGACCAGCCCGCGCCCTCGTGCGCTCCCGCTCCAGCCCAGCCTCTCGGCCAGCGCCGCTCACTCCAGCCCCGAGGCCGTGGCGCTGCCCCGGCGTCCCCAGCCCTTTGCGGCCCTCCCCGCTGGTCTCTGAGGCCACCTCTTGCTGTCGCCTCCTTCCTCCGCAGTCCCCAGCTGCCCACCTGCGGCACAGCCGGCAGAGATTCCCTCGCACGCGCCAAATGCCCCCAGCTTGCCCACACAGGGCTGCAGGTGGGGCCCTGTCCCCGACGCCTCATTCATTCTGATCGCTAATTTCAGGAAAACACGGATAGCGCTGCGGCTACTGCGTGGTACGGTCTTAGAGTTGTTGAAGTGTTACGATTTGGATGAAATAAGTCCCGCAGAGGCTCACCTGACCAGGTGACACGATCCCGGAGCGCGGTGGTCGTCGGTGTTGCAGTGGGGCTGGGCTGTGACCTGTGGGTGTTTTCCCGCCCAGGCCCCGTCCCGCCTCTCCTGTCTTCCTCCCCGCAGCGCCCTGGAGCCGAGCGGCGCCCCTCATGCCCGTCCGCCCTGGTAGCTCTCCCTTGGAGCCGCCTGACCACGCAGTGAGCCCTCTGAGGCTGTGAGCCAAGGTGACCCTTCTGCTGTGGACTGTGTGTGCCCAGTCCTTGGTCACAGCGGCAGAAAGCTAAGCTGAGGAGCGCAAATGACTGGGAAGGCGGGCCGTGACACTTAGGATGCTGCAACTTCAGCGTTTGGGTGGAAAACTGGTCTCCCGTCCGGATTAGTTTGCCTCGTGCCTTGTGTCTTGGTCTTAGGGTTGCGAAGGGTTTTTGTGTAATGACTGCATTTGTGGAGCACAGGGCGGGGCACCGTGCCAGTGTACTCCTCAGGGCTTTCAATCACTGCCCACAGAGGGGGAGCAGATCTGGTTGTGAGTGAGAAGGACTGGCTTTTCAACTTAGAGAACATACTTACTTCATAGCCACCTCTGTTTTTGACCAAAATTGTTTTTCAGGAAATAAACATTATAAAAATATTGTGCCGTAAGATAGGGGACTACTTTGGTGATTTAGTCAGCAAGCAGGGTCCTTTTCAACAAAGCACAGTGCCTTGGGCTGGGGAGGTAGCTCGGTGGTCTAAACGCCCGCTTGGCAAGCGCAGGGACCCAGATTCGACCCCTGGTGGTGCATGCCATGCTGGCCCCACATTGAACCGGCCACTGAAACCCGGCACGGTGGTGCACACCTGTAATCCTGGCGCTGTAATCCTGTGGAGGCTGAGACAGGAGGATCACTAGGAGTCAGAACTGCATAGTGAGATCCTGTACCAAATAAAAGATTTTTTAAAAAATTAACAGAACAAAAATAACATAGATGCATAGTGCCCAATGCCCTTCCCAGGGAGACTGGGCAGGGCATGTCTTTAGAAGTGTCTCAGGCCTGCAAGATTTTGTCACAGAGGAAGCCACAGCCATGCTTCCTGTCACTTGCATGTGACCCTCAGCAAAGAGCTCCTTCCTGAGTGTCATTCAGTGGGTGACATCTGAAGCCCCAAGAAGAGTCATGAATGGTCAGCGCACTGGATGGCGAGGGCAACTCTGGCCTCCGCCAGGCATGCGGCAGCAATACCCATGACAGGACATTGTCTCGAATGCTGGACTGTTTTGCCTTGATTCCCTGACTTTCAGGGTGTCCTGTGTATCATCTCTCTCAGGACATGTCACACTTCCTCTATTTGTGAAAAGAAGAAAAACCCCTAAAAGATGCAAAGCTTGAAACCAGCTGTAGGGGGAGGAAGCAACTTATAATGAACTGAACCCCAGGCTACAAGAACCCATTCATTGCCTTTGGTCTCTGTTCTAAAGGCCTCTGGTGCAAAACTTCAAGCCACAAAAGAAAATTTTGAGGCCAAAAGAAAGTGGTGCTAAAATCTCACCTTTTTAATGTTTTGCCCTTTATTATTGTACTTTTCAAAATTTTGCAGTGATATCCCACTAAGTTACCCAGGTGCCCCGACTGACAGCTGTCCTGCCTCTGCCTCCCAGAGCACCGGGCTGATGGGCCTACACCCCTGCTCAGCTCGCAGCGAAACTCGCGGAGGGCGAGCTTTCAAACAGGTGTTCTGCGCGGGCTCTTCTCATCTTCTGTCGCCAGCATGACCACACAGAGCCGCTGGATGGCTCTAAAGACAGACGTGTGATTTAGAAAAGCGCAGCTGTTTAGTGGAAAATGCCTCTTTACTATCCGCTGTCTCACTCTAGCCCTGTCATCAAGGGCTGAGCCCACCCCACACTGTGTGGGTACAGTTGGGGTACAGGCTGCTCCATTCACCACATGTTTAGTGACCCTGGGAGGAGCTGAGGGGCCGAGCACGTGACAGCCGAGGGAAGGCACACAGGCAGAGGGCTGGTGCCTGTGGAACTTCTCCGGGGGAAGGGATGGATGTGGGGACCCCCAGAACCCTGAGGGCTCCATAATGTGAGAAGTGGGAGGCGATACTAAGAGGGGCCTGGGGTCCTCTAAGGTCATTGCCAAGTGGACCTCTACTCTGCTGGCCTTGGCTGCCTATGGGGGCGAGACAGGAAGTGCCCCAGTTTCACACCTGCTGTCTTAGAAGTGGCTGACGGCTTCAAGGTGGACACAGCTGAACTGGGAGCCCCTTGGGATGGTGTGGGAGGGGCGCCCTCTGCGGCCCGTGACCAAATGCGGCCCCCTCACGGGTTCTTCTGTCTGTTGCTGGTCTGGCTCTGCACAGAGCTAAGCTGTAAGGAAATTTACTTTCCCCTACAGGTGTGGCAGTTACCAAAAAGGAACCAGGAGACCCCCATTCTGGGGTAAATGTTTTTGGAATGGCGAACATCCTCTGTGTTCTTGTCACTAGGACACAGTCCTGACACCCAGAATGCAAGGAAGGAGATGTTTATTTTGGTTGATGGTCTGTGCAATCTGCTGGCTCCAAGGCAGGACCTCTGGCAGAGGAGAGCAGCTCACAGCATGGTGCACAGGAAGTGAAGAGGCTCCTGGGAGCAGCCTGCCAGGGTGAGACACCCTCCAGGCCACGCCCCATGCTGCAGCCTTGACCAGGCCCTGCCTCCTAATAGCAAGCCAACCACAGCTGTCTCAGTTCAGTCACCTCCAGAGCTCCGCCCAGGAGCGCTCCAGGCTGGGGGAGTGCTGTGGATGTAAATCGCAGCACTCCAGCACTGTGCCCACTGTGTCCAGCAGATGGAGCAGCTGTTCATGAGGATGACAGTAGCCAGGCAGCAGCATCTGAGCTCCCTGTGTGCCAGGAGCTTCCCGTGCGCTGCGCCAGGTGGAACTCCAGGAGGCCAGGGCCGCCATTCCTCAGGTCGGGGGAGGCCCTCAGTCTGAACCACTTGTCGGTGTTTCATACGGCTGCAGCAGCGTGCAGAGTGCCTGCTTCCCCGAATCCACGATGTCCAGCAGGGTGGGTGAGGATCCTGGTGAAGAACAGATAGCTTGGGCCACAGAGACTGAACTGAGTGGTGCACCAGGACAGTGGGGAGACCAGGAGTCCCACGGGTGTGAAGCACGTGTCCTCAAAAGCAGGGCCAACCCTCACCAAATTAAAATCAAATTTGCAATATATTTCTGAAAAGGAGGCTATTTGTGTTCTGCCCCCTGCTTCCTGCTTTTCTTATTCAAAGGTATTAGAAAAGAATATTGATAACCACCTCTTGATAGAGCGGGACATTGAGGGCAACATCTAATATGCAAGACCCCAGTAGCCTTCCAACATGGCAGGGTGCTTTACTGGAGAAACAGGCGTAGTGCACGATGGACAAATGTATAAGAATTTCCAAAGTCACCTTAACCCTGGTCACCCCCAGAACAGGACAAGGAAGTGAGCAGGGGGCGGATGCACCCTGGACGCCAAAGGGTTCAGACTGAGGCCTGGGGCGCGCCGCAGTGGCCCCTCAGGTCTGTGAAGAGGCCAGAGGTCGGTGGTGGAAGGTGGGAGTGCACACTGCAGGACTGATGGGCTTGCACCGGAAGTGAAGAGTCCTCCCCGGGAAGCAGGAGACGCCTTCCGAGCCGAAGGCAAAGACCAGACTGTTTGAAGAAACAGAAGCAGACCTGCCCTTCCCCATTTCCGCTTTACACCACGCAGGCAGCAAGCTGCCCTGGGTATGTCTTCTATGCTCTAGTGTGTGGGATTGCAGAGCTTGAGATTTAGTCCTCTTAATAAATTTCTCAGGTTGACACATATGGCAGGGCGCTGATGACCTCGCTTGTGGAGTGACATTAGCGGCAGTCTCCAACACGCGGGACCTGAGTCCAACCCCCATACGCATTGCCTCGCGTAATGCCCGCGCCAGTCCCCAGCTGTGGCCTCCTGCGCCACTCCCAGCCGTTCCCCGCTCTCAGCACGCACAGCCCTGTGCATGGCTGGGTGGCACAGCCTGCCCGGGCCCTCAGCGGTGTCTCAGGAGCCAGGGCTTAGGCACAAAGCTCTGCCACTAATGGCCAATGAGCTCTGTTTTCAGTGCAAACAGGAGCGCTGCCTGGAAGGAAAACACGGCTTATCGATGCACAGAGCTCCTCCTTCGCAGCCTCCCAACAGGTGAGCGGCTCCTGGAGGGTTCACTGCCCCTGAAAAGTAGGACACTGGCTTTCTTTCCTGCACGCTGCGTCTGCCAGGACCACCAGCAGCCAGGGCTGTGCAGGGACTGGGCCTGCAGAGCAAGCGGGACAATGGGGCCTTTCTCTCCGCGCTCTTGGGCAGATGTCTTTCTTTCCTTCTTTTCTTTCTCTTGTGGAGGTGGCTCATATCTATGACAAAACCGTCGGCAGACGCTGCGTGCTGGCAGAGCTGCTCTCGGAAGGCCTCGTGCGTAAGACAAAGGCATCTTTTACGTCGCGGGTCTCCCATCAATGAGTGCCCGACCCTCGCGCTTTCTTTGTTTAAAAGCAAAAAAAGACCCTACTTAAGCAAAAGTAAACCCCAGCCTGATCCTGTGCCAACAATATTAACCAACTCCTCTTCCGAGCCTTTCAAGTTAGCAGGGGGTAGCATGCTTGTGGTGCACGGAAAGAATGATACTTTAAGCGATTCCTTTTCATCCCTTTAACTTAATGAAAGATTAATGGCCTTGTTATTTTTGTTTCTGCTCCTTTTTTCCCTTTAATTTCCACCCCCCTCCCCCATTGAAATTGAAAATCTTTCCCGAGAATGGTTTTTCTGGATCAGTGGGTTTTGTGAATACCCAGCTACCCCTCTGCCACTGCCTGCAAACCCAGCCAACCCGCCAAGTGCAAGCAAGGCTTCCAGGTGCCTCTCAGGGTAAGCGCAGGTGGGCGCCCAGGAGGACTGGATGTGACCCCAGCGGGCCCCACCGGACAGGGGCTGTGATGTGGGCAGGGGCAGCTTGCTGTGCTGTGAGACCCACTGCACTGCCCTGGGAGGCGGGCAGGGGCTAGGCTTCGGGTTACAGTTAGGGGTGGGAGCTTGTGGGGAGGGGACACTTGAGTGTCCTGAGCATGGCATCCCACAGCTGGGAGGTGCCTCCTCTTGTTCCTGCCTCTGCCTAGGCTTGCCCTTGTCCTTCCTTGTGCTGTTTAATGGCATCTCCAGCCACTGATCGCCCTGCTGAAAATGGGTGCTCAAAGCCAATGCACCTGCCATGCCCAGCCCTTAGGCAACAACCCCCAGCACATGCCCTAAGGATGGCCACTTTCCCCAAGCTCGAGCCATCACCCTTTGTCCTGTATGGCCATTGCAACCTCAGCTCCCTCCTCCATCCTGCCGACTCTCACTGTGCACCCTGGAGATCTCTGAAGTTTGGATCACCCCACTCTCTGGTTCGAGATTGTGCAGTGCCCTCAGCATCTTGTGAGAAAGTCCGGGATTCCTACAGGGCCTGCCAATCCACTTAGGACAGACCCTGCACTGTATGGGCCCTCGCTTCCCCTGTGCGTCATTCTGGTCCCCACACCCCATTCTCCCCACATCTTCCACATCAGCCCCTGGCCTCTCAGGCCACAGAGTGCCCCCATGGATACATACCATCCCTCCTGCGTGTGTCACTTCTGTCCCTTCCCCCTCTTACTTGTCTCCTTAAGGATGGTCTAGCTCCTTCTAGGGCAATGTGAGTGCTAAGAAATGGTCACCAGGTATGGTGCCTACCAATGGGGTGGTGAAGACCAGCCTGCTGAGAGGTATGGCATCCTGGTATCTATGGAGGACAGTGGTGCCTGCATTCATGGTGGCACTGGTAACAAAAGGTACACTGTCCCAATCGGGGTATAACAGAGTCCCCAAGAGGACACCAGAAATGGCCTCAACTCTGAGAAAGTGAACCAGGGCCAGCGGATATCTGTGTGAACAGCCCATGGGGACACTGCAAGTGTGACCAAGGCCCCAAATTTGTGCAGTTGGACTCCATCATGCATTTAATTGGCAGGTGTCCAGTTCCTGATAATTTAGAGATTTACTGGATGAAGCCTGATGGAAGACTCTAGAGATTTGGAGTAGCGTCTACTTAGCCGTAGCTCTGCAGAGGTGGTAGGACATAGTGAGGCCTCATCGTGGAAGGCAGTGAGTCCGTCGTTTATGCCTAATTCCTGTGTCCATAAAGCCCGCAAAAGCTCCACTCCAGTGCCGACAGCCTGGGTTCACGCTGTCACTGTCCCAGGTGGGATGGCTCACAGTGCCCACCACCTGTGTGTTTTATTCTGCTCTGGTGCTTGTGGGGGTGGCTGTCTTGTCCACAGTCTGAAGTCCTGCTTAAGGACTGAAAATGAACCGTAACCCAGCACTCAGTAAGAACCTGCTGAATACTTGCTGGATTTAAGACCTGTGCAAAGAAAGAAGAACCTTTGAGACATCTTGTCAGCTGGCACCCAGACAGTGCCAGGCCACGGCTGCCTCTCTCCTCTCTGGACCCACATATCGACCGCAAAGTCTAATTTATATAAACAATTGATACTCAGAAGCATCCTAGCTTCACCCAGGTTCTAGCATCACCAGTAGTGCTAATGTTTTGGTCAGTTTTTTTGCTATTAAAAACCCAACCCCAGTGCAAACGTGTGCTCGGGAATTCTTGGGACCTGTGACTCTCCAGCTGGGGCTTTTCAGGCCATCCTGTGTCACACTGGGGCACCCACCACTCCCCGCAGGGGGACCACAGTCTGGAGGTGAGCACAGATTGCCCCAGGGACGCAGCTGGCGTCTTCCTTCCAGCCCAACAGTGGCCGTGTAACCTAAGTGCTTAAACCCTGTGCTTGGGAGGATTTAGTGAAGCTACACCCCAATGTGTGCTGTTAAATACATTTCCTTCTTTTAATAACTCGAGTTGATTTGAGATCGGGACTCACAGTCATCCAGTACTATGAAAATTAAGTGAAATTTTCTGCCATTACACCAAGCAGCCTGCTTAATAAATCAGTAATGAAAAAGAATAATTTATTATGGCTTGTGAGTTCTGACAGCTTTAAAAAGATGTCCTTCCTCTTCCCCCAAAGGGGGAAAGGAATTTTCTTTCTACCTTCAATGCGCTGGCATTGAGCATAATTTCTCTGTCTGTAGAACTTTACTGTTGAAGAAGAGAAGGGATTAGATTTTTACATCGCAACCTATTTTAAGCAATTATAATCCACAAGTAATCTTTCTCATCCGTTCCCCTGGGGTGAGAGGGATGGAAGAGACATTCTGGGGCCTCCGTTCTGATCAGCACTCGCATTCCTATTAGCTGAGCTGGCTGGAATTCTGGAGCGCAGGCCCGTTTATCTCCGAGGCTGGGGGAGCCACGTGGGCCTGCTTACGCGGACCTGCTTAGGCTTTGCCAGCTGGCGCCGCGAGCACCACAGTCCGAGGCGCCACTTTGGCCTTGATGTGCCGAATGGTGAAGGGACCTCTTGCTCCAAGTAAGCCAAACAGGAGTTAATCCAATGGTTTTTCCTCAACCCGCTTAAATTTTCGGTACTTCTCACTGGGCAGCAGCTGGGCATGCCAGTTAGCAAGACTGGCGATAGCTGCAGGAAGTTTTAAAAGCTAGTTGTTAAGCAGAGCACTGCTGACAAACTCTGTTACGTAAACATACAGTTGAATAAAGCGCCTGATGCACAAAGGTGGTTTTTACTCCGCGTTCATCACCGCCTGATTGTTTTGCTTCCTTTCTCAGGGCCTGTGCTCCGAAGTCGATTGTGTCTGGGTTTTGCAGGCAGGAAGCCCTAGCAGCACAGAGAGCACCTTCTCCGGGCTGCGAAGGCGCCGTGGGAACAGCTACGCCGTGGAAAGCGGCAGGTGGGGCGGGCCGGCCCTGGGCGCTGTGCTTTTACCTTGTGTTCTGCAGAAGTCAGTTCTGGCCACCACAGATCCCTGCTGTCTCAGGGCTCCCCTAGGCTTCTGGGAGCTTCTCTTCTGTGGAAAACATCACTCTGCTTCCCTTCGACCTTAACATTTAAAAGCACCACACTAATGCCTTTGTGTATTTTGGGGCCTGGGGAGAAAGGGCGTCAGCATACTTATCAAGCCCCCTTCCCCAAAGCGCTTTGCTGGTTTTAAAAAGCATTAGTCTCTATTTATTTCTTATCAGTAGCCTTAAAGCAGGCTTACAGTTTCTATTTCAAAGATGAAATAAGGATCAGAGCTGATAACCAATTTCTGGAAAGATGCCTTCCTGCTACCAAGGAAAGCCTGCCCTGTGTGTCAGTCTGAGCTCCCCACCCCCTGTGAGGAAATGCCTGGCATCACTGGCACGCTTGGCGAGGGGCTGCGTTTTGGCCCCGCTGGGAGCTTCCAGCCTGGGGCCTCAGCCCTGTCTCTTCGGGGCTGAGGTGAGACATGCAGTGGTGGGACTGTGCAGCCAGGCCGGCTGTCCTCCTCAGCCAGGAGCGGAGGCAGGGGCAGGGTGCTGCACCCTCCATCCCTGCAAGGCTGTGTCCCTG
Source organism: Octodon degus (assembly GCF_000260255.1). Lineage (NCBI taxonomy): Eukaryota > Metazoa > Chordata > Mammalia > Rodentia > Octodontidae > Octodon > Octodon degus. The sequence goes on from NW_004524652.1 coordinate 1,652,025, forward strand.
TCCAGCTACCTCAAGGCCCACCAGGGTCCGCCCAAGACAGGCTCCCTGCCTGCCAGTAGGCCGCCCCAGGGTCGACATGGAGCTGTGGGCACTCACTGCCCACACCACGGCAGCTGAAAGCTGCGGTGGTCTGTTTTTGAGCTCATCTTTTCTGCACTTTAAAATACCATAGCAGTTTCATTTCTTCCCCTTTCCTCCTCTTTCTATTTCTCTTAGTCAACCTGTTACCATCCTCATTGTAACCACCATTACCTTCACTGCCACCACCATCCCCACCGTCATCACCATGCCCAGTGTCAACTGCCGTCTCAGTGCACCCTGGGGGCGGGGCCGGCACAGGACTGTGGGATCAAACCCTGGCCACTGCGCTCTGCCCAAGCAGGAGCTTTAGCCCGCTGAGCTATGTGGCCGGCCAGTGATTATTAATTTCTTCGGCTCCAAGGAAATTGCGAATCCCTTGGGATGCAGTGCCTAGTTTCTGGGCCTGACATCTCCTGTGTGTGTGGCAGGCTGATGTCCCCATGGGGGGCCAATCTAGAGTCCATTTCTGCCCCCTCACTTGTAGCCTCCACTGAGCTGCCTGTGGTGCTCACTGGAGTTTCCCAAGTGGTCGGGGCCGAGTGGGCATTCGGCAAATGAGTATTAAATAAGTGAGTGAATCCAACACTTCCCACGTGCCTCTGACTGCCGTGAGACCTGCAGGCAGCAAGACGAGGTAAACGAGCTGGGAGAGTGGAGTGCTGCGCTGGGGGGGGTCCCAGCAGAGTGAGCTCGTGCCCTCTGCGGTCACCACCTGCCTCCAGAGTGGAGCACAAGGCGTCTTGCTCTGTTGGCACCACTGGGGCAGGCATGCCTCTCGGTGTGGGTTGCTCGCTCTTCAAGAGAAGGCTGTTGCTGCGCTGCACCTTCCTACATCATTTTCTGATCCTGCGTGTCTGATAACCACATTACAACCCCCGTGGGAGATGTTATTAAGGAGCTTAGAGTCAAATTCAGGTAGCTTTGATGACTGTATTAATCAGCGCATTCTGAGAACGGCCACCGTTGGTTCATCGGAGGGTGGGCAATGTGGGCAGCTCAAGATGCAGAAATAAAAGCTGACCGTCCCTGTCACTTTCGCGGAGAGGAGAGCTGGGCATCCTGGACCCGGGGCCAGTGCAGGGCCAGTGGAGGTGGTGGTTTGCTCGATCCTGCCCACTGGTGCCCCATGCTGGGACTTGGCCCAGCAGGAGTAAGTTGTCCGACACACTCTTTGACAACACTGTTCTGTCCCAGGAGCCCTGTCCTTCACAGCGACCCTTTTAAACTTCTCAACTAGTGAGTCCTTTCTCTCAGAGTCCTTTCTCCAGAAGATGAGGGCATGACCGATACTCTTCTGCCTGACTTGGGTCGAAGGTGGGCTGCATTCAGCTCTGTGTCCTCCGTGGAAATGCTAGCTCAAGACAGCCTGACTCTCCCAGGTGGGTGCTGTGGCCCTGGGAAGCCAGTCCTCCCCCTTGGGAGCAGCGCGTGTGTAATGGGGAGATGCTGGGGCTGAGCGATAGGCTGGCTCTCCAGCAGCTTCGGCGCTCTGAGGACTGTCATCTGCAGTTGTTGCCGCGGCCTTTGCCAGACGACTGTTCTGTCCATTTCCTGCAAATGTGCTTAGGGTTTAAAAATAAATCTCACGGTTTCTTTGTCCACGCATTTGTCATTGGATGTAGAGGCCACGTCTGAGGTTTGGCTATCATGGGCTGTGCTGCTGTCAGCAAGGGCACGTGGGTCGCCATGGGTCGCTGTGGTGTGATGCCTGTCACTCTCTGGGGAAGGCGCCGGGAAGGGGAAGCGCAGGATCATGACTGAGCTCTGCAGGGGACAAGCTTGAGCCACTCATAAGGAGAGAGGTGCGCTTTGGCTCCTAATGCAAGTCCCTGTGTCAGGCACAAAAGCTCAACACTGAATTCCCTTATATGAGAAACCACAAGGATAAGGACATTGAAGGACAAAATAAAAAGTAGACAATAGGAATCTGGGGCATGGATCTTTCACAGAAGGAAGTAGACAAAGAGACGGGTGGGGGAGGGAGGGCAGCGGGGGGGGGGGGGCGCAAGCGGGATGCAGGCGTGTTGGGAACTCGCACCAGCTCCCCACAGTGAGCAGAGCCATCAAATACAAAGCTTACCAAATCTCACCTCGAAGTCCTGCAGCATTCTAGCCATCTGGCCCTGCGCCTACTCCTGTGCGTGCTGGACCTTATTGTCCTTGCCTGAACACTGGGACTCACACAACAACTGACTTTCAGGGTGATTCTGAAAACTGAACCCCGTGTGTGCCGCTCTTAGAACCCATGTGACTGAAGCGACGTCCCGTCGGGGGTAGCCCACAGTACTGCATGCCAGCATCCTGGCTCGGCACCACTGGGGTCCTGGGATGCAATTTGGGGCCTTCTGGAGGAGGAAAAGGCTCTGTGACGCTGTTGGGAGAGTGGTGAAGCTGATCTGGGGCAAAGGCTGCAGACTGGTGCCTGGGGTAGGAAGATGCTCCTGAAAGGCTCCTCACGCCGGGGACGAGGGAGCGCCAGCGTGCGGGGCTCCCGGCTGCTGGGAGCTGCATCTGTGGACCCTGATAGAGGGTCTGCTAGCTTTCCTCTGAGGAGATAAGAGATGCTGGCAAGGCCCCCCGTGGAGCTGCTCTGTGAAACCGTTTTCACAGGGCATGAGCCCTAGGGGACGTGTCACGTGGGTCCTCCTGTCACTGGGTGGTGTGTTTGTGCAGTGACAGCTAGAAGCACAGTGGCAGTGGGGGGTCAGATTCTGCAGGAGGCTCTAGCCACCACTGCTACCCATGGCTCAGGGTCACCTTCCCTGCATGGCCAGGTTTGTGGATCCTGAGCCAGGGGCAGCCCTGTCTGCAGGAGTAGCTGCAAGGTGGCTGGGGCAGGAGCCAGAGCCTTGGCCCATCGCATGTGTCCCTGAGCAAGGGCCTGGTGACACCCTCCTCTGCCTTTCTGTGAGGTGGGGGTCTTTATTGCACAGGATGGGACGTCATGTCTGGGACTCGTTCGGAAAGAGGGATTTAATTTTGAGTCTGGAATTACATGGACTATGGATTAAGAGGGGCTGTAGGGCTGCGGCTGTGTCCTATAGGGAGGGGACAGTGGACACAAGAGAACTCAGAACAGCAGTGACGCTGGGGACAGAGATGAATGCCTTCAGGTGAGCGTGGTGCAGCAGACGGTCTCTCATTGTCCCTCAGGGGCTGGCCCAGCTGGCGCTGTGACCCTGGCTCTCTGCTGCCACATGAGAGTCCCCCACGAATGTCCATGGTTTGAAGTCACCAAGCTGTGACGTTTTATTTGTCCACTCTAGGAAACAGACGTAGCAATGCCCACAGGGCCCAGCAGAGAGAAACGTGTGACAGGCTGTGGGCTGGTGACAGAGCCCATGTGGTACAGGGGTCCTGATGGGAAGCTGGAGTGACCCCAGCCTCCTCCTCCTCCTGCACATGGGCCAGCAGAGCCCCACCTGCAAAGCAAAAGCCACTGTCCTGTTCCACTTCAGGGTGGGGACACACTGAGTGTCTGGGGGGGCTATGTGGTCTCCTTAAAGTAGGTGACAGCTTGCAGATGGCGCCTGCTCTGGGTGTGGGGGCCAGATGCTGTGCGGTGACCTGGCCACTCGAGCCAGGGACAGGGGACGGGGAGGGGCGGGGGCACTGCTGCTTGGGGCCTGGTGGTCCTGTCCTGCATGGGACAAGACCCTGCTTGCAGGGCAGGTACAGCTGCCTCCTCTGCCCCTCACGGAGGGAAGGGCTGCTCTAAGGTGGCCCTCGGCAGAGGCAAAGCTGGCCATAGGCGCCTGCACTCCCTGTTCAGGTGGGAAGATGTGCAGGGTTGTGATTGGGCTTTTTTTTTTTTTTTTTTTTTTTTTTTACCTTATTTCTGAAGCACTAAGAATTGGAGCCAGGGCCTTTGTACTCAGTGTATTTGTAATTTTGAAGCATGGTCTCACTAAGTTGCTAAGTTACCCAGGCTGGGCTTGAACTTGGGCTCTTCCTGCCTCAGCCTCCTGAAGTACTGGAATAATAGGCATATGCCACCACACCGCCTGCACAGCTGTGCCGAGTGCATGTGTCTGCCGCCCACACTTGAACCCAGCAGTGCACACCCCCAGGGTCTGGAGGGAGCTGTCCTGGCCCGCTCCTTGGTGACCCGTGGCATGTCCACCCCAGACGGGGCTGCGGTGGGGACTTTGCTTTCTACTCGGGTGCATCAAACGCAGCCGAAGTGCCACCTCCGATGGTTGGGAAGTCAGTGGCAGGTCCTGGTCGCGGGGCTGAGCTCCCGCTTCCTCACACGGCCCGTCTTGGCACCCATGGAAAGCTCCCAGAGGTGCAAGAGCCTTGTCACGGGCTTTCTGCGTGCTGAGCTCACAGAAACCACGTGTGGAGTCTCCTTCTTCCCATACCCTGAGAAGCCTTCTGCCACCGGAGTGGCCACGCTGTGTGCACGGATCCACTTGCAGATTACAACTTCATCCCTATGTTTGCTCATTTGCTATTCTCCAAAGGTTTTCACCAAAGGCCGCACCAGCCCTTGGCTTCCTCCAGACATTGCCAAGCGCCCACCCAACCCTGGAGCAAGCCCTGCCCTGCCCCCACAGGGCCCTGCACGCAGGGACACAGATGTCCCGGGTAGGGGTGACTAGCACATGTAGCACCACAGTGGATTTTCACCTGTGCCTGGGGCACTCAGATGCCTTGCTTCCAGCTGTCCTGAAGTGTTCCATGTCGTGTGTAGAGCTGTGCGCTCTACAATGCCTAGCTGTCACTTGGAGCCCAGGGTCACCGGCTATCTGGCCTGAAGAGCAGTGGGTGACTGTCCCCGCAGGCTCCAGTGCTGGAGGCTGGGCCCGGGCTGGTGCCTCGGGTCTCACAGAAGCTCCTGAGGTCCTGGGAGCCTGTCCCAGTCCTGCCTTTGCGTCCTGGCTGGTGATACAGGTGTGTGTCCCCCACAGGCTCCCGTCACTCTGAGTCAGTGTATTAGAGCCACAGCAGTGGGAGCACCACGGCCAGCCTGGAGCTCCGGGTCTGTGAGCCGAAACAAACTTTCTCTTTCTATTCCTGATGTGTGGGGTCTCTGGTGCTTTGTTTCAGAGCTCAGGCTGACGGAGAGTCCACCCTGCAGGTGCTGGGAGGCCATCCTCCCCGTGTCTTTTCTGTGTCCGCCTATGAGCGAGGTCTGCGCTGTCTCACAGGCCTGGCATTGTTCGCTTGGCACCCGCCTGACTGGACCTTTGCTGGGACCTGGGTTTCTCGGTCTCCGCCCAGCTGTGCGTGCCTCTGCAGACATGGCCTGCATGGAGACAAAGGTTCAGGCAGGCGAATCATGAAACGTGCCCGACTGTGAGGCTGATGAGAGCCCGGGCTCCTCGGCGGCTTGCGCACAGCGACTGCTGCTTTGCATCATCCAGTGTGGCGGGCACGGCCAGCACCGTCCCTGGACAGGTGGTGTCCGCCTCGGGCACAGTGCCTTCTGCTTGGAGTCCGGATGGAAACCACCTCCCTGTCGTGTTGCTTCTGCAGCTCCTGCCACTGTGCATTTCCAGGGGCCTCACGGGAGCTGCTGGTTTTCACCCAAGGCCGCACCAGCCCTTGGCTCCCTCTCCTGCAGCTCAAGCACCTCGGTCCTTCTTCCTCACCGTTGCTCTCTCTCCTTCCTGTGGGGAACTGAGTCTTTCTTGTGCTTTCCAGATGCTGAGATGCCAGATCTCGGCTCGGCCTTGCCCCCAGGGTGTGGGAGGCCTGGCTCTGTCCTGGTCACCCTCGCTGGAGAGAGGGGCAGCACAAGAAGAAGGAGCAAAGTGGGAGGCACTGGGGTCAGAGCCGGGGGCCACGTGTATCCTTCTCCTTGTAGAATCTCGCAAACATGTTACCGGCACAGGTAAGTGAAGGAGACAAAATGTTTAACGAACAATAAGTTGGGCTCCAAAGAGAGAGAAGAGGAAGATGAGTGAGCGTGCACAGGCACGCCCTCCAGTGCTGAGGGGACCGCAGCGCATTCCTCACCAACCCCACCACAATCCAGTTAATGATGAAAGCGTTCCAGAATGTGGGGGGAGACGTTTCGGATCTGTCTTAGGGGGCCTGAAAGGAAATCCCTACTCCAAAATATTTTCCAAATTAAAGTGTCTAACCATCAGCTCTGTCAACAAATGCCCTTTCCTTTTCCTGAGCTGGATGCTGGCTTCTTTTCAGTCGTGGAATTCGCAGCGCTGTGAAGGCCCGGGTGCCCCAGGCCCAGGGCCCTCAGGGCCAGCCCGCCTGCTCAAGGTCAGTCTTCCTGGAGTGCTAGGAGGCTCTCCCCAGCCCGGAGGTGCAGAGGGCATGCTGGGTGCCGGCTCCCAGTCCTCCCTACAGGGACAGGCACATCCTCCCAGGCCTGGCGGGCAGACCTCGCTCTTTCTGTGTGGCCACCCACTGTCCACAGAGGCCATGGTTCTGCCACAGGGGAGGCGGGGATCGCAACCAAACGCCCACGTGGCTCCCAGACTCCTGCAATACCGTGTCTCCGTGGAGAGGGGCTGGCACCCTGTCCCCTCCCCCGGGTGCTGCCGAGCTCCTGGGGCCCGCAGCCCTTGCATCCATGCCTGAAGCTGGGCCGAGCCCGCTTCCTCCCGTGCTGAGGTCCCAAGCACTCTGACCTTGACCTCACTCTCGTCCTGAGGGTTTCCCCTGGAGCTCTGGAGGCTGCTGCCCCTCCAGTCTCCAAGCGGACAGCTCTCAGGGCGCTAGGACACCTGCCTTCTACGGGCCTGGGCTCCTTCCTTCCTGGCTCTTCTGGCTGTGGGGTACTCTCCACCAAGCTCCTGGAGGGTGACACCCTCTCCCAGAGGCTGGGCTCCCACTCGGCCTCCTGTGGGGACAGCTCATTCCCCAGATGCTCCTCACAGGAGCCTCGTCTGCAGCCGCCTCAGTGTCACCTCCAATGTCATAAGTCTACAGTTGAGACTGTGGCCCTCAGCCCTGTGGCCTGTGCCGGACACCTGCCGGCCCCCGGGTGACCCCATCTCCTTCTCTACTTGACCGCAGGTCTCCGTTCCTTCCTGGGTCTCAATCTTCTGCCCCGACCATCGCAGAAGTCCTGTATTTATTTTTCTTTCAGGAATATGCACCAGAACCTTCAGCGGAAATTTGCAGGAAACATTCCGCATTCCCCACACACCACCCCTACTGAATCTGAATCGAAACCGGCGGGCTGCACTCACGCCTCTGCGGGCTTCTGCCCAGGAGAGGGCGGCGGCGCGGGTGGGCCCCTCGGCACTCAGCGGTGGCCCTGGTGAGTGTTCGTGGCATTTACCCACCCTTTCTTTATGCTTGCAGATCGTGTTTCTGTGTCTACTTCTAGTCCCAGAGCTGTTTGTATATTGATTTAAAGAAGGGCTTCTTCCCTTAGCAGAAGAAGCCGTTTCCAGCTCACGTGTGTATTGGATATCAGCCGCTTGCGCCCTGTGTGCCCGCGCTTGCTCCTGGCTGGGAGTTCGGGCCCCGACGAAGCACCTTCAGTAAATAAGCTGCCTGGAGCTCCGAGGTCCGTGCGGCGCGGTGGTTAGTGGTTCTCTGCTTGGAGGCTTTAGGCAGAATGGTTACTGGCACACACGTGCGTACTCGTACATGGCAAACGCGCACGCACACGGGCACGTGTGCAGACACATGCGCACACGGGCACACATCACATACCGCACATGCTAGTGTGCACGCACAGCAACGAATCACCCACGTACACGTGTGCACGCATGCGCCCCGCGCCCACACATGAGCGCATGCACACCATGTTCCTTCGCGACCTCAAATCCAACGGCTCTGCATCTTCCAGCCTGTGTGAGGCTCCTGTCTGAAATCTATGCGCGGTCGCCTGCTGTCAAACAAGTGCTTGGGTGTCACCTAGGGACCCGAGCAGGGGAGTCGCAGCGCCGTGGGGTCTGCGCCCGCGCCCAGGAGTGCTCGCCCATGCTGTCACAGCCCTGCCCACGCTGCCCCTACTGCCACTGCCCGGTGGGGTGACCGCCCTTCTTCCGGGGGCTGCTTCCTGCTGTCTCCCAGCCAGCCGAGCTGGAGCGTGGAGGGCCGGAGCTGCCCATTTCGATTCTCATTCTGCAGCTTGAACCAGCCGACTCCAGCTCCCTTTCTCCCTGTTCCGCGGCTCACTTAGAGGAAGCCAGGGCTGCCCGTGGGGTCCCTGAGATGGAATCCCCTGGAAGCAGGGTTAGGGAGCCCTGGGCTTCCCATGCCGGATCCTGTGTGGGCTACACGTCCCGAGGGGTGGCATGTGGCCACAGGGCCCCCACTGGGCTCAAGGTCAAGACGTTTTCCAGCAGGGCGCCCTCATGCCTGGCCAGGAAGGGAAGCGTGGGGTGCCACGTGGGCTCCTGTTCTGTCAGTGCTGTGGATCCCAGGGCTATGGACTGTACGTGTATTACTTCCAAGTAGCAAATTGATGGTGGTATTGTTCTGCTCTTTTTCTTTTTTTCTTTATGTACAGTGCTGGGAATTGAGCCAGGGCTTCCCCCTGAGCTACATACTCCACATACACATACACTCCTTTTAAACTTTATTTTGAGACAGGGTCTAAGTTGCTAAATTGCACAATCAGGGCTTGAGCTTTCCATCCTCCTGCCTCAGCCCTCCCATGCACCAGGGTCAGGGGTGGACCACCTCTGCTGGCTCCTCCCACTTGCTGTGTTAACTGGGATAATTTCACAAGCCCCTCTGAGGCTTCCTTCTTGTTCAGTGGGCACGTGGCATGTGCAGGCTCTGTGGCCCACGCAGCCTCCCCCTCATGGTCTAACATGAACGCGAGGTCAGCATGCCTAGGAGGCCTGCCGCCTCAGCAGCAGGAGGTGAACTCGCATCCCCGCTGTCCAGTGTGACCTCATGCCCTGTGGCTGTCACTCCCCACAGTCAGTTCTTCTGTCTTGGGCTCCCTGTGGCTGGGTGGGAGGTGACCAGGTGGTTCCTGCTGGACAGAGTGGCCAGGTGTTCCGGACACATTTCTTTTCTTGGCTCAGTTCTGGAGCCAGATGTGAGCTGGAAAGGAAGAAAGGGAGGGAGGGAGGGAGAAAGGAGAAAGAAAGAAGAGAGCAAGGAAGATGGGAGGAAATCCTGCTGTCTGTTTGGTCACTTTGTCAGTGGCCTGGTGACGCGATCCCAAGCTGAGGGCCACCCATTTCCCTTGGTTTGAAATAGAGAACTCTGGGCCTTTTCAGGGGCTGAGCTAAAAAATGAGTTTCACACCTAGATCTGTAAAGAAAAAGTACCTCATGGGTTCACGTGGGTTTTCCACGTCAACCTCGAGCTGTCTCTCATGCACAGCCTGAGTCCCTTGTCCTGCACACTAAGGACCTGGGTCTCGGGGACACAAAGTGGATAGTGAGTAGGACCCAAGTGGCCCTGGGGCCCACACAGATCCTATACTTGTTTGTGGCTTCTCCTCCAAGGGACACATGACACTGTCCTGGGCAATGAGCTGAATGAAAACGTTAAGCTTTTGCCTGGGATTTCCCACCATCTTTTCGCTGTGTGACAGTTGTTCTGTGTCGAGGGGCACTGCACACCATCCGCGCGGGCGTCCAGCCGAGTCCTGGTGGCTGTGGCTGTCTGAGGCCAGCAACGTCCTGTGCGGACCCTGGGAGGCCTGCCACACTGTGCCTGAGGGCGCATGGGCTCGGTTCCTGGGTGGCAGTTTTGTTCCCATGATTCGGTCTTGCTGGTCTTTTCATTTTTAAATTCGTATTTATATTAGTACATGTTTGCTCGACAACTAAAACTAGAAATTCCATTCGACCCAGCCATTCCACTTCTAGGAATGTTCTGGCAAGAGCTGGAGACACCCCACCTCAGCGGCGCCTGCCTTCCCCTGTCCACGGCAGCATGGCTCGGGTCGGGTAGGAACCCCTCAAATCGCATGTTCTACTTGTGAATGAGGAATGCCGGACTGCGGGCCTGGCGACACTCTGACTTTATCCTGTGACTTCCTCTTTGCAAGTAGCCTTGGTGCGTCTCGTTCTTTTGGTTTTAAAGACCCCAGCTCTGCCAGAGTGGCTCTCACTGCTGGGAGTTCCCTGTCAGTCATCTCAGGAAAAGCTCCAAAAGTCAGAATTCTAGTGTCTTCCCGCCCGGGTGAGGCTCTCCTCTGTGGGGGCCCCATCTTGTAGTTTATTCCATCACCTCTGCTTAGCTTTTTTTTTTTTTTAATTAAAAAACAGTTTTTTAAAACGTATTTAGTACAGGGTCTATAGGGTCTCACTACGTAGCGCCGACTCAGTGATTCTCCTGTTTTCATCCTCCCAAGTGCTGGGATTACAGGCGTGCGCCACCATGCCTGGTCTCAGTAGCTGTCTCAGCATGCCCTGGGGGCGGGGCCAGCACAGCATACCCGGATGGAGCCCCGGTCCCCTTAGTCTGCCGAGCTATCTGGCCAACCCTCTTTTGCTTGGCTTCTAAGTCTGTCACTTTCTCTAAGAAACCTTTTCAGTTCATCCTTCCATTTCTTTCTACATCCATCTCTTTTCTGGCTGCTGTGCCCCCTGACCGCTGTGCCCCCCGACCGCTGTGCCCCCGACCGCTGTGCCCCCGACCGCTGTGCCCC
>NW_004524652.1:1663553-1665577 GCF_000260255.1 Octodon degus
GCCCCCTGGCTGCTGTGCCCCTGGCCACTGTGCCCCTGACCGCTGTGTACCCCGGCCGCTGTGCCCCCTACCACTGTGCCCCCAACCGCTGTGCCCCCCAGCCACTGTGCCCCCCGACTGCTGTATCCTCCACCACTGTGCTGCTCCCCCCAGCTGCTGTGGGGTATCTCGGCTTCCCCTTGTCCTGTGCACCTTTGGGTCTGCAGCCCCTTGCCCTCTACCCTTCCCTGCCTCCTGGCCCCTCTTCCAAGTGTCCCCAGTGCCGAGTGATGCAGTGGCCCCTCACTTATGGAGGTTATGTTCCAGACACCCCGCAAAAGTGAAAATCAGCAAGACAGCGACGTTAGCTTTATCTTAGTATTTATATGTGTACTTTAAGGCTTTATAACCCCCCCACACCCTTATAACCTTTCTCACTTTTGAAAACACTTGTAATGTTCTTAAGCGCTTTCTACCCTTGTAAATCTACATAAGCTTAGCAACAACACATACTGCACGGTACTGCAAAATCCCACGTTACAGCGAAAAATCTGCAATACGTAATTTAGATTCATATTTTCTGAAACCCGAGAAACAGTGAGTCCACAAAGGTCGAACTGTGAAATAGTGAGGGACTGCTGTACTTTGCTTTTTATCCTGTGTCTGTTCCCTTTTTTTTTTTTGAGACAAGGTCTCGCTATGTAGCCCAGGCTGGCCTCAAACTTTCGGTGATCATCCTGCCTCAGCCTCTCCACTGCGGGGACTCCCCTTCAGCACCCAGCCTCGTGTGTGTCATCTAAAGCACAGAGCTGTGTTCCCCACTGGGCTCTGTCTCCGCCTCTCTGTCGCTTCCTCGCCCCCATGGGTGGCTCTGGGTCCCTCCTCTGCTCCTCGAGTCCTGCGGTGAGGACCAGGGGGTGTGTGGTCTCTCTCATTCTTCAACCTCCTGCTGGCCCTGATGACCCACCTTTGGCTCCCTTGAACACTCCCTCCTGAGACCCTGGAGGCTGGGTCCCCTCCTGCCCGCTGAGATCCCATCAGTAGCGTGTGGGCTCCCCCTCCCTGTATGCCTTCCACGTGTACTCCGAGGTTCCTGGGGTATGCTGTTTTTATCATGCCAGAGCCCAATGGGAGGGAACACAGCTCTGTCCTTTAAAATGACACATGGTGAGGCCAGGTATGGTGCCGCAGGAGGGTAATCCCAGCACTTGAGAGGCTGAGGCAGGAGGGTCACTGAGAGTGAGGCCAGCCTGGGCTACAGGGTGAGACCTTGTCTCAAAAAAAAGGGAAAAGATGCAGGATAAAAAGCGAAGTATAGCAGTTCCTCGCTATTTTGAGGTTTGACTTTTGCGGACTATTTTGTGAGTTTTCAAAAAATTAATCTAAGTTACTTATTGAGGATTTTTTGCTCTATCATGGGTTTTTGCAGTACCGTGCAGGATATGTATGTTGTTAAACTTACATAAGTTTATGGGTTCAGAGAGTGGTTAAGAACATTAAAAGTGTTTTAAAAAGTGCCCGAGGTGGGCTGGCTCTGTGAGAAAAGAGGGTCAGCAGTGGTGCAGGTCTTCAAGCCCAGCCTCTGACCCCACCCAGCCTGGGGCTCCCGAGGGAGGTGCCCGGACCCACAGTCACCACCCAGGATACAGTGTACCTTCCAGGCGCTGCTGGCTGCTTCTGGACCTGGCCCTGGGGCCGCCCTGGCAGTCTGGGACGCAGCAGGCAGCCTGGTGCGTCCTACACGCACTGATGTCTGGAGTTCACTGAGTGACCCCGTGTCTTCTCTGAAATCCTCTAGGGGCCACGGGCTGGCTCGGAACATGGCTGTGGCTGGAAGCTGCCCTGGGGGCCCGTGTGTCCCTGGGCCGCCTCCTGCCCTGCTGGGAGGAATCCCTGTGCTTCAGATTGCCTCTCCTGCAGCCATTCCATGGAGCTCCTGCTGCTGGCGCTTGAGGTAGAGGGCGCATCTTGGCCTTGCCAGTGACTAAGGTGAGACTGAGCAAGAGGCCAGCACCCGCCAAGCAGTGAGGCAGGACGCGCAGCGG
>NW_004524652.1:1665892-1673598 GCF_000260255.1 Octodon degus
GCGGGGCCGGCCTGCCCGACACCCCAAGAGGCCAGCACCCGCCAAGCAGTGAGCCAGGACGCGCAGCGGGGCCGGCCTGCCCGACACCCCAAGAGCTCTCTTCCCTGAGCAGTTTCCATCACCCAGGGCTGGGCTGGGGCTGGGCTGGGGGTTTCCTCAGGGCCACGCTGACTCCCTGAAAGCTGCGGGCTGGGTATGGTGGGCGGAAGGGGCAGGGGCGGGCACACAGGTGGGTGCCGGTGGGAGGTGGCAGCGGGTAAGCACGCAGGGGTGCTGGCTAGGGGTTGAAGTAGGCCAACAGCCTACAGTTACCTACTAGATAAACGTGGGCAGGTAACAGATGGACAGACATAGATATGTAGATGGCGAGTAGATGCAGGCAGCCACCGTGTAGGGACACACACACCCGCTTTCCCTGCGAAGGTGTGTGTTTGTACAAATGCACATATGTACCTATGACATGTATATTTATACGAATGTACTGTGTGTTTAATTAGTGACTCTCAGTAGTGCCTGGAGTTCTTTGAAAGTGTTGGGCACACAGGCCATTTGTTTGGAGATAAAGAGAAAACATTTAGAGGAAGTGGTATTTTGGGAGACAGGATGGCTAGGCGTGACCTAGGCAGGAAAGAACGACCTTTCAGGAGGTGTTTGGGGGCTGTCATTGTGGAAAAAAGAACAATTAAAGGGTTTAAATTCCTGAAATAAACATGTGGACAGATAGGAAGCTAAAACCATGGCAACTCAGCAGGTAGGCCCCGGGGGCTCAGAAACAAAGGCGGTGTCATGGCCCCTCTGGGTCCTGCGGAAGGGTGAGTGACAGGGTGAGCTCGGCCCCTAGTGGCTCAGGCACATGGGCAGGAGGCAGGAGTGAGGCCGGCAGGTCACCTTAGGGGACTTGTACATCCTGGGCGGTGCTGAGGGACAGGCCTAAGCCCTGCCGAAGGGCTGCCCTGGCTTCTCTAGAGGACATCGGCTGCAGTCTGTGCCCCACCTTGGATTCTGTTGCATGTGCTCCTCACGGTCCGCTTCCTCCAGCTCTGGCCTCTCGGACTTCAGTCCCTCCAGCCGGGCTGCTGGGTGGCGTCTGCACGCTGTCCTTCGCCACGGAGGGGGCTGTGTGTGGGCTTCGGAGAGGTGGCCGTCGAGTGCTCTGAGCCCTGGAGTGGTCCTCGGTGTACCACTGCCTCTGAACCCACCCCCCGGCTCATTAGCGTGGGATTGCGGGGCGTTCCTGGGGCGGTTAGGTGAGTGGGGCGCTGCGGCCTGTCCAGCATTTGATCCGCTCCAGGGCGCCGCTCGTGAGGGGGCACCAGGCTACTGATGCTCGTATTTCCAAGCCTCGGGGTTTAGATCTTCAGCATGAAAGCCTCCCCGACTTGAGCCGGGGCACCTGCCCCCTGTTGGAACACAGTGTGGGCTTGCTCGGATAATTGTGCCGCCGCAGCTGTTTTCTCCCTCCCTAAAGCGTCTTCCGCCCGGACAGCATCCTTTGAAGCGACCGGGAAGATGCAGGCAGAGGTGAGGCCGCCGTGCGCAGGTTTCTGTTCTGCAGTGGAGGCGCCGCAGCGCTGGGGAGGAGACCATTGATATTCAGGGTTTTCACCTGCTCACGATAAGCACTGGCTCTGGGGTTGCTGGTGAATGGCACGCATTATGTGACCAGGCGGCGTGGGCCCCTGTCCATGGGCTTTGGGCCACGCAGCAGGCGTGGATGGGATGAGCGCGCATGGGACAGGGAAGGACTGCCAGCCCCCAACGTCCTACATGGCAAAAGGCATGGAGTTGACCCACCTGGGGATGTGGGCACGTGGGTGGTTTTCAAAAGCTCCTGTGGGAAGAGAAAGGAAAATTAGTAGCATATCCCAAAGGTGGAATTTCAAAGGGCGCGAAGCAAGACAACACCCTGCTGTTGCGATTTCTTTCTTTGTGTTAAATTTTTTTTTCTCTCCTTACTTTAAAAATAGCTAGTTTTTTTTTTTTTTTTTTTTTAAAGGAAAAAAAATCAAAGCCTCACCAACCATTTCTTTTTGACAGTGGAAAGTGCTTTTCCTCTGGTCCTCGGCTCATTTTGAATACAGCTCTTGCGTCTCATAGAATTCGCACCTGGCCTGGCCTACTTTCTTTACAAGATGCAGAGGCAGGCAGGGCCTTCAGCAGGCAGCGGGGTGCCGGCAATGGGGGAGAGAAGGGCGGTGAGGGCCCCCGCCTGCCGGTGCTCCATGCCACCGGCGACAGCAGGCCTGGCCGGCCGGCACCCAGCATGCCCTATCTCACAGGCCCCTCCTGTCCAGCCCCCTGCACATGGTGACAGTGAGCTCTGTCCCCTGTAGGCTAATGGTGAGCCTTAGAGGGCCAAGGGAGGAGCAAGCACGGTGACCCTGCGGGGGCCCCTCACACTCACTCGCGCTCATACACATCCACGCTCAGATCCTCATGGACACGCAACAATACCATGGACACACACACACATAGAGGCACGCAGCACTCACCCACACTTGTGCTCACATGCCCATGTGCGCACCACTCACGCGTGTATACACGTTCGCTCACACGTCGGTAACTGCACTCATGCCCACTCATGCTCACAGGCATGCGCACACTCACAGGCGTGCACACATACACGCCCAACCCATGACTCGCCTCCCTCCTGCACACATCTGACCGAGAGCTCCTGCCCCCATCCCGGGGCGCAGCAGTCAGGTTTGGGGAGTCACAGGGGCAGCGACACTGGCTGGCAGGGGCAGCTTCTGTTTGTGACCCCGTCCTAGGGAGATGTCCACCCTGGGAGACCTGGAGCTGTGCGTTCCAGCCGGGGCCACTGCTTGCACTGTTTTGCAGAGCTTTGTCCATATTTTAAATAAACAGTTGAGTAAGAATCAACTTCTCTAAAAGCAAGCAGCCTAATCGGTTGTTAAATAAGGTCCTCCACTAGCCTCCTGGTCCCGCAAGCAGCCCGTCTTGTCTTGTTTTTCTTCTTCCTGTGTCCAGATCTTGTTTATATGTCCGCTGTGCTGCATCCTCTCAGGTGCGGGCCTGGCCCGGATCGATCCCAAGCATTCTGGTCCCCTGCTGCACAGCGGGGTTGGAGCCTGTCCCCACACAGCCAGCCTGGGACACCCTGGGAAGAACGGCTTCCCCTCTGCAGCTGGGATCCAGTGGTGTGGGGCCCAGTGAGGCCCAGGGTGAGCAGGACACTGTGCAGGGAGTGGAGACCCAGAAGGGCCCAAGCCTCTAACAAGCCCTGCACCAGTGGCCCCAGGGAGCTGTGGGGCTCGTGGGTGACCCTTGTGCTCTGCTGGTGGCGGAGGAGGATGGGGGACCCCGGCCGCCCTGTCCCACTGGCCAGGAGCAGCAGTGCTGCACAGCAGTCAGTGAGGCTGTTGTGGCTTTGCGGAGGCGTGGGGCTCTGAGTCCCTCAGCTCACACGGCACTGGGTCACACTGTGGCCTGAGTGGAGCAGGACCTGTGTGGAGCAGGTGGCCACCAAGGTCCCTTGCCAAGGTCCAGACCCGGATGCAGTGGCCACCTTTGGGGCAAGACCTTTAAAGAGGTGAATAAGGTCCTGTCCAAACCATATGACACATCGCAGCAAGTCCTGGAATAGGAGGGAAAGAAATCAGGAGGCTGGAGGATGCCCTGCAGGATGTGAGCAAGACCCGGGACAGAGGGCAGCGGCGCCAACTCTTGGCACTGCAGCGTGGTGCGACATGTGAGGTTGACGTGGCGGTCCCCACGGCGCCCACCCCAGCCGCCTGAGCACAGACCCATAGCTGCCTCTGATTTCTGATCCCGCCGTGGGTGCCACTGCAGAGAGAGCTGATAAGGGAGAAACTGGGCCAGGATTTAAATTAATGCTTTTAGACAAATATCCACTCCATCTCTAATTCTAATGCTGATTACGTTTGCAGATCAAAGACTGCTCGACAAGGTTTTGCTTTTTGAAAACCAGTCAGAGATGTGCTTCCTGTTTGGTATTTCCACTGGCCTGGTGGGACGAGAGCCGGGAGAGCCAGGCCTCTCCGTGAGGGCTCAGAGGCCAGACACACAGAGCAGCTCAGTCGCCTCTCACCTCTACTCTGACTGTCGGCCCAGCCTGCAGGCACAGAGAGGCAGAAGAGGCAGCTCCTGGGCTGGGCATGGGGTGCGGGGCTGCTTGTGCCAAGGAGCCACACCATGAGTCCTGTCCCCGTGTCCCTTAGGGGAGGCTGAGCTGTGGAGAGGTGGCTGTGGGCATCTGTGGCCACCAGAGGCTGCACAGTCAGACACCTGTGCAGCTGGGGCCCAGGATTCAGGGTGCCAAAACCTGTCTGTGGTCCCAGAAAGTGGCCTTGCACCTTGCACACCTGTGGCTGTGCCATGGCTGGCATGACTCCTGACCTCAGGCATGCCCACTGCTGGGTGGAGATGCCAGGAGGCCAGTGCGTGTAGGGAACTCCCTGACTTTTCTTTCCATCTTGCCACTAACCTAAAATCAACCTAAAAAAATGAAGTCTTTGAAAACAGAATGAACCCAGGGCCTTGTCTCAGCCCTCTTGTATTTTTAAATTTTCAGACAGAATCAGTAGGGTGTTCAGGCTAAGTCCTGGCTAGAATCACTTGCTAAGTCACTAGGGTGTCTGGGCAGGGCTTGAACTTGGGATCTTTTTGCCTCAGCCTCCTCCCAGTGTTGGGATTCTGGGTTTCACCACCATACCTGGCTTGGAAATCTTTAAAGCTAAGCAAAACAGCTTAGGTCTGAGCCCTGGACCCACCCCAGAGAGAACTAGTGTCGGGGGCAGGCAGAGGGGAGCAGAGGTGGGCAGAGGACGCGGCTGGGAGCTCGGTCGAGACCCAGTCCCTAAGGCCCTGTCTGTGTGGGGCCAGGGTGGCACCAAGGGCTGGAAGACGGGCAGGCTGGGGAGGAGCTCTGCAGCTAGGGGCAGAGCGTGCCGAAAGTCTGGGCCACACACGCACGTACGCTGTGCAGCCTCCTGCACACGGGGCTGCCTCAGTTTCCCTAATTACACCCAGGGGTGCTTCTGCACAGGAGCACAGAACAAATCATGCTTTTGCATGTGTGGGGACTTAATTCTTTCACGCCCACCTCTCTTCTCCTGGCTGAACCACCAGCAGAGTCATTTCTGACCCATCCATCCGTCCGTCCATCTGTCCGTCTGTCCATCCATCCATCCATCCATCCGTCCATCTGTCCATCCATCCATCCATCCGTCCATCTGTCTGTCTGTCCATAAGTCCATCCATAAGTCCCCTGAATGTCCACAGAGCTGACCTAGAGAATGCAGACTCTAAGCAAGGGAATGCACAAGCCCCAGATAGAGCCATTCCAGCCACAGCTAGTTGTCTTGCCAGGGTAGCCCCTTGGGTCCCTCCAGAGGCAGCTGCGGCTTCCTAGAGGAGGCTTTGCTAGGACACCGCCCAGATGAGGGATCTGATGCCATGATGTGGCCCAGAGTGAGGGCTTTCCAGAGAAAGGCCATGAAGGACCCAGTCACTGCCAGGAGTTGCTGAAGAACCCCAAGCTCAGGCCGAGAGCCGGCAGCAGGAGGATGGACACGGGATAGTGGGAGGGAGGCGTGGCCTCCCGCTCCAGAGCCCCTGCTGCCTGGCTGGCCCTTGGCCTGCACAGCCCTGCACGCTCCTGACCACTCAAGCCATCCTGGGCCCTTCTTCTGGGGTTCCCTGTCCCCACCACAGCAGCCCCGCGGGGACACCTGTGCTGTGACCTCAAGTCCGCCCACCCAGCCAGTGGTCACCTCCACCTCTCACCCCACTCAGGAGCCCATGATTATTTTTTAAAAAGTACTTAGTACAGGGCCTACAGGGTCCCACTGCACAGGTCAGACTCGTAGTGATTCTCCTGTTTCCAGCCTCCCAAAAGCTGGGATTACAGGCACGCGTCACCACGCCCAGTCTCATTTGCTGTCCAGTGTGCCCCAGGGCAGGTCCGCATGGCACCCCGGTCCCTGCGCTCTGCCTAAGCAGGTACTTTAGTCCACGGAGCTATCCGGCCCATGATGTTTTGTGCCCTTGGGTGGCTCCTTAGTTCCCCAAAGGCCTGTGCCTCGGTTTCTCCATCTCCTTTCTGGTTACCCCCCTTCCACCACCAGGCATTGCCCATTCATGACCTCCCAGGCAGCCCCAGGCTTCGCCTGCAGCCTGAGTGTCACCTCTGGCTCCTATGCCTTACTGGTTGTTAGGGTTTGGGTCTGTGATGCCCCCAGGTCTTCTGTGTTGGGGGGGGCGGCTGGATTGTGGGCCACTGCGGTGGATTCACCCAGGAGGAGCTGGTGGTTAGGTGGGCCTGGTGGCAGGAGGTCACTGCGACCTGGAAGGGGCTGTCAGTGCTTCCCCCGCCCCCTGCCTCCTGGCCGCTGCAGTCAGGCCCTCCTGCCCTGCGGCAGGTTGTGTCAGTGAGGGGTGGGATGGGGGCTGTGACTGGGATGCAGGCAGGGCTACCCAGAAGGCTCCCCGCCTTCCTGTCCCTCCCACACAGTGACAGGAGCTCAGCTGTGCCCTGGCCCTCCAGTTTCCCATGCTGGATGCTGCGGCTGGAGCCCGGCCTGAGGGTACCCCTTGCCCAAGCAGGCCCCATTTCCCGGTCTTTCCCTGAAGCCCCTGCCAGACCCTGCTGTGTCCTCCAGGTTGGCAGTAAAGCTCCAGGCCACCTGCTCAGCCGCAGGCCCTGGGACACACAACACACACCCCTTTTCCAGAATGTTCTTTAGGTGTTTCTTTTCTCAGCTGTTTTCAACTGCCTCCTCAGAGACACCTCAGTGACAGCTCCTGAAGCGACGCCAGTGAACCTGGGGATCTGGGGCTCTGCCCTCGGTGTCTCCTCACCCGGGGTACATCCGGTGCAGAAGTAGGATTTTGCATCTGTCAGTCACTCAGCAAACCCATCCAGAGATCTCCTGTGAGCGGGTCCTGGGCCGCTGGTTTCGAGACGCAGTCCTCCCTCCCTCACCCAGGGTGCTCAGGGTCCGGCAGGGCACACATACACCCAGGCAGATCACTACCCCAGCACCCCACTGAGAAATACCCACTGGGGCCCAAAGGGGGTACTTGGCCCAGTAAGGTGGGGGCCCGCGGGTGGTTGGGGGATCAGGGAGAGGGTGGCAGGGCCCTGGGGTCTTGGCCCAGGTGTGGGGCGGAGGCGCCAGCCCCCAGGAGGCAGCAGGAGCCCCGACCAGACTTGCCACTGCCGCGCCCGCAGCCGCAGGGCTCCCAGGTGGGGCTCCGCAGACAGCTCTGGAGCCGGTGCCGCCCGCCCAGGGCCGGCGAGGGCGCAGCCAGGAATGGGGCGGTGAGCCAAGGGGGGGACCCAGGGACAAACCGAGGAGAGCATTCTTTACCTTGAGAATGTGAAGTTCAGGGGTACTGGGAGGGCCCTCCTTCAGATGATTCAGGCACTGCGGGTCCTGTGCCGGCTTGTTGCTTGTCGGGTGCAGGCTGAGAATTCAGAGTGAGGCCTGCAGCCTCCAGGCACCAAACCAGGAGAAGAGAGGGGAGGGGGAGAAGGAGGGCAGGGGGAGGAGAAGAGGAGAGGGGAGGGGAGGGGGAGAAGGAGGGCAGGGGGAGGAGGAGAGGAGAGGGGGAAGGGGGCAAAAGAAGGGTGAGGGGAGCGAGGGCGAAGGCAAGAGGGGAGGAGGAAGGGAGGGGGAAGGGCCGGCTTTTGCACCCTCTGTGGCTAGGACAGGATGGTT
>NW_004524652.1:1674068-1688957 GCF_000260255.1 Octodon degus
TTTTTTTTTTTTTTTTTTTTTAACTTTCTGCAAAGCTTTATTTCAGTCTCAGGCCTTCTTGGCAGCTGCCTTCCTCATGGCGGCCAGCACGTTGCTCAGCTCCTCACACTTCCTCTTGGTGTGGATGTGCGTCCCCACACTTTTCTTGATGAACTGAGGGTGTGCTTGTCCTTGGAGACCTTGAGCAGCTCCATGGAGCACCTCTAGTAGGGGGCGAAGCCGCACACTGCCCGGATCATGTCACCCATAAACTTGGTGTGTTTGGTGAGGTGTCCACGACAGCGGCTATGCCTCAGTTTGCTTGCATTCTTAGTCACCTTATGGCCCTTGTTTAGGCCCACGGTCGCAGGATGGCGGAGGGCCGTGGCTACTGTTCTTCGATGGTTGCTGTGGCAGAAGGACCAGCACTGTGTGGAATCATCCAGGATGGTTCTTTGCATGGTGCTGCAGCCCGTTGTGTCTCCATGACCATTGCTGCGTGGATGTGGTGACCAGGCCTCAGGCTGAGCCCTGCTGTCCCTCCCTGGGGTCCCAGCATAGACTCTGATGTGCGGGGACAGCGGCGACCTGCATAGCTCACGCCCGGAGCAGGAGCAGGAGAGGGGCCTGTCCACCCCATGCTGCTGCTCAGCTCTCATTCTGTATCTTGCAAGGAAGTGTGCGGCACCCTGGGCCCGCCAGCTTTCTGTCCATCCCGGCCAGCCCCTTGTGCTTTGTGCCTTTACCCGAGTGGGAATGAGGAGGACAGAGAACCACATGTACTGCTGGCTAAGGGCGAGGGCGCACAGCCCGCGGGCAGGGAGGATCACCAAGGACCACTGGCTGGGCACGGAGTGGACGTTGCGGTCATGCGGTTGCCCTCTTTTGTGCAGGGTGCGTCCTCCCATCGTGGAGGACTGCCTTGTGCACCCCAGGCCTGGGCACCTGCTTCCTCCATGGAGCTGACTGGGTACCCGGAACACCTGCAGCTAAAATGCCAGGAAGCAGGCTGGCTGGAATGTAGCCTCCATTCTGGGGACAAAGTAGAGCCCTATGGGCCCGAAGGTATCCCATGAAGATGTCTCTCACAGGAGATTTGCTGGTGAATTTCATGAGGAAGCCCATGCCTTCCTGGGCCCTGCGTGTGTATGTGTGTGCATGCACATATATGTATGTATGTGTGCATATACACGTGTGTGCACGTGTGCATATGTATGCATGTGCACATGTGTGTGTATGTGTACACATGCACATGCATGCATGTGCACATGTGTGTGCATGTGTATGTGTGTCTGTGCATGTGCACACATGCCTACATGTGCTGGGCGTGGGGAATCCTTTTTCTTTCTTTTTTCCCTTGGGGTGCTGAGGGTAGGATACTGAGTGATAGGATGCAGATTTGTAAAGCTTATCAGAGAAGGTGGAGTAATGGTTCCTGCCTATGTGGCCTTAGTTGTTCAAAAGGAGTCATTAACAGAGGCACTAGTGAGGAAGAAAAATCTGAATAGAGAATGATATGACAGACAATTAAAAAGATGCCAAAAATTTGCCATCAAAAGCTCTAGAAACATGAATCCTCCATGACTTAAACTACTCCAGAGACCAAAAACAAGCCAGAAAACCTTCTAGAATGTTCTTCAGAGTCAAACAATCCTGACACCCAAACCTGGTCAACACAGCATTACGCCTGTTTAAAAAATCTGTAAAACTATAAATCTGAGCTACTATGATTACAAATTTGTCTAATGAAGAGGGAACAGAAGCTTTCCCTTTGAAAATGTATTTGTTTACCATTATTACTTTTTAATTGTTGGTCTTCTAGAACCCTTAATATATTAGGCAAACATTCAAACTGGCTCCACCCTGGCCCCTGGAACCTTTTCTGTACTGAATTCGCATTCTTAAACCATCTGTGGACCTAGCAATCCTCAGGCCCCTTGCCAACACACGCCTCCAGCCACAGCCACACTTTGGCCTTACAAAGCCCGACAATGTGAATTTGACCAGCAACTCAGATAATTCTGACTCTGGTGGTAAAAATGTGGTGTTAGTGAGCTGCACACCTTAGATCCGAAGAGGGCTATGTGGGCACTGCCTCTGTCCGAGCTTTCTGCGAACCCCTCACAGAATTAGGGTGCCCTGTTGAAAACTGCCCAAGAAGTACTGTAGAGCCCGATCACTTATGCAGAGGAGAATAAATAACACCCAGCGCTACCGAGCGGCCCTTGGGTCCGTCAAAGGAGAGTGTGTGATGACTCAGCTGTTTTAAACCCCACCAGGAAAGGGTGAGTTCACATCAGGAAAGTTGCTTCACAAATCGACCTGCACATTCCTTACTGTTCTTGCCTAACTCGCCACCTCCAACCCATGCAGCTTACAACGATACTCGTTTCTTCGCAGGGCTTACTAGGTAATTCGCGCAGTTAGCCCCGGTGGCTGCAGCCGGGAGCTGCAGTCAGCACTGGGGCCCTCAAAGCCCAAACAGGCTGGAACCTGTTTCCAAGATGGTGCCCGCCTGTGGCTCTTGGCAGGAGGCCACGGGTCCTGGCAGTTTGGACCTAAGGAGGGCTCTGAGCACCCTCACCACACGGTGGCTGACTCTTCCACTGCAAAGATTCAAGATGTGCAGCGGAGCCTGTTGGACTCACACTCTCTTGCCTCATGTGTACACGAGGGAGGGAGGGAGGGACGCAAGCTGGTCTGTGACAAAGAATCACTGGACTGTCTGCCGTGACCACACTATTCTGCTCCCCTCTGCTGCTTCTCCTCTGTGACTATGGGCAGTGCACATGGCCAGCCTCGAGGCCTTGGGGACGATCCTGGCCTGCAGTGCTCATACCCCCAGGGAAAGGCAGGGGGACAGGAGGGACAGCGCTCTACCCTCCAGGGATGCCCCAGCTGCGGCCTCTTCCGCCCAGCTTAGGCTGACCCATGGGGGAGGCTGAACACCTCTTCACCTGCCCAGTTCAGCCACGTGGGCCTTGGGCTATGTGGAGGGTGGCCTCTCTCCTGCCCACTCCCCGAGGGGCGTGGCCTGCGAGGGTACGTGCCCGGCTCCTCCCTCTCTGTGGCTTCAGGCCCACCATGCCTGAGCAGCTGTCTTCCATCAGGCCCTTCCCACCTAGGAGCTGCCGACCACGCAAGGACCAAAGCTTCTGAAACTACAAGCCACCAACAGACTTCTTCAGCTTTGGGTGTGGGGTGCTCAGGCTCAGCCACAAGAAAAATGACTAAGACACTAACAAAATCTTCACCACAGCTTCCTAGACCGAAGCGAATTCAATTTGTCACCACGCCAGACACATGGAATCTCCTCCCCATGCCAAGCGCAACAGACACTGCCGGCCACCCGGCCCTGCAGCCCAGGGCGCGGTGGTGAGATAGAGGGCCATCCCAGGAGCAGGAAGGCGAGTCAGTGGCGACACACCCTTCTGTGGGTGGCGGGGGCTCAGGGCTCCCCGAGCAGAGCCTTTGCTTTCTGCGCCCTGAGATTCCAGAGGGGGCCCAGGGGCTGGAGAAGGAGGAACCGTCTGACCCGGATGCTAGATGCTCTCAGAGGCCTGTCCGGGCGGGCGGCACCCTCAGGGAGAGAGAAAGGTGGCTGAGTGAGCTGTCATTCGCCCCATTATCCACCTGTAATTACTCGGGTAATTACAGTTAATCACAGTTAATGGGTCTCACGATGCCTTCCTCAGAACTGCGGCTGGTCGAAACCTCAAGTGCATGGTCGGTTTGTATCCTAAGCCCGGCTTAGCCCATGGGATCCCGTGGGATCCAGGCTCCAGCCAGACCTGTCCCCCAAGAGGATGTGGCCACGTGACGACATGAAACTCCGCCCACTTCCTGCTGGCCTCAGGCACTGGTGAGCCTTGGCTGAGAGGATCTGCAAGATTTCCCTGGTGTGGGGAAGGGCTCGCGCCTTTCTCTACTGCTTGGTGCTAGGCTCAAGGCAGGGGCCTGAGCATGTGGAGCCCCCCTAGGCCTGGGCCCCATCAGCCCTAGGGGCCAAGCTGGAAGCCAAGAGGTGCTAGTCGCTTTTGCCTCCTGTGTCCCCTGGGCCTGGGGCAGTGATAACCCCAGGAAGCAGCGGGAAGCCTAGTGACACCAGCTCCGGTCTTGGTGGCCTCAAAGGGACCTGCCCTCCACCGGCTGTTCACAGGCTTCCCACTGCCTAGGGGTGCAGGTGAAGTGACCACCACAACCACACCTTTCTGGTCACTCGTCTCTGGGGTCTTGACACCCCCACGCAGGCTGTCACTGCCCTGGCTGGACTGCCCGCCCCCCACCTCCGCGTGTCTGAAGGGGGTAGGGTGCAGCCTCCATTGGCTCCCATCACCAACAGGCCGCCTCTGGGCTGTCACCCACCAGAGGAAGCCCAGAGTGGGCATGTGTGACCCTCTACCCTATCCTTCTACAGAGACTGGCAGGGGACCTCATGGCTGGAAACCCCAAGCCAATGGCTGGAGACTGTGGTGAATGGCTCATAGTGCCTGACCCCGGGCAGTGCCTTCCTCACCCCCAGGCCACCAGGAATCCCTGCCTCTGTTCCAGCTCCTGGAGACCACGAAGTGTCTTTTTCTCGACCAGGGCCAGCAGCACCCTTGTGCACCTCCAACCCCACCAGCCTGCAGCTGCCCCCACTGTCTGTCTGTCTGTCTGTCCCCTGGGTCACTGAGGACACACTGCAGTGCAGCGGTCACCCTGGTGCAGGTCAGCTGTCTGGCCTCCTCCACCCCGGCTGTAGTCTGAGCCCTTTGCCATGCACCCCTAGTTCTCAGCTGTGTATCCTGGTGTGGACTCTCACGGGGATTTCATGACCCCCAGCAGAGATGCCCAGCGACGTGGTGGTCACAGGGAGCAGAGGCTGTGTCCTTAGGGGTGAGCTCACAGATGAGCTGATGGCCGCACTTCCCCTTCTGGTCACGTCCTGAAACTGCTTTGTCCACTGTGGCAAGACAGCTGCTGGGCTGGGGCCGACTTCCAGCTCGCAGGCCTGGTGGGCGCAGGCGCCACTGGGGAGGGGCAGGGCTCAGCACAAGTCTGGGGTCTCCTCTCCCAGCCTGCACAGGAGGGTGACCTTGGCTGCTGTCATGAGCTGGGAGGGACTGACAGGTGCGGCCAGGGCTCTGAGGCGGGTGCCATCCCCTCTACTGTGCCCTGGGCTCGTGCATCCCCTGGGCCTTCACAGCCAGTTCCAGACCTGGGTTCCTCTGCTCCTGATGAAATTTCAGTTGCCTGGAAGGACCCTGTTTCTCTTGGGCAGTGAGAGGTCTGTGCCCAGGGATCTGCCAAGGGGGCAGGACTTGGGGCCAGGGCGTGGCCAGGACACCAGAGTACGCGCAAGGCTGGTGGCAGAGCCAGCATGTGCTGGGGGCACGGGGAGCACTGAGGTCACCACAGGGAGGGCTGGGAGGGTCTCCACCTCAGCTCAGGGTGGCCACAGGGGAGGACCTGGGGTCCACTGTGCTCTGGGCCCTCTCAGCCCCAGCCACACCTGTCTCAGAATAAAAAATGGAGAAGGGGCTGGGGATGTAGCTCAGTGCACAAGCCCTGCGTTCAGCCCCTAGTCTCTCCCGCGCACACACGTGCACACACACTTCCCCACGTTCTTCTACATCTTCAATTTCTTTTTTTAAAAAAATGTTTTATTCATTTATGTGGTACAGGGCCTCACTATGCAGATCCAACTTGTAGTGATCCTCCTGTCTCAACCTACCCAGTGCTGGGATTACAGGAGTGTACCACCATACCTGGTTTCCGTGGCTGGTCGGCACATGGTACTGGGAATCAAACTCAGGTCCTTGCACGTGCTGAGCAGGCTCTTAGAGTGCTGAGCTATCTTCCCAGCTCCCCGTTTTCAATTTCAAACACCTACATGATGAATGAATGTGCATTTCCCTCACACAGACACTCAAGACTGATCCGCTCCTTGCTTCCCGTCCCCTGCCCTGGGGCCGTCACCTTCTTCCCCGCAAGGAAGGACGTGCACCACACAGTCCCCACATCACCACAGGGTCTGCTCTGGAGCCTGGTGGGTGTGAAGGGCTGGGCTGGGCATGCCCACCCTCTCTGCCCAAGGTGGCATCTGACAACATGAGGCCCGTGGTCATTTCCGTCCCCTGTCCCTGGGACAGACTGGCTCCTCCTGACCCTGCTTAATGTCTTCCCAAGGCTGGAGAAGGCTGGAGGCAGCTGTGTGTGTGTGGTTGTGTGTGTGTGTGTGTGTGTGACAGAGCCCAATGACAGCAAGGATGGAAGCCAGAGGGAAGAAGGGGAAGCCCTAGGGGGACATCCGTGGGCTGCTCTGACACCCTAGCTGTGCCCTGGGTGCTTGGGAGCCCAAGCCTGGTGTGGAGAGGGCTCCTGCTGAGGGCCGGGTGCACAGCCCGGAGCTGCCCCTCAGGGCCCCAGGTCGCCCTGGGATTGTGCATTATTGGTGGTATATTATTATTTTTTTGGCAGAGCTGGGGATTGAACGCAGGCCCTTGTGCTTGCGGGCAAGCGCTTATTCTACCGAGTCATCTCCCCAGTCATTATTTGAATTTCTGAACTGTGGCTTTCTGAAGTGAAGTCTTTCATGTGCAGTGCGCAGGGGTTCCCTCTCCTGGGGGACCACATGCGCTCCTGTCCCCCTGTCCTCACTCTTAAGCCCACAACTCATGACCCTTACTGCCCTCCTGGACCTGCCCTGTCCCTATCCTGGTCTGTCCAACAGAGAGGGTGGGTGAGCTAGCTGCCTGTGACTGTGAAGGGATTTGGGGAGCCGGGAGTGGGAGGAGGTGCCGTGGCCCTGTGGAGCCACGTGAGCGTGAGAGCACAGAGGAGCCCAGCTTCACATACTTGGTGCTCCTGGGGGCTGCTGGGAAGGAGCGCGGGTGGCCCAGCCACACAGGGCCAGAGGGCGAGTCCCCCTCAGGCTGGGGGTTTCAGCTTGACTCAGTGGGGCACATGCGGCTCCAGAGCTGAGGCGAACCAGACAAGGTAGGACAGCAAAGCCAGGCATGGCCCCTTGTCCCTCAGGATCCATCAAAGGCCCCATGTCTCTCGAGCGCCTCTGGAGGGCTGGAGCCTGCAAATCCCCCCCCCCAAACTGGTGCCCAGGTCCTTCTGGCTCGGTGGTACCCTGAGTCGGGGCAGAAGGGCAGAGTGGATGGGCACAGCAGAAGGTCGCCAGAGCACCAGGGGCAGGCACAGACCCTGTGAGGAAGGAGGACGTGTGCCCCCGGGACAGTGCCGCCTCCCTGAGACCAGGGTAGGCGCAGGAGGGGTGGACACTGCTCTTCACAGGTCCTCGACTGCCCATCCTGTGGTGTGACTTCTCCACTGCGGGAAGTGGCTCTCACCAGGAGGCAGCCTGGCCGCCCGGCACCTCCTGCCCTCCCTGCAGTGTCCTGGTGAGGAGGGAAATCCGGGCCCTGCCCGGTATGACACCCACAAACCCACCAGGAGCCAGTCAGAAAGGCCTGAGCGTGAGTGTGGGCATTTGGGGGCGCAGGTTACAGTGCTTCCCATGACGAGGGGGCTGGCAGGACGGGGCTCTACACTCGTACCCGCGACTACGTTCAGGGGCTGGATCCTCCTCCTCCAGCTGTGCTGCAGCAGCAGACCCTGCAGGGGAGACCCTGAGCCCCCAGAGCCCCCACGGCTGTCTCAGGGCATGACGGGCTGTTCCAGCCGCTCTGTCCCAAGCCGGGATTCCACACTGGGCACGTGGTACGTGGCAGGCTTGGCGGGGGCAGAGAGAGGAGAGCCCAGCTGTTGGGTGCCACTCCAGGCTACGTGGCCTGCAGGCCTCTGAAGTGATGCCCTCCTCGCTGCCTTCTGCCTTACGCTGTTATGTTGTGCTAGACACACAGCATGGGAATTTTTTCCAAGCCTCCTTCCAAAGTCGCCACACAGCGTGGACCAGGTGTTTATGTGACCGGAGCTCTGCTGAGGAGGCCGGGGCAGTGGGCAGGGCCTGGCTGAGCGTCGCTGGTCACTCCGCTGCTGCCCCCGCCTGCAGAGAGGGAAGGGCCGGGTCACCGCACTCCTGCCGATGCACCCTGTCGGTGCCGAGCCAGCGCCCCGGGCCCTGTGGTATGGAAGTGAGCGGCTTGGTTTTGCACTAATGAAAGTGACCTTCTAGACACCTTCCAGATAGCAGGGAGAGAGGCAACGCTAACATGGAAGCGTGTTGGGTGGGGCGCAGCTGCTGTCCGGGAAGCCGAGCAAACGTAAGGTAGGCCAAGACTCCTTTTGAAACAAAGGCTTGAAAGAATGCAGAAAACTGAGCGCGAGATGTGCCGGTGAGCCAAGTGAACAAATGCCGCACACGACAAGATGGTGCACACCCGCACGCCGCAGCGCAGTGCGGGTAACAGTGCCATCCAACGAGGAGCGAGTGGGAATGCAAATAATCTACGTACAACGAAGCAAGCAATTATGTGAAGCAAAGAAGAAAAATGTGTGTCAATATATTTAACAAATACATATACTTACACACACTTTTCAGATGCATGACCTGGTAAACCATATGGAAATCCAGACATTGTTTTGGAGACAGAAGTTAGAAAAGTTTTAGCTAGGTGTGGTGAGACATACGTGCAATGCTAGTGCCCTGGGAGGCTGAGGCAGGAGGATCACAGGTTCAAGCCCATGCCGGGCACCTCAGCAACCTGTCCCGAGATAAAAAGAGAAAAATGAGGCTGGAGATGTAGCTCCCTGCAAAGCCCCAGACTCAATCCCTAGTACTAAAAAACGTACATTCAGGTATGTTTTGGCAGAACCAGGGACTGAACTCAGGCCCTTGCGCTTGCCAGGCAAGCGCTTATTCTACTGAGCCATCTCCCCGGCCCCACATTCAAGTATTCTTTATGGGAAATAAATACACTAAAACTCTGACTAATAAGGGTTGTTGAATGACTAAATGAAGAACTTGAGTTACCAAAGTAAGTAGATAGTACAAAGGTATAATGCACACAACTGCATCATCGGTGCAGAGATAGACCGTGCTCTGCGGCCGTACCACCCCAGACGTGCCCGGTCTCCTCTGACCTCAGACGCTAAGCAGACGCAGGCCTGTTTGTGCCTGGATGGGAGAAAGATTATAAAATTGACTAGGAAAGCCCCAAGCAGATTGAGGTATAGATACGTACTTACACATGCAGACGTTTCTGATTATTTGGTAGAACAATGTTGGAGTAACTAATATTTTGAAAAAGACTTAAATTGTATTTTCTATAATGATATGTTACACTAAGAGGTTTTTTAAAAAATACTTTAAATAAAGGACTGGGGATATAGCTCAGCAGCAAAAGCAAGGTCCTTAAAACTCTGGTTCCGAAAACGTATATATATTATAGAAAATAAAAGCTTGAATTTTAGAAAAGCGGCGAGGGGTGGAGAGGGGGTCACACAGGGACATGATTTGGTAGCATGTGGATTTAAATATGTTCTCTACCACGGAGCCCAGGCCACGCGGCGGAGCCGGCAGCGAGCGGGGCCCTCGCTGCACCGGAGCACGGTGTTGGTTCCGTAGGCTAGAGGCTCACATTCTGGATAGCTTCTGTAAGCGAAGGAGAGAAGCGCTTGTTAGGAAAGAAAGCAACAGCGGAATGCAGACTGGCAGTGGGTCCCCACCACCAGGGCCCGCAGCTGGGAGGGGCCCCACCAGCGCACCCCAACCTAGGGCGCTATGCCTCAGTCGCGGAGGAAACTTAGCAGACAGCAAAAGCCACCTGAACCACGTGGAGGGAGGCTGTGTTACAGGGAGGCACCCTGAGACGGGAGACAGGAGAGCTGCTTACATTTGGGGTGTTGAAACTCAGAGTCCCAGGCCCAGGACAGCCCCGACCCTACAGTCTATGGGGTGGAGAGACGGTGAGGGAACGCAGGCAGGTCACGGCGGGTGGGACAGGGGCCTCTGGGGGTCTGCAGTGGAGATCGGAGATGCCCCCCGCCTGGCCGTGGGCCGTGAGGCTTGGAAGGCGCTGGGCCTGGGGCTGGACACAGATGCTGCTCGGCCGGCCTCTGGGATGACAGGGCTCCCCTCCCCCAGGCAGAGCTGTGGGGGACCGTGAGGCAGCGCCTACGCCCCTGGAGAAGCTGGGCTCTCTTGGCTTTCGGAGGAGAGGCGGCCTGAGGCTGGTGGGCAGGAAGCCGCCTCTCTAAACAGGAGGCAGCCTTCACCCTGTAGCGGCCCTGGGAGAAGTCTCTCCCAAAGAAATTGCCCAAGATGAGGTGCCATTTCTTTGTTAAAATGTCATATAAAGAGAAACACAGAAACGGTAAAGGTAGTTATCTCTGTGTAAAGCATCTTGGGGGAATTTTACTTTCTTCTGTTGTCCTATTTACACTTTAAATTATTTCTTAATCTTAGAAAGTAGCTTTCTACGGAAAGAAGTGCACGTGACCACAGTATCTGTCAAGGGCGTCTGCTTTCCTGTCGGCTCCTTCCCTTGTCCTCTCTCCTGGCAGACGCGATGGCCCAGCACATGGGGTGAGTGCGTCGCTGGGCTCTTAGGCTGACGTGGAGTGTGTCACCCAGACAGATCTTCTTTCGCCCGCTGGACACGGTCTGTTGAGCTCTACATTACCACGAGCGGCCAGGGAGGAGGCCCACCATCCTTAGGGGCACACCTGTCTGGATTCTGCTTCCTGTTGACCCAGTTAGTGATTCTCCTGTGGCACCAGGGCTCAGCCTTCCCCAAGAGTTGTGAACAGGCGGCTGGGCCACACCCAGCGGGCCAAGCCACGGAGCTGGCACCATGGGCCGGAGGTTCTGGGCTTCAGCCAGGTGCCGCTGCTGGTCCAGGGCCACGCTGCCAAGGTCCAGGTCCAGTCAGTGGACAACACCGGCCGCAGAGGAGCCAGGAGTCCTTGGAGGCGACGAGTGAATTTCCACGGGCAGAAGGCAACGGGAAACGCAGTGAGGACATTAAGTTTCGCCCAGCAAGGGGCAAAGCGCTGGGTCCTGCAGGCTTCCGTCTGAGGGCAGAGATGAGCAGAGGTCATCGCTCTTGACACAGAGACAGACCCCCACCACGAGCTGCAGACGGTTCCGAACACAGCAGAGCACCTGTTGTCCAAGCAGAGGCCACCGGCAGCTGGTTACGATCCCTGGAAGCATCTCTGGAAACAAAGATTCTCAAAATAGGCCTTGGGCTCCTGCGCCATCTGGGACCCTGAGCTGCCACACCACAGGCTTCTCGGGTGGCACGGCTGGTCAGAGAGTGCATGTCTATGGTGACTTCCATAGCCCAGGCGGCCACGCCCCAGGCTGCCCTGCCTGGCCAAGGCTGGAGTCCCAGCCCCTGCCCTTGGCAAGCCAGCACCAAGGTCAAAGTACCGAGCGCTTCTAGCCCTCCTGCAACGGGAGAGGACCTGGCCCCGTGCACCCCAGGGGGGCTGCTGCCTGCCTGGGGCTGTG
Source organism: Octodon degus (assembly GCF_000260255.1). Lineage (NCBI taxonomy): Eukaryota > Metazoa > Chordata > Mammalia > Rodentia > Octodontidae > Octodon > Octodon degus. The sequence continues at coordinate 1,685,458 of NW_004524652.1, forward strand.
CAGAGGGTCTTTAGCCAGAGGGGGCAGCAAACCGGCCCCACCCAGCTGCCCTTGCTGGCCTTTGGGACTTGATGCCTGGGTAGACAGGAGGGGCCCAGGCCTGGGGGTGGGGGAGGGGGCACTATAGAGGCCCAGCGGCCACAGGGCAGGGGCACCTTGGCCAGCAGCCACTTCTGGGCCCCAGTGCCATCACCCCATGGCTGGCACTTGTCCCTGGGGTTGCTGGCCGCTCTTCCTGAGGAGAGCCCGCTGGACTTTGGGCCCTCTGTTCTCCATGCCCTTTCCCAGCACCAGGCCACAGGATTCACCCTTCTCCAGCTCAGACTGACGCGTGGTACGGGCAGAGACCTCGTGCACCGCCCTGCTGTGCCCCGCTCCACGCACCCAGGCCCCTGGAGGTCACCTCCCTCTAGCCAGGCTGGCTTCTGCCACTTGCTCCCGAGGCAGGACACCTATCAGACACACCTAGTGAGGAGGGGGCTCTGAGGCTGAGATGCAAACCTAGTGGCCACCCTGAAGGCACAGTTACAGGCCTTGAGGACCCTGCCCTGCACCTCCTGGGCTGGTGATGACAAGCGTCCAGCCTGTCTGGTGCCAGATCCAGAGCCCAGGGAATGTCCTAGGGGGTAGCTGTGCCGAGGTCCAGCCCGGCTCCTTCCAGTCAGCCCAGCTATCCTTGTCCCTTTGCCCCAAATGCCTGTGTCAGCAGGGATGGGCAGGAGGCACTGGAGACATAGGGTCTGTCGCCAGCTCGGGGGTCCTGCCTACCCCACCCAGTCTGCAGCCACTTCCTAGCAGCTCTTCAGGGACCCAGCAGGCCAGGGGGTGCCACCCTTATTCCTCTGAGTCCTCCTCCTCCTGGTCTTGGCAGCCACAACCCAGGCACCAACAGACAGGGCTGTCCCAGCCCGGAGACTTCCAGGTGGGACACACAGGGACTAGGCAGACATATCCAGGCAGGAATTCACCTTCCACCATGCTCAACTCTCAGAGGACCCTGGACATAGTCACTGTGTGGTGCCGCCCATTCTGTATGCAGGGTCTCCCCACTGTGTCCCTGGTGGGTACACTCACAGGTGCCTCAGGGGCCAAGAGGAAGCCGGGCTCTGTCCTGGGGGATCCCATGCCTTGGTGGAACCCACCTGGCACCGAGCCCACCAGCCCCAAGCTGGGGAGCCCCCTCCCTTTCTCCTCCTGGAGGAAAATAGCCCACGGACTGACCACTGCATAAACGGGACAAGGTGCCACAGCTCCAGGGAGTAGGCACAGGGGAAGCCACATCCAGCTGTGGAGGCCACTGGGTATGCCAGGGTCTGAGGTCACAGTCCTGGTAGGACAGCTGTGGCTGGGATAGCAGGGGGAGTAGAGGACAGAGACTCGCTGCGACAGGTCTGTGTGGAGCCACCATCCCCAAGGACCACAGGAAATGGAGGGGATTGAAGGGATGCCAGGCACAGTGGTGCACACTGGAAATCCCAGCTACTCAGCAGGCTGAGGCAGGGCGACCACATGTTTGATGTCAGCCTGGGGGATTTAGCAAGATCCTATCTAAGATAAAAACAAAACGGGGCTGGGCTTTGTAGCTCAGTGGCCAAGGGCTGGTGGAGCATTCGGGGAGGCTGGCTTCAGCCCTCAGTTCTGAAAGAAGGCAAAGAAGGAAGATCCCGGAGGGCTGGGTCAGGACAATGTGTGCCCTAGGACTGGACCAGGAGGGCAGTGCCTGCTACCCAAGGTGCTGCTCTGAACACTTCTGTGTGGCCCCAGGAGTCACTGCGCTGCTCAGTGACTGCACCGGGCCGAGGCTGCCCAGCTGGCAGGTGCCAGGGGCAGATTTGACTCCTGTCGGGCTGAGGGTCTGCTTCTCACCCACCCCCCACGCTGCAAACCCCCTCATCTCAGGTGGGGAGCGCATTAGTGCTCATTCTCGGGTGGGGAGGACCCCACTCCCAGGGCTCCAACTCAGCCTCCCTCGGCCCCAGAGTCAGGAGCTCCGAACAGAGAGCCGCAGAGTCAGCTCTGTCCTCCCAGCTCCTGCTGCGTAGGCCCCAGGTGGCCTCGGCTTGTGGCCACGTCGCCCATCCTGGCCTCCGTCTTTGCGTGGCCTGTTCCCCGTGCATCTCGAGTCTCTCCAGCCACAGCAGGGAGCCACGCCAAATCCAGGATGGTTACACTCAGGACCCTTGGCCAGTGACATCCACACGGTGCTTCTGAGTAAGAAAAGGCCATGTCCCGGCACCAGGTCAGGCCCCACCCTCCTGCCTCAGGACCTCCTGTGAGCCACACTGGATGAGCTCAGAGGGGAAGGGGCCTGGCGCCACAGTGCATGGGTCGGGCTCTTGGTAGGCAGAGAAGGACCAGAGGAGACCCTCGGGGCACAGGGTAGGCAGCTGCCCCAGGGCCCTGGGACTCCCCAGTGCTGGAGGGAGTTGGTGGTAGGGGCGGCTCCTCCCCTACTCTTTGCAGCTACCCCGTGGCCCTGGACACAGGCAGTCATTCAAAGGTAAATCATTGCTTGGTGGCTTCTGGGCCCAGGCCACCCTGTGCCGCACCGGCTGGCAACTTTGATTTTTTCTGAGACGGGATTTCATTCTGCGGCTGAGGGGCTTCTACTTAGTATGTAGCCCAGGCTGGCTTGGACATGCTGTGACCCTCCTGTCTCAGCCTCCACATTCAAGGAGGATTCGAGGTGTGAGCCACGACACCAGCCAGGCTGATAATTTATAACAAACAGAAAGAGATTCGGGTTGAAGCTCCGGAGGCTGGAAGTCCATGACTGATTGGTGTCCCTTGCAAGGGCCTTCTAGCTGGGCCACCCCACAGTGGAGGATGAAAAGATGGGGGGCTGCAGACAAAACCTCCAGCCATGGTGTCATTCCTTGACCCCTCCCTTTGCTGGTCACACCCCTGTTCCCATCACCTCCTGAGGAAGCCACCAGATTGTGAAGTTAGAGTCCACACGACGGGGTCGGCTCGTAGGAGCCTATTAGCACCCACACCAGGAGTCTTTTGGGGACACCTCACCTCCAAGCTACAACATTGACATGTGGGGGGAGCACGCCACCCTGAGCACAGGTACCCCGTGAACAGGAAGTGGACAGTCTCTCTAGGAACAGTGAGGTGGCCCAGGTACTTAGCTGGCCAGTCCTGTGCCAGAGGGACTTTAGAGGGACAGGTGTGTGCAGCTTATCACATCTCAGAGCCAGGGTTTGGAACAGCACCCAGGTGCTGTAAGGCATGAGGGTCCCGGAGGTGCAGCAGCCTTCGGGCCGCCTTGACCCGCTCAGGACCCGCATTCCCATCGAAGGGATGCCCTGGCTGGGCGTGGTGGCACACGCCTGTAATCCTGGCACTGGGAGGCTAAGGCAGGAGGACTGCCGTGAGCAATCCAGCCTGGGCCGCAAAGTGAACTAAGCCAGCTTGAGCTGCGTAGTAAGACCCTGTCTCTGGAAGACAAAAACTTCAGGTGGGCCCGAAAGCTGCGAGTGTGTGCCGTGGGAGGT
>NW_004524652.1:1689057-1703189 GCF_000260255.1 Octodon degus
GGGGGTGGGGGTGGGGGTGGGTCCCTCCCCGTGGGTCCCTCCCCGCGGCCTCGGAGACCCCATTCTCAATAACCATCGACTTAGAACTTGTTCCTAATGATGGACGGAGGCAAAGGGGTGAGGGAAGGGACAGAGAAAGAGTGACAAGGTGTTCTGGACACAGCCACGGCCCCCATGATGAGCACAGTCACTGCGCACCGCAGATGAGGACCAATTACAGTGCAAATGTTTTAAGTCAAGGAAAAAAGAAAGAAAAGAAAAAACCCCTGAGTGTTTCTATGGGGCTGACCCCAGCGTGTGCCCGTACAGAGCCCCGGGTCGAGGCTGCTGTCCCTGCACCTCCTGAACACCACAGTTTCTCCTTCTCGGGCCGGGTACCCGGGCACAAGTCACGGGGGCTGCGGCGCTCTGGGGTTGGCCTCGGGTACCCGTGAAGCAGAGGCTGGGCTCCCTCTCGGGAGGACCTTTCTACTTCCTGGAGCCGTCATCTAAATAAGAAACACACTGGAAGCTATCAAAGCCACAGTCCTGTCTTTGAAATCTCAATTAAAACCAACGCAAAACAAAGAGTGCAGCCTTCCCGTGCAGGACCATCTCCCGGGAAGAAAATTAAAAAAAAAAGTGGGGCCTTAAATTAGAACCACTCCCATCCATGATTCTTTTTGCCATTTATTTAAAAATAAATAAATCTTGTAGGGCAGGGAGGGGCAGCGAGCAAGGACACAGGTCTGTTGTCCATGCTGCAGAATCGGTTTGCAAGCGTTTTGAGGGCTGGCTGGATATCGGGCAAGTCCTGACGCCATCGCCCACCCCCCTGCAAGCTACAACCTTTGTGGATCTGCGAGGAAATTTAATCCTTATGTTTCTGATTCCTTTACACTTAACTCATCCCGGGCTGCCCTGGGAGAGCCTTGTGATGTCCAGGGCCGCCAAGCCCCTTTTATGAGGCCTTTTAAACATGCGCCCCTTGGAAACAGGAAGCCAGGTTTTTCCAGAAGTAAACAAACCTGGCATTCAGAAAGTGACCCCACCTGCAGGCCTGGAGCCCAGACCTCGGCTCTTCCTCAGGCTCTGCACTGTCAGCATGGTTGGCAAAATCACCGCAAAGCGGCCCCTGTAAGAAGGCTGGTAAAATCGGTGCCCTGCAAAACACAGGGAGGAGGCACCCGTGGGGTCACCCTGGGTGGGCTGGGAGGCCGAAAGCGGTGTCCACTGGGGTGGGGAGCCAGTGTTTCATGCTTACCTGGGCCGGGGCTGCAAACGCAAGGACTCTGAGAGGCCAGGCATGACCCATGGCAAGGGGGGCAGTCCTGTGTGGCTCTGCAGAAGTCACCAGGAGGAGGCCGGGGACCCAGCCGTGACCAAGGTGGATAGAGCCACATGGCCTGGCCAACTTGCTCCCAAGTTCCTGGCCTTACGTGGCAAGCAGTGTAATCTTACGAGCTTGAGCCAGGCTTGGGGGTGTGTGGCTGTAATCCCAGGCTGAGACAGGATGTTTGTAAGGTGGAGCCCAGCCTGGGCTACTTAGTGAGACCTTGTCTCAAAGTAAAAATGAAAACAGGGGCCAGGGATGTAGCTCAGTGCAAGGGTCCTGGGCTCAGTCCCCAGTACTGCAGATGTCAATCAGTTGGTCCGCCAACCCTGAGTCTCCGAGTGTTGTGCTGTGGAGCAGGGCCCCGGAGCACGGGACGACCCTGCCCCCTTGCCCAGGGCAGAGCTGCACACTGCCAGCCCTGTGCAGCCCTGCTCAAGGCCCTGCTGCCCTCAGCACAGAGCGCTGAGCCCCACACAGGTCACTTGGTGAGGCCGGCGTCATCGGCGCTTTGGTTTGGGCTTTAGGGCTCCATGTTTCAAGTGTCAGAGGGACCCCTGGGGCTGGAAGAACCATAGGGGACAGGCAGGGGCCCGACTGAGGTGGTAGGTAGTCTGTACACAGACAATTAGGTGCCTCTGTCCTTTAAATAAATGAGGGCTCCCCACCACAAAACTTCTGTCTTGTCTGAAAAAGTCTGTCACTGAACTCCTGTACCTACAGGGGAGGGGACGTGGCTCAGCTGGTGCCTGCCACATAGCCATGCATAATACAGGGTCCTCAGGCAGCTGCATGGCCTTCTTCTCCAGGGGAGTTCACTGACCCCCAACCAGGCAGGTGCTGGGGTTTCCTACCCCAAGGGCCAGGGGCCGGGTGGTTGCATGTTAGTTCAGTGTATCCATTGTCTGTCTGTCTGTTGCACCTGCCTATGTGTCTGCCATCGATCTAGAAATATATCATTTACTATGTCTATGAATCTATCATTTATTCACTTATCTATAAGCCTACCACCTATTTATCTATTATCTATCATATCTCTACTTATCTATCATTGATCTATAAAAGCTGATCTAGTTATCTATCATCTGTTTATAGATTACCCATGTGTCATCTACAAACCCATCATCTCTTTAGATAAACGGTGATGGCGGTCCATCTAGTACGTGTACCCATCTCTCTCCTCGCTCCTTCTCTGCCATCCTTCAATCCCCTCTCTGTCCACCATCATCTGTGGCCTTACTCTATCATCTGTCTCTCGTCTTTCTACATGATACCAACTTATTGCCAAAAGTAGAAACTGTTGGAGAGTTATAGGGGAAGGCGAAGGTCGCCACAGTCCCACGGAGTGCAGCCGGCGCTGAACCTGGGTCTTTCCACAGATGTGAGCTTGCCGTAGAAAAAGCGAAGTGTGTGACACTGCCTGAGATCCACAAGGTGCTTTGCTCGATTGATGGCAGAGGCATGGAACAGGGACCGAAGACTGACCAGAGCTGTCAGGAGGGCCAGGCAGTGAATGTCAGCCTTCCCCTTAAATGGGCTCAGCTGTTGGCCCACATGAGTGTGCTGTCCTGCAGCGTCACCTGAAGGACCCCATGGCCTTCTGGGTAGGGCCCTGGATGGACGTTGGCTCCCTGGGGGGCATCCCAGTGTTCATTGTAATGGTCCCTACTGCAGGGTGAGGGTACGTGGAAGGCAAGGGCTCTAGGTACACTTGCCACCACCCGCAGAGGGGTCATCTGTTCCCACTTGTGTGACATGGGGCCCACTTCTCCACGTCTGAACCAGATGTAGGCAGCAGCAGCCTTAAAAAGCTAAATTTGAGGGCCAGTGGACTAAGCCCTGTTTTGGCAAGCGCCGGGACCAGGGTTCAATGCCCTGTCCCGCATGCCGCACCGGCCCTGCACCCAGGGTGCGCTGGGCCAGCGAATGAGTTGGGGGGTGGGTGCCCGCCGGTATTCCCCGTGCAAGGGAGGCTGGAAACAGGAGGATCACCACAAGTCTGATCTGGGCGCAGTGAGACGCTGTACCAAATAAACAAATGAAAAAAAAAAAAAAAAGCCGAATGCTCTCTGTGAGGTGAGACTGGCCGAGTCCTTGGCACATACCCGTGTGTTCTCTGGGGCAGGGTCACCGCTCTGTGCAGGCTTAAGATCATTACCATTTCTCTTAATTTGAACTTTTATTATCAATTCAAGGAAGAAACTAGTTCTATGTTTTGAATGTACTTATGGAGAGTCTGCATTTTTATGTTTAATTTTTGCCTTTACATAATTTTATGCTTTTCTGTAGTCAAATCATAATTTTTTAAAAAGTGATTTTGGCTTTGATGTCATACTACCAAAACAAACAAACAAACAAAAAAACAACCCTTTGCCTGGTAAGTCTATAAAAACTACCAACATTTCCCCTTAAATGGAAGATGCAGACAATTTAATCTGATGACAGTGTTTTTTGACATGTAAATGTTTGTCTTGACCAGAATGTGTGTGGGTGCAGGCTGGGGAGCAAGTCTACAGCCTGGCCCCGAGTCCTAGGCAGCCTCGGCCCCCCACAGAAGGAGCCCACCTTTCTCACTGGCTGGAACCCGGTTCCAAGTGTGTTCTGGTCTGTTCCTGGCTTTTACATTCGGATCCATTAGTTTTACTGCCTGTTTTAGCACTTGCCTACGATATTTTATTACTGGAGACTAGTAATTAACTTTACTGTCCGGTAGATGATGCCAGACATGCTTAATCCACCATTATTGTTGCAGGTTATTTTTTTATTTTGGCTACTTACTAAAATTTGATGAGTTTAATGTATTCTGTGCATTCCAAAATGCCGATTTTGGATTGGAGAGTTACATTCAGGAATTAATTTGGTAATAACCAACCCATGTACTGATAGGTCTTTTCAGGTACTCAGCGCAGCAGAGAAAGAGGCCGAAGGAGGAAGGGAAAGGGGCCTCATTTTCTTGGAGGACACGGAGAGAACGCGGGAAGATGGGAATTCTCTCGACTGGAACAAAGGGAGGCCGCGGCTTTTACGGCCTTCGCTAGGGGTTGGGTTTGGAGGGGATGTCTAGATATACCTGAGGAGCTGACTGGGGGTCTTCCCTGAGGCTGCGGGAAGGGTGGAAGTGAATTATGTCCTGGGCGAAGGTGGACAGGAAGGGGGAGGTGGCCTTGGGAAGACGGGCTTCTGTTTTAAGGGCATCAGCCATACTGGATGACCACCATAACGATTCCAGCAATCCCTACTAGGGCCAGAACCTGTCACGTACCAGGTCCGTGGTAAGATTTTCCGATTTCACAACTGGTTCTTTACACTCGCTGGGACCTGTTCCCAGTCTTCCGAGGAGCTCATAGCCTCGAGTTTATTTCTGGCTACCTGATGCTTTTGCAGGCAAGGCAGATGTGATTTCTTATTTTCTTCTGGTTTTGCTGGTAGCAAAGGGGGCTACTCATTTTTATAGATCTGTTTTGTCCTGGTCTTTGATTCGCACGCTCACTATGGCTATTTTGAGCTAAGTCTTTCAGCCGTATTAGCTGCGGAAGAAGGCTCTTCCTAGAGGCGTTAGTGCTAATCGTCCTCTCCTCGTGCGCTGGGTAATACCCCCACATAATCGCCTAGGAGAGCACAAGCCTGCCTCGCTTCTCGCGCTAAAGAAAGATGCACACCCACGCACCGCATGAACTATTATTATTCTTGGTATTTTGTTATGAAATTTTGTTTTAATATTTCATAAAATAAAAAGTGCATTCTGTGCCCCGCCCTTCCGTGCGGGGCTCGCTGTGGGTGTCCGGGGTCCCTTCATTGCGTCCTCGCTGGACTGTCCTGGGATAACTGTTCTCAGGTGGACGCAGCACCAGGACCTTCTGCCGAGGAGGCAGGTTAGGGCTGGGCAAACCCTACAGCCAGGCAGGCAAAACAGGTCAGAAATCACAGAACTGAGGGGCCGGGAGATAGCTCAGTAGAGAAAGTGCTTGCCTGGCAAGCGCAGAGTCCTGAGTTCAATCCCCAGTAGGGCGGGACTCCAGGCTTCCTGCTCACCCAGCACTGTCCACAGGACCAATCAGAAGCCATGTTCCTAACCCTTCCTTTGAACCTGGCAGTTCCCAGGACCAACCAGAAGGTGTTGTTCCCACCCTTCATTTACATATGGGCGCAACCAATCAAAAGACACTGTTTTGGATCCTTCATTTACATCTGTGGAGAGGACAATGTACCTGCCACAGGAGTGGGTGCTGATAGGACCGGTGCCATATTTACACGAGGTGGGGGCCAGCAGGGACATTTTGGCCCCTAAAGAACCCTCCCTTTATCCACAGGCCTCTGTGCCCCACTCTTGCCCCATAGGGCATCTTTTCTCCACCTCCAGTGGTGAATCTGGCCCCTCACTGCCTGTTTGTGTGTCTTGTCCAAATCTGTCCGAGACACAAGGATCTGGAGAGAAGCCCCCGGGATCCTCCCCGCGGACACAGCCGCTGGCAGCGCAGCTCAGCTATTTGGCAACAACTGTAAGAATCAGAAAAGATCCAGGGCGCCTGTGACACCCCACTTCCCATGCAGGACGGTTTCCACGAGGGACACAAAATGGACATTGGACAGATGTAAAGCAGTGAGGAGGTGCCCCGAAGGAAGCGGATTCTGACTCTAGAAGACTTTTTTTTTTTTTTTTTGAGACAGGCTGTCACTGTGTAGCTCAAGCTGACCTCAAACTCACTACACAGCCTTCAACTCAGCCATCCTCCTGCCTCAGCCTCCTGAGTCCTGAGATTAAAGGTGTGCACCACCACACCTGGTTTGGGAGGCATCTTTTAATCTTCAGGCAGCACACACCGGATTACCGGCCCCCAGTGGAGCCCACAGTCAGCCATAGAATCGCAGTGGGCACAGTTCCAGCTGGGAGCTCAGCACCAGGCCGGCGAGTGGCTCACTGAGGTGCTGTGGATGTGCACCATCTGCAGGGTACCAGGGAGCCTGTTGCCGCACAGACGCCTCAGTCAGGGAGCGCACTTTGGCAGGGGCCCCAGGCTGTTCAGGCACACTGCAGTGTTGGGAAGCCCCAGAGCAGCTGACCCTTCCAGATGTGCTTCCCTCGGCTCTGAGGAGGCCCGACCTGCAGAGTCGCGAAGTGCAGGCGGCTGGTTACCTTGCACAACTAGGGAGGGGAGCGCGAGCGTTTGATGAGGTCATCATGAAGAGGGCTGCTCTTGATTCGTGCCTATCATCACAGGCTCGGGGTGTAACATTGGGCTATTGCCTCATGGCCACAGAATAGTTGCAGCCACTCCACATTCTCCACAGGTGAAAGACAGGTCCCCTTATCATCTGCCCTTTGCTCATGAAGCAAAACCTCCTCTAGGTCCTTCCTTCTTCTGGCCCAACCAAAGGGTTCACCTCCTGTCTCATCCACCGACCTGGGGCCCTTCTGCACCCCCAAAGCCAGTGGGACTGCCTTGCTTGGTGATTGGACTCTTCCTAGGGGACATGTGCGAAGCTTTTGCTTTGCAAAGAAAGCCTTTAGAAGGCAGAGGTGGGCTGAAACTTAAAACAGTCTGCTTCCAGCTCCCTGTCTCCGGTGCTGGGCCCCCGTGTGCCCAAGGTACAGCCCCCGCTGACCAGGAGTGCGGTCGTGAGCACCCTCTCCGCCGCGCAGGGCAGATATATTTTATCCTCAGCCTGCTTCATCCTTGCTGCTGTGTTCTGCCTGCTGGGCCCTGAGTCACCAAGATGACGTGCCAGCTCTGGGCAGCACTCCCTGCCCCCTTTGGCCAGGGCCCTGTGTGGAAGAGGACACTATTTATGCCCTCAGGAAAGGAAAGTCCACAGCCCTGCGACAGCTGGGGCTTGGCCATTAAGTGCTTCAGAGAGGCCACTGGTGCTGGGCCGGGGCAGAACAGGTGCTGCCCGCCCGCGGGTGGGGAGGCCCGGGAGGGGACCACCTACGTTCCAGAACAGGCTGAGATCAAAGCTGGCACCTGCGCGGCGGTCACCATCCCGTCCCCCATGGCTGACTCACCTGTCTGGGCGGCGGCTTTGTACCTCTGCCTGAGAAACTCAGAACATTGCCTGTGGAGGCTTTAGGGTTCCCACCCCACGCCCCGCAAATATCCCCTCCAATGCTGCAGCGTTTTCCCCTTGGGGAGACTGTGGTCAGAGACCACTCAGCCCACCCCATGCCGGAGCAGACCACGTGACTCGGCCACGTGGGGAAGATCAGGTGTGGCGCTAGGATGTCCCCGCCATTCTGGTACAGATGCGAAAACCACCTGCAGGACAGCCTGGAGCCCCCTCTTCGATTTTATCTTTAATTAAAGCAGCCTTCTAGTAAGCAGGCAAAGCGCGGCGACTTTTGAGTGTGCGTCGGGCTGCTGGGATATGGTGTGGGCTCCAGCCGCGTCCCGTGCCCGCGCACGTCCCCAATTACGCGACAGCTCACTTTCGGCTGAAATTCATTCTTCGCAGATTTCAAACGCCTCCTTCCCTCCACCCTCCAGCTTGGCCTTCACCCTCTTAATAAAACATTAAAAACGCCGGCCCCACGTCGCCGCCGCGGCGCGTTCCGCCGCGCCCCTGGAGCCCGGCCGCGCTCGGCGCTGGGCACCTCCTCGTCCGCGTGCCCGCCAGTGGCTGCGGCGACACAGCGCCCGGGACGCCTCTGTGATGTGGCCGCGTTCAAAGCGGAGGAGCGCGGCGTCTTTCACCGCCGCCGAGGCACCGCGCCTGCCTTTTACACTTGAAAGATCAGCGGGCATCCTCTGAAACGGAGCGCAGCGCCGGCCGAGGGGTTCTGGGCGGGAGAGGCCGCGCTTCGCGATCCCGGCTCATCAGCGGCTGGGCCGGCGGGGGAGGGGCGCGGCCCCCGCGCTTCGCAAGGACGCGGGGCTCAGCCTCCCGGCCAGGCGGCCAGGGCGCGGGTGGGAGCAGAGGGTGTGACACCGGAGCCCCCTTTGGCTAGCAAGACGGGCTCCGCTGGGCAGGGACAGGGGCCGCGGGGTGAGGCGCTGTCACCTGCCCTGGGTCCCCTCCCGGGTCTCCTCCCTGCCTGGCCAGCCTTCTGCCACTGTCTTGTGTCTCTCTCCACCTTCCCACCAAATACAGTCTGCAAGAAAGGTGACCCTGCTTGTGGCCGGGCTGAGTGTGGCCGCGCCCACCAGGCTCCTGTTCTGTGGTCTCAGCCGTTGGAGGTCACACAGGCCCTCTGCCTGGTCCTCTGGGTACCCTTGGTCAGGTTAGGCCCACAGGCCCACAGTGGGCACTGAAAGGCAAGAACTGACCCCACTGTGCTACCTGGTCATGTCCTGGCTCACCTGGCTCAGCGCTCTCTACTTCCGAGGGACCAGGAGCCTGGCCTCTGTCCCCCCAGTGCACAAGTGGGATGCTGCCAGAGATCCTCAGGCCCTGACCTCTGTCACGACCTGTGAGGCCCACTGGACCCAGGTGCCAAGGGCCCCCACACCCTGGCTGCCCTGTGGACCCCTCTCCTCTTAGAGCAGCCTCTGTTCCCACCCCTGGGTCCCTGGCATCTGCCTGCTGCCCATCTGTGAGGAAGATGAACAACTCTACCTGAAGCAGGCTTTTCCAGCAGTGGGGGCAGGGGCCGGCTGAGGAGCAGCGCTCCCGGGCATGCTGGGCTCCCTGCTTGCTGCCTGTGGACTTCGGGTGCAAGACCTGTCCTCTTGATGCTCAAGCCCTCATCTGTCGGGGTACCGGTGCCAGGGCACCAAGGGACAACACATCCTGAGCAGCTGCCACACACTTGTCCCTTTAGCCGATGCCACTGCACTGTGGCCCGCCTGGTCTTAAGGTAGGATTGCCTGGCCCTGGTTTTTTCCCCCACTCTTTTGAGCTGGAGTCTCGATATGTCATTTAGGGGGGCCTTAAATTGACTATGTAACCAGGCTGGCCTTGAACTTGTAGTGATCCTCCTGCCTCAGCCTCCTGACAGGGATTACAGGCATGTGCCCCACTCTTGGCAGGGCTGTGACTTTTCCTTGCTGTGTGAGTCTGGGAACCCTCTGAATCTCCCTGTTACCAGGGTCTTCATGTATGTGGGGAGCCGCTAAGAGCACCCACTGACGGGTTGGGGTCGAGCCAAGCAAGGTCAACTCCGAGCACGCCGTGCATAGGCTGCTGTGCTCTTCCTGGAGCCTTCTTATGCGCGTGTCCAGCCACAGAAAGGTGGCCCTGTTCCGCCTCTGGACAGAGCCCCCGCTTGGGCTCCTGGACCAACCCCAGAGAGAGCAGGGACAGGGCACAGGTGGCCCTGTAACCTTGGATGGCACCTTCTCATCCTCAGGGCCACTTGTCGCTATGACTTCACCTCTCATGGAACAAGTTGTTGTCCCGGAGCTACAGGGCCAGGACCCAAGGCCAGCAGTGTGCTCATCAAAGTGACTTCGGAGTCCCGTGGGGAGCTGGAGTCCAGGGGCGGACTGTGTGTGTGAGTGCACGCACGTATCTTTTAGGTTTCTAATTTTTAAACCTTGATGCTTGCTCAACACTACTGTTAACTCAGGGCCCTTCAGTTAGGGGGAAGAATGAGGGAGACAGAGAAACAGAGACAGGCAGACACAGAGACAGAGATGGAGAAGGACAGAGAGGGAGACAGAGAGAGACAGATAGAGACAGAGAGACAAACCTTTGAAACACTTGCAGGCTTGGATCTCTGCCACTCTTTGGTCACCATCAGATGGCCCCACCCAGCTTAGCCACCTATTAACATGCCTGGACACCTGTAGATGACATCGCTGGGGTTCTGGGACACTGCCACACCACAGTACTTACTTGATGCTCCCGAAGTCCCATCCTTGTCACTGAATGCATCTTTCCTCAAGACTGGGTTTAAAGCCTGCACCCCTGAGCATGGGGACTCCTTGTGCTGGTGAGCCTGGTAACTTCAGAACCGGGGTCCTGTCTGTTTGGCAGGCTTGAGATAGTGGGCTCACAATGTTACTCTTCTTGTCTTTTTGGAAGCTCCACACCACACGTGTTGTTTAATTTCCTGAAACTCACCAAGCGGGAAGGCTGCGCGCACCGTGCATGCACACGAGACCATCTGTGCAGAGCAGGGTTCGGGGTGTTTGGGTGTGAACAGGTTTTTACCTGTAAGCATTCAAAAACCTTTGCCCGTTCTGCTTTGATACAAGGAAGCTATTCTGGACTCTGTACTCAATCACCTTGCTACCCTACTGGGTTCTGATTCCTGGGACTTGACTCCCCAAACCCTTCTGCCTCTCCAGCTGGCTGTGAGCACCCAAGGGACCCTGAACCAGCCCCCATCCCACTGAGGCTTCAGATTCCCAGCCCGGCTGGCGGAGGATGGGTTCATATCACCTTCTTCCTGCAGCTGCAGCCCAGCTTGGCAAGCACGTGCTGAACCTCTGAGGATTGAGAGGGATGCGGACAAGCAGAGCACGCCCCCATGGACAGCCTGGGTCGTGCTATGTCCTCCACACAGTGGGGCTGCACTCGAGGCCTTCTGGGGAGAAGCTGGGCCTCGGGCACCTGCAGACCCGGGGCTGCCCGGGCCTTGTCACTCCAAGGGTGCACCCAGAGTGACCGAGCCCCATGACCCCCTCACTATCTGCTTCTGCATGCCTGTTGCCCCTCTGCAGACTGTAACCCTGTTAGGGACTAGGGAAGACCGGGCTTGTGCACTTGTCCCCGGCTTGGGGCTGCCCTGGACATCCAGGCACCCCTCTGCGTATATGTCCCTGACCTCACGGCTCAGCCCAACACGACTGCTGCAACCTCTTCCTAAGGGGCTGGCTATGCTCCGCACAGACCTCACAGCCAGTAAACCCAGGCTGGTGGGCACACACATGGTGGGCGACCAGAGCTGTCCCCAAAGAGGTCCGTCTGCGTGCGACTCACCCTCCTGTGTGGCCACCAACACACAGAGACGGCTCTACCCTAACACTACTGGCTCTTAGAGTCTGAATCTTGGCATCACCCTGCCAGCCTCGGAACTGCCCATCTCAATTTTCCAGGCAGAGATAACCAGAGGCCTGTAGTGAGGGGTACACACCCAGGGGGGGGGCGCTGTCTCTCTCCTTGCAGGGGAAGGGAGACCTCATCGTGGACAGGCACTATCAGCAAACTAAACAGCACCTTTTATTTTTAATAAAATAGTGGCGCATGAAAAATACTGTATATTACAAATAGGCACAGGCTGAAGCACCCTTCCTGGCCTGAAGAGAATGTGCTGGCAAAGTTTGTCTTTTTGGCGTTTTTCATCTATTCTGGAAATCATTTGTTCGACAATAGCAGGAGCTAGCCAGCCCTTGGGTGCTCCCGACAGAGCCTCTGCCCCTCTTCCCCTCCTTTCCAAGTCAGTCCAAACGTGTAGAACACTGGCTTGGTTTCCATTAAAAGCCACAAAATGTAACGCTAAAGGGTTTTTGAGGCCGGGCCTCTTAGTTCTTTTGTTAGCAGGGTTCTTTTGTTGTCTTTATGTACAGTAAATACTTGTTTCGCTTTATTTTCACAGAAACAGAAGAAAAATGTATTGCACATCTTTCAGACCCACACACGTTTAGTCCAGAGGAGCTTCCTGGCTTGGAGAGAGGCCTCCTTTGAGGGCTGGAGTTGACTCCATGTGACCGAGCCACTGGCGTGAGAAGAGACTCCCCGGGACCCTTCTTTTGTCATCACACCCACTGTGACACAAAGCAGCCTTCTGAGGTGGGGCGGGAGGGCTCCTCGCTTACCCCCAGGGAGAGCTCCTCCGGGCACTCAGGTGCCAGTGGGTCACCTGGCCACCCCAACATCCAGGTGCACCCTGCGGATGGGTCTGTAGTGTTCTCAACTCTGAGCCAACTACTGCTCCCCAAGTGAGCTGCTAAGAGGCCGTGGATGAGGAGCCCCAACCACAAAAACCAAGCGGAACAAAACCTTCCAAATACGTGTCCTGCTTTTTGAGTCCGGCGACATCCTGAATGTCAGGGTGGACACTTTTTATTTCTTTATATCTTTGTTAAGGTTTTATTTGTTAAAAAATACAAGCAAAGCCCCCAGCGCGGGCTCTGACTGCCTGCGCCTGTCCTCTCCCCTCACATGCAGGAAGGTGGCTGCACGGGGAGCTCAAACTTCCCCAGGTGTGGCTTTTGGGGGTGCTGGGCTTTTTTATAAATCCCCCCGCTGGTAATGACGCTGGCCGGTTTCCTGCGGCTCTTCCTCTTCAACCTGCGGCTGCAGACCTGCTGCCAGGACTGCAGGGTCTGGGATGTCCAGATCCACACCCCACTGGTGATACCCACCACCAGCAGCATGGAGACCTTGACCATGAAGACCTCCACAGCGGGGATGGAGGCGGCCATCAGGCAGTCCAGAGTCTTGGTCTGGTTGTCCACGCGGCAGCGGTGCTGCACGGCCAGCGCCTTCCAGTGCTCCATGTTGAGGCGCTCATAGAAGTAACAGGCGATCACACAGGTGGCCGGCACGGTATACAGCACCGAGAACACCCCGATGCGCACCATCAGTTTCTCCAGCTTGTCCGTGTTCTCCCCGCCAGTCTTCATCACCCTGCGGATGTGGAACAGGGCCACGAAGCCTGACAGGACGAAGGACGTGCCAACGACCAGGTAGCAGACCAGGGGCACCAGCACGAAGCCTGTCAGGGCGCCCACATCCAAGCTGCCCACATAGCACACGCCGGTGAGCTCGTCGCCCGCCACCCTACGCATGACCAGGATGAGGATGGTCTTCACGGCCGGGATGGCCCAGGCTGCCAGGTGGAAGTAGCTGCTGGTGGCCTCGATGGCCTCATGGCCCCACTTCCTGCCAGCGGCCAGGAACCAGGTAAGTGTGAGGACCACCCACCAGAGCGAGCTGGCCATGCCGAAGTAGTAGAGCACCAGGAAAACCAGAGTGCAGCCCGTGCTCTCCAGCCCCTCCTGGATGACATAGAGCTGGCCACTGTCCCTGTCGCACGCGATGCTCTCGGCCCCTGCAAAGAGGCGGATGATGTAGCCCACGGAGTACACGCAGTAGCACATGGACAGGAAGATGATGGGGCGCTCCGGGTACCTGAAGCGCGCGGGGTCGATGAGGAAGGTGAGAACAGTGAAGGCGCTGGAGAAGAAGCAGAGCACCGACCACACGGCCAGCCAGACCACAGCAAAGCGCTTGTCCGCCCGGCTCCAGTACACGACCACGCCGGGAGAGCAGAGCGGCGCGCACGACGCGCTCTTCTCCACGTGGTGGAACTTGCCCGGGTTGTCGCAGCCCGCGCGCCCCGCGGCCCCGTCCTGGGCCGAGTGCTCCTGCGCGCCGCTGCCTGGGGGCCGCTGCGGCCGGAAGAGTGGCGGCAAGAGGCCGGCGCCGCGGCTGGGCTCCTCGGAACCGTTGCTTGGCGCCTCCATGCACAGGTAGTTGGGGTCGTTCTGGCTGGGCAGCCGGCTGCAGTCCAGCGAGTCGGGCCACCTGAAGTGGAACTGCTCCATGATGGGCGAGCACTTGAGCCGGGCCTGCTCGCACATGATGCGACAGGCGGGGATGGGCGCGGAGACCTGCTCGGTGCACATGGGCGCGTAGAGCGAGCACAGGAAGAAGCGCAGGTGTCCGTGGCAGCCGTATTCCACCAGCGGCGCGAACTCGTGCAGCCGGATGGCCGCCTCGCGCTGGTTCTCGTGGCCCATCAGGTTGGGCATGCGCGTGCGGTTGTAGCCGATGTCCTTGCACATGGGGATCTCGATGGGCTGGCACTGGCCGTCGCTTGCGCGCTCCAGGTCCACCGAGCCTATGGCGGCGCACGAGCCCAGGACGTGCAGCGCGAGCCACAGGCGGGGCGCTGGGCGCGGCATGGCGAGGTCCGGGGCGCCCCCGCGGGGAC
>NW_004524652.1:1703510-1709871 GCF_000260255.1 Octodon degus
GGCCCGGCCGGCACACTGAGTCCCCGCGTCGCCGGGTCCAGCCGGCAGCAGTGACGAGGTCCGTGTCCCGGGATGAGCCTCCGCGCGAACGGGCAAAGGGGAAAAGAGAGCCGCCGCAGGCCCCGCCCCCGCCCCGCCCCGCGCGCTTTGCATGAGAAAGCCGTGCGCCCCAGGCTCCCCTAGTCCTGACACCCCGCCGGGCCAAGCTTGAGGCCTCGACTCGGCCTCCTTTGCCCGGGTCCCGGGGTCCTCGAGACCGTGCCCCGCACCCCAAGGACAGTGAGGTTACGGGAAGTTCGGGGGCCGTGGGTTGGGGCGATCCGCGGGTGGGCTCAGGGTGGACGCTCATCCTCCAGGACTTTTATGATGGGTCCCGGGCGGAGTGCGTTTTCAAAGAGAAGGGGGATTTGCGTTTTATGGCCTTGGTCATAAAGTGGCCCCTTGGCTTGTAAACCTGCCCGCGTCTCCGGGGTCCGGGTGACCAGTCCGGGGCACGCGATCCGGCGCGGGTGGGGGAGGGCTTGGCTTTGAAATTTCAAAGGGGTCAGAAGGGCTTCAGGCCCGGATTTAAGGCCGAGGTCCCTTCTAGGAGGAGGGGAGAATTGGGGCTGCACGGGAGCGGGGAAACCTTCTGGGCCTGGAACCCGCGCCTGCAGGCTGCCCCGCGCCCCCCGCGCGTCTGGGTCATTTGGTGTGGGAAATCCTCTGCTGCCCACCGGCTGTTCGCGTTACTTGTGAGAGTCCGCGGGGTGACGCAGCGCGTGGTGAGCAGGGACCCGGCTCTCTGAGAAGGAGCCAGAGGCGCGCGCCGCGCTCCACGTCCACAGTGCGGGAACCGCGGGGCCTCCGATCTGCGACCCCCATCGTGGGAAGCCACTCGGGACGCAGCGGTGCCGCCGCTTCGCAAAGCCGCTCACGGCACCGGGAATGCACACGGGTCTCGACGGCTTCCCGCACTAACCCTTGGATAAACAGTCCCCAGGTGTCCCATAGTCACCCGGGAGGCCCGGCCTTTGAAGTGCCTGGGAAACTCCCAGGACCACCTGCGGAGAGGCTAGGGCTGGGGCCCTGTGCGCCCCGCCTCCTCCCCTCCGAGCCCCAGGCTCACGCGCGGCCCTGGCCCGGGAGGGGGCTCGACCCACAGCTCTCAACCCCTCGGGGTCAATCGGATTCGTAACTGCCTCTGGGAAGCCCCCAGGACGACAGGAGAAGGGCGCCAGGCGCCTCGCACCGCCCAGCCCCCAGCGCAGTGGCGGGCCGAGCACTTCCTGAGAGGCTCGGTTTCTAATTAGAACAAGGCGACAACCTCGGTCGTTCACCCATCCCTTCCTTCCTCGGATGTTGGAGCCCGCGATTCGCTCCGGGACCTAGAAGCAGCAGACGAGTGTTTCAAGCCCACAACCAGGGCTGTTGACGCCTGGGAGGGCTGGGTGAGGACCAGTGGGTCAGGCAAAGTGGACGCCAGCAAGCTGGGTTCCTGAAAGCTGCGCTGTGAGTAGTAAGGGTGCCCCACTCCAGGCCTCCTGAGCTACCTTTCAGAACCTCCAAGTTAAAAAGTTAAAAGATTCCGCAGATGTCACTTGGCGTTTCTAGAATTTTCCCCGCGAGGGTCCCACGGGGTACCCTGCGCCCTTCTGTTCTCTTTTCCTGCCAGTGCCAAGCCTTGGCGTGGGGTGCAAGAGTGCTCCTAATTGATCTTTTATGTGCTGCTTTAATTCCGCCGTGTTCAGGCCTATTATTTTAGCCAGGGGCACTTCAGATTGCTTGCTTCTCTCCTGTTTTTTTTTTCCCCCTTCCTTTTTTATAAATATGTCAGCAGAGTAGCCCTTCCCTGTGGCCAGCAGAGATGCAGAGCAACAAATAGATATTATTATCCGAAAATGGGGGCTCTGAGAAGCCAGCAACTGGAAGATAACTCTGTAACTAATAAATGAAAAGGGCCTTTTGATGCTCCAGCTGAAAAGATATTTTATTTTATTTTTTTTTTCCCTGTGTGTGGGATTTGAGCTGTGAGGCTGAGGAGCGGCCGGTTCCCTGCTGCTCGGCTGAGCTGCAACCGGCCCCCCTCTGGCAACTGTTATGGAGAATGGGGAAGAATTTTATGGCTGCCTTTCCCTCAGCCCTTTTTTCTTTTGTCTTCTTTGAAGAATGACTTTAGACATTTTATTTACATATTTAACCATGGAT
Organism: Octodon degus; assembly: GCF_000260255.1. NCBI lineage: Eukaryota > Metazoa > Chordata > Mammalia > Rodentia > Octodontidae > Octodon > Octodon degus. The sequence goes on from NW_004524652.1 coordinate 1,705,698, forward strand.
GAAAGAGGAGAAAGAAAGCGTGGGGGCAGTCATGGGAATAGTGATATGTTTAAATTAATGGAAATCTTATTAGGTCTCTAAAAACGTGAGCAAAGGTTTCTAATGAAACTTTATAATTAAACACGATTCCGTGTAAGGGAGAAGGATTTTTCCTCCCTTCCACTAGCTAAAAATTCACACATAGCAGAAAGCCTGCCTCAATCCTCACGCTTGTAAGGTCTTACAAATGTTCAAGGGTGCAAGTGGAAAGTTTTTGAAAGGAAAGATTTGGGGAGCTAGCAGTCTCTTGCACAGAACTAAGGCTTGGGGTGGGGGGTGCTGAGAGAGGCCCACCGCCTTCCAGTCAAGCCAGCGAGCGCAAAGTAGAAGGTACTTTGACACAGATGCTGCTCACAGTCAAAGTTGTGTCTTTCCTTTTTATGCAATAGTCAATGGAAATTAAAAGCCCTGCGCCAGGTTTTTTGAAATGGGATTAGAGAAAAACCCAAATAATCTCTTTAAGATAAAAAGTGCTGAGACTCTCTGCAGTAAAGAGAAGTTGAACCCTAAGCCCAGCGTGCTGCAAGCTAATTGCGAGAGGAAACTTGAGCGACGTAGCAGAGAGGGCTAGGACTAGGGAATCTTGCGGGGAGTTGGAGGATAAAAGGGGCCCGGCTGTCCGGGTGCCCCAGTGCTGTCTTCGGCTGTGCCCCTCTGTTGAGCTGGTGGCCACACGGGGCTTTTCTCGCTGGCCTGCACGTGTCCTCCGCGTGGGATCCCGGCGAGGACTCCCGGCTCCGCCTGCACAGAAGCGTGAACGTGGTCAGCGGGCAGTGCTCGCCGCCGCCTGGCGCCGGTGCGCCGTCCGCGCTCGGGCCTAGCTAGCCTCAGGATTCCCCAGAGGCTTAGCAGACTCAAACGCGGGAGCCTGTCCCCCCCACCCCGCTGCAAACCCCTTCACCCCCAGGGGTGATATTTGGTACACGAAATACGAACAGGTCCCAGCAGATTCAGCGGGCACGAAAGTTTTAATTACACTTAAAGAGCGCTGGTTGTAAGATGGGGGAGGGGAGAAATAAAACAGCAGAAAAGCCCCTCGTCACAAACTGGACGAGCCAGCGCCCTCCGAGGCTGCAGAACAATTTCGGCTGCTATTTTAAGGCCACTTCCCTTGAGATGTGGATTGAAATATTACCAAAGGTTCCGCGGGGTGCATTCGTGTGAATTGCAAATCAGAGCGTTCCTTTAATCCTCTTTCAAGGCCGGGCCGGGGCTCGCTGGCGTCCGGCGGCTCCCCACTGCTTCTGGCGCAGAAGGGCCCATTCAGGGGGCAGCTTCCCTCCTCTGTTCCCACACTCCAAAAAACAACACCGCAGACAGACACCCTCCAACTAAATTAGATTAAACTCCTTCTCCTCCGCCGCGCATTAGCCTTTTTACTGCCGGCTTCCTGGGCAGCGCCTCCTCCCTGTTAAAGACACAGCGCTGCCTTTCCCCAGGCCGGCGTGCCCAGGAGCCCGTGCGCCCTGAGGGGGCGTGGGGCACCGAGCGCCCCATCTGAGTGCCTGCGAACCCCGGGACGCTCTCTGTGCCCAGCACGGAGGACCCCACGCGTGCCGGCTCAGAAACGGACCTGGCGGACGTCCGCTGGGGCGGGGCTGGCCCTGTTCCGAGCGTTTGGACCTGAAATTATGTGTGCGGCTGATGTTCGCAGGGTTACTCGGAAAAAGAAAACCACAGGATCCCAGGGAAGCTAAACACTGGAGTAAGAGTGCCCGGGAGGGGGAGGGGACAGCGGGTCCTCCGCCGCTGCCTTTGTGCTGCCGCCGCTCGCCGCCGCTCGCTTGCGTCCCATCTGTCCGTGCTGAACTCTTCCCGGGGCTTCTTCCTGCCCTGAGCACCAGGCTTCCTAGGAGGGGAGCTGGTCCACGCCAGGCTTGCACCCTGCCTGGGCACCGAAGAGGCTGGGGTGAGACAGGGACCTTGTCCTACCAGTGACAAAACGCCCTGGAGCCTAGCTCCACCTTCAGGAGAAGGGGTCCCCCCTTGACCTCCCAAGGGTGGCGTTGGTGTGCTGGGTCGCCAGCCCTGGGGGAGCGGGGCAGGCCTGAATCCCGGTACTGGGTGGCACCCACTGTCCTCCACCCCATCTTTGGCCATGCGAGGCCACTTCCTGTCTCTGTGCCTCAGTTTTCTCCCCTGAGGAATGGGATGGAAGGGTGAGATGGAGGGTGATAAGCTGAGGACATGTGGGGACATAGGCTCAACTTCAGTGACCAAAGCCACCAGAGCCACAGATGAGCCACCAGGCCCTGCCACCCCCTGTCCCCCATCTCAGTCAGGGATGGAGCCAAAGCCCCGAGCCGAGACCTGGGTGGGTCCCTGAGTGCCTGTCCCAGTGCCACCCACAGTCCTAGCAGATACCTGGAGTGCATGTGGCCAGAGTGAACTCCCACGAGGGGTCCTGCCTGGTGTGGTCCCACAGGCACCCATCATTTCCAGCATCTTGTATTCTTATCTGAAGGGATGCCGCAGGGCCCGAGACAGTGGTGGCCATGGGGAGTGCCTGTGGAGTGACCTCGGCCTGTCTGGGGTCACTGTGTCCACTCGGAGTCCCCGCGGCTGTACTTCACCTGCTGTGAATTTCCCTCCTGCTCCTCCTATTCCTGACATCCAGCCCAGGGCACCCGTGTTCCCTCCCGGACCCAGCCCAGAGCCTTCAGGGGCCAGCTGGCAGCTCTGGGCCGCTTCAACACAGCTGGGAGACAGGACACAGTGACCTGCAGGGAGTGCCCCCAGATGGCATCCAGGACCCCGGCTGGGGTGTGTGAGGTGCAGGCTGAAGAGGCTGCAGCTGGGCGGTGATAGTGAGTCTTCTGGGAGTCCGGCGGTGTCTAGAGGTGGGCAGAGCTGTGACTTGGCACTGGCTGTCTTGGGCCCCTGTGGCCACTGTGTCGCTGGCAGGTGGCAGTGGGGCAGGGGACAGCAGAGGCCAGAAGGAGCCTATGCCGTGGTCAGGAGAGTGGAGGCGGCTCTGTCTGAGGGAGGGCTGGACCCTGTTTAGGGCCCAGGAAGGAGCTCTGTGCTGTCTTGGCTCTCCTGGGGACTCCTTCCTCTGTCTACCCTGCCACTGTCCCTAAAAGGTGAGCGCAACCCCTACCTCCCTGGTCGGCGCCACCCAGAAGCCCAGCTCTACTCTGGGTGTCCATCTGGCCGCACAGCAGAGACCCCTGAGGTTGGAGGTGGGGAGTCCCGGGGAAGTGTCTTTGAGACAGAGGCCAGCAGCTGGTCCGGCCACCGCCACCACCCTCAGGCCTGCAAGAGCTTTGGAAGTATGTGCCCGAGGCTCGGTCCTCACACTCGGAGTCAGACCCTGACTTTGCCGGTGTGTCAGCAGAGTCTGCAGGCAGTGCTCTCTGGAGCTACCCAGTGGGCACTCACTCAACGATGGTGGACAGAAGAAGGAGGTTTGAGACAGGGAGGCCACACGGGGGCTACTCGGAGCTGGCTGAGGCAGGAGGACAGCTGCCCACTTCATAACTGTGGCCCAGGGGCCTACACCTTTGTGTCACAGCGTGCTGTCCCCCGCAGTGTGGGCAGGGCTGCCCCAGCACACGCCTGAGCCCTCTCCAGGGTGCCGCTTCCTCCAGGCTGGCTCCAGCCCGTGCCTCTGCGCCTCAGCACCTGGCACGGTACAGTGGGTGTGCTGTCCAAAGACCCTACCTGGGCCCTGACAGCCACCCAGTGCTTTTGGTGCCCTGGTCCCAGAGTGCACTCACAGGGGCTTGTGGGTACGTGCAAGAACCCAGCTCAGATTGTCTAAGCCACCTCAGCGGCGGCCACTCGGGTGGGCTGAACGGAGCCTCGGGGAAGGCTGCATCCCGGCCCAGGCCCCGCACGCAGTATCTCCCTGCTGTCTCGAGGCCTGGCTTCTCCAGCACTTCTCCCACTTGGGAAGGGGACCCCTGGGGACCCCGAACTTCAGGCAGCCTTTGAGCCACAAGCTCAAGGATCAGACACACCTCTGTGCTTCCCTTCAGCTTCTGCCCAGCTCCAGTGATGTCCTCCAAAGGAGCTGGCTTTGGCCACACGTGTCCGGGTCAGCTGCTTGTGGGGCCACCTGGGCTGCTCAGACCTTGACCTGACGTGTGTGTGGGTGTGTGTGTGTGCCCATGGGCGCGTGCTGGTGTGTGTG
>NW_004524652.1:1710114-1716827 GCF_000260255.1 Octodon degus
GCGTGCTGGTGTGTGTGTGCGGGAAGGGGACACACAGTGAATCTCCCGTGTCCTGCACAGGTGTCTCTGAGAACAGAGGTCCCATATGTCCAGATAGAATGTTCTGTGGGTAACATGGCCCCTGACCACGACACTGCACTGATATGTCACATAGTCCAAATGTAGGGGCCTTGGATCCGCCGTCCAGGTGGGGCCTGGGCCGGTGCCCTCTGAGAGGAGCTGCCTCAGCCCAGGGGTCTGGAATGTGCAGGACAGAAGCCCACAGAGGAGGCCATGAGGGAGAAGGAAGAACAGACATGAGGGCTGGTGCAGTGGCAGCCTGGGCAGGCCAGCTTCAAGACGCTGCTCTCCTCCTGCCTGGCCCTTGGGAACAGTCCCTGGCGCCTCCTCCAGCCCTGCACGCAGGGGCCTTTCAGGTGGGCTGATCTTGTCCAGCCGGTTGCCTGCAGTGTAGGGCGGGGTGGCCCCACCAGGTGACCTCCAGACTCCTGGCACTGTCTTGGGCTGGGGCTGCGTCTGTGGGTAGCAGCAGGCGCTGGGCAGAAGTGGGCTCTCACCCTGCTCCAGGCTGTCCCGTCTCCCCCAAGCCTGTAGCGAGCAGGTGGAGGGTGGAGAGGCCTGATTGTGCTTTGCAGATGTTTGGTAAGCGCTACTAAAGCTGCTGAGTCCGAGCAGTTCTTACAAACCAGATCCAGAAGCCTTGCGAGAGGGCTGGCTGGCAGTGGGGCAGAAGGGCTGGCTGGGAATGCCTTCAGGAACACAGGGGTTGACATTGGCCACAGCCCGAGTCAGCAGCTAGGACAGGGCCCGGCGTGGTTCACTGTCAACTGCAAACCTTGTCAAGGACCGATATTCATTTATTTCTCTGCTCTGCCACTTTTGGCCTGTTGATATGGCCTGGGCCAGCTTTCCTCCTGTGCTCACGATGGCAGCCCATGCTCCTGCCATCACACATGCAAACAATTTCTATTCCATGGTAGGAGGAAACACAAGCCACATTCACCGTATATGACTATTCTTTCTTTGATCAGTGAGAGCAGTTTCCAGAAGCCCTACAAGGACCTGCCTCTTTCACCTCCTTGGGCTGACTTCCACTGCGGGTCCACACTGTGCCGGTGATTGGAGATGGACGAGGCCACCAGGACTGGCTGGAGGAGGTGGAGCCAGTGGTCAGGTGGACGCCCAGGAGGTCCTCGGCCTTGGTCACCCAGACTTCAGTGCCACCTCGCTGACCCTGGGGACTGCACAGGGAGGCTGTGGGGACAGCAGAAGCGCCGGGAGGGCTCTGGAGTGCGGGCACCTGGGCCTCTCACCAAGGAGACCCCAAGAGCAGGACTGAGGACGTGCTGCATGTACCCCAATTTTAAAAATCAGTTTTAGGCCCCATGTAATTTTGCTTTTGGCAGACCAAGTTCCTAGCGCACTGCATTCCTTGGGGGTGGGGTGAGGGGGGTGGGGGGTGGGGGGGCGCAGGTCGGCAGGAGGAGGGAGAGTGTAAGAGGGTGAGACCCCCCTCCCTGCGGAATTCAAAGTTTGCTGACCTCTGCGTGGCTCTCAGCTACTCAAAGGCCAGGCTATGAGCCAGGCGCTGGCAGCTGAGTCCCGTGATCACCCCGTGTCTGCTTTGCAAATAAAGTTTTATTGGAACACCGCCCTCGTCCTCATTTGTTGCAAAGGCTACGCCGCCCTGGTCCGAGCTGAGCATTGGCTCAGGCCACCTGGCCCACAAGTCTGAAATATGTGTGATCCTGGTAACAGATGTCGCAGGGGTAGACGGTCCCTCTGCCCTCACCTCTGGTCCTGTGACCTTCCCACTCTGTGGCTCTGATGCTGCCCTTAGACTCTGCCACGCTGATGGCCCCTTGGGGTCCCCGAGGGCAACCTGCTCAAGGGCATAATGCCGCAGCAGGCAGGGCTTGGGGGTGCAGCGCATGAGGGACCGTGATGGGGCGGCCTGACTGCAGGATGACAGGACAGCCACCGGGGCGCACTCACTGGGCAATGCGGGGCATACCTCAGCCGACACGCGTGCCGGGACCTACCTCAGGAGGGCGTGCTTGCGGCCACGGAGGTTGCGCCTGGAGCAGGTTCGATGGGATGACGCCCCAAATCGACCCCGTGCGAACTTGAGGCTTTAACCTCTCAGCAGCGCGCTTTTCTCAGCAGCTGCCTGGGAGGAGGACCGCGGCGCAGGCCGTAACCTCCCACTGCGCATGTGGCCCGCGGAGTGGGCCGTGCGGCGCAGGCGACCTCGGGCGTGGCGAGCGACCCGGAATCCCGCGCAGGGCCCAGGCCCGGGTCAAAGCCCAGCCCCTCGAGTTCAGGGCCGCCTCCCGCTGGGGGTCCAGAAAGGACTTCCAGGAGACCTGCGTGCTTTGTGGGGCCCACCTTCACTAAGAGGGGCGTCCTGGCCCCTCACTGCCCCAGAGGCAGCCGCCTGGCGCCTTTGGCGCCTATTAGCTGCCTGAGGTTGTTTTTGATTTTTTGCAGAGCTGGGAACAACCCTGGGCTTCTCGTTGAGTTCCACCCTCAGCCCTTTGTTGTTTTTTGTTTTGAGACAGGATCTCCTAGTGTCACTGAGCCACCTAGGCTGGGCTTCACCTTGAGATCCTCCTGCCTCAGCCTCCCAGAGTGCTGGTTCTACCGACCTGGACCCCTGTGCCTAGCCTCTACTTTCTGAAAAGTAGCCGCTGGACTATTTGATGTCACATGTGAGGCTCTGCTCAAGTTGGACCTCCAGCTGAGAGCCTTGAGCCCCCAGCTCTGTATGTGGGTCTCAGGGGCTGAATCCACTCCACATGGTTTTCGCTTTGAAAAATGTGCGTTGTCTCGTGCCTTTTAGAGCAGCCCTGCTCCGCCTAAGGCAGGCTTGCTGCTCCTCCCTCCCTCGTGGGCTGCAGGCTAGAGGGCAGGTGGGGCTGGATCTGGGCCCTTCCCAGGCCATCGGGGTCAGTAGGTGGATGGAGCCAGGCTGCTGAGTGACAGCCGTCACACCCGTCCCTCAGTTTCCCTGTGTAGGCGGTGAGGATAATTACCTGTGATTGCCAGGTGGAAGCTGGGCAGAGGCTGTGCAGACCCAGGTGCTGTCGCTGGCCAAGGAGACCAGGAGGATAAAGAGGGCGGCTGGCGTGGTAGGGCCCAAGGTTCCCCAGGACGCTGAGGGGGAGGGGGACAGGACAGTGGTGTGGTCCAACAGAGGCTTGGGGGCCGCCAGGGTCTGCAGCCGGCCTCACACTCTCCTGGGTCCCTGGTTTGTCCCCAGTGGGCAACTAGGGTGACCGGCCACATCTGTGGGAGGCCAGGCAGGGCCACTCTGGACGCCAAGCAGCACAATCCCATTGGCGGATGCAGGGAAGGAATGTGCTGTGGCCGGCGGAGCCGCCTGTAGTCCCTGAGCCTCCCGTGGGATCCTGAGCCTCCTGGCAGTGGCTTTCTTCCCATGGAAGGTGGCAGTGACAGTGGCAGGCATGTGGGAGATGGTGTGGTCTCTTGGCCGTGGCCTTGGTGTCCCTCCCATGCCTGAGACCCATGTGGCAGTGGGTGACCATGAAGGGAAGGAGAGGCCCCTATGGACGGCCAGGTGGCCGCTTGTGCCCCGGGTGGGATGGGGGCTTCTTGCCTCAGCATCCCCAGGACCACAGGACAGTACTCTGCTGGCCCCCAGGGCCAAGATTAAGGCCAAAAGTGGAGTGCAGGACCTGCCTCTGGTGGGCCAGCGGAGGCCACCCAACGTTCAGGTCACACCAGGCCCTTTGCTTTGAGGTCTGCTGCAGAGCAGGGTGGGGCAGCTGTGGTGGGCATGGTGAACCAGGCCGCACGGGGCCTTGGCAGGGGAGCTCTGCTGGTATCCGGGTCTGCACCCCCTGGACCCAGTTCAGGGGCCCTCTGCCCTCCCCAGCCTCTTCAGGACTTTGTCACCCAGTCCGGGGTCACATGCCTGGGGCCTGGATTGTGCAGGCACTACCTCCTGGAGAACTAGAAGCCTCTCTCTTTTCCTGATGCTTTTTGCAGTGAGCTGTGGTAGGTACCAGCTGGTGTTCAGCTTGTTACACCGCTGAACTAAACTAGTGTGGAAGAGGCAGAACTGGAGAAGAGGGGCTGCTGGGAGGCTGCTGGAGAGGCTGGAGGGAGCAGCTAGGAGCTGCTGGGCCTCCTGGGCTGTTATGCTGGTGGCCTCGTCATGCTGGCTTTCCTGGGTCCCTCTGGGGCCAAAGGTGCTGCTCGGCGTCAGCGGTGTCCTCTGCTGCCTCCCTGCTGGGAGCTGTGGTCCCCAGCAGCATGGGGGTCACCGATCTTGGTTATGCTGCACCTTCGAAGGTCCCTGAAGCTGCCAAACCAGGGTTGATGAGTGTATCAGGCAGTCCCAGGTCTGTCACCTGCTGGATCTGACTGCAAAGCCTTGGCCTGCTGAACTTGGCTGTTCTCGTCGGAGGAGGAGCTTGGGACCTTGTTCCTGAGGATGGCTACGGTTCACTTTGGGGAGCTCTGGTCCTCACTTTGAGCAACACTTCCTGGCTCCAGGGGTGAAGATGGTGCATTGCTCAGCCTCCTGGAGAAGCTTGCCACCTTGGCCTTCCTGATAGGAACTCAGCTTTCCTCATCGCTGGAGGAGCTCTGGACCTCACTGTCACTGAGGACAGCTGTGGTCCCTTTGGGAGAGCTCTGGTGCCTACCTTGAGCATCGCTTCCTGGCTCCAGGGCAGGGCCTTCATCCCGCTGGCACAGACTTCCTTGCTTCCACCACCGACCTTGGGCCTTCCCAGTCAGATCCATGAAATGGGCCTGCATGAGACATTGCTGTGGGCTCCAGGACCCCAGTTGGACTTGTGGGAGGCATTGACAGTTATGAGCCCTAGGTCTCCAGCTGAACTCATGCAAGACATTGCTTTGGGAGCCAGGCCCTCAGCTGGATTCTTTGGTCTTTAGTGTGTGGACAGATTTCTCAGTCATTGTGTATGATTCTTTGGGTGATTTATTATAAAATAATCTTATAAAATGCGTCCTACATTGTATCATTTACTTTGCAAAAGCCCTAAACCACGACAGGAGCCCAGTTGTGCAAGCAGACATGGAGCACACGTGGACAGACGGCAGTGGCCATGGGAACAGAGCGCTGGCTCCCATGCGTTGTCCACAAGGACGGGGACCCAGCCCCAGCTCACCCAGACCCACCCACACTGCACAGACGATGGCCAGGGCTTGCCCTGGCCGCTATGTCTGGCTCACCTCTTGGAGCCCAGGCTGAGTTTGGCCTTCGCCGACTGCTGGAAATGCAGGAAACGTGGCTGCAATGGGCACCGAGCCCTGGGTCCCTCTGGGGCCATCCGTGCTGCTCGGCATCAGCTGTGTCCTCTGCTGCCTGCCTGCTGGAGCCGTGGTCCCCAGCAGCATTGGGGTCACTGATCTGGGTCATGTTGCACCTTTGAAGGTCCCTGAAGGTGCCAAACTAGGGTTGATGAGTGCACCAGGCGGTCCCAGGTCTGTCACCTGCTGGATCTGATGCAACGCCTTGGCCTGCAGCTTCCAGGCGCAGCAGGGCCTGTTCACCCGACGGCCAAGCCCCAACCAGGGCCTGGGGCACCCGCATCACAGGACGTGCGTGTGCTCACTGGTGACATGCACGAAGCTGGTGGACGAGTGGAGACGAAGTGAACCCGCAGAGTTGCTCCCTGGGGGCCAGCACGTGGGGTGCATCTCAGAGAGGTGGCAGCACTCATGTGCCGAGTGGATGGGTCCCCTGTCACTCTCCTGTCCCTTCAGGTGTGCAGAGGACCTTGATCTTGAAATCTGCCCAGTTCTCACCGAGGTCAGCCTCCCTCGTGCCGTAACTTCTACTGGATTGCGCATTAGTGACCCTTCGTCAGGTGCCAAGTTGATTTGCGGCTGTCTCCCGCCCTTCTTTCCCTTTCTGGTGCCATTTCCCATCTTCAGAGCACCCCAGAAAGCAGCGGGGCTCGGGTTCTGTCTCCTCACACTCCAGGCTGGTGTGTCAGGTGTCACACATGCACAAGCACACACACACACACTCAGATCCGGGCTACCATGGGAGCTGCCTCCTCATCCAGTTTCTGGGCTGGGCTCAGCCTGTGGGAGGCATGGGCTCCCCACCACCTAACCCCGCCTGGATGGACAGGTTCCCGAGGTGCTGGGAGGGGCAGAGAGGTGGAGGTGCTGTTCCCAGGCACCATGTGTTTGGAGAGGACTGGAGGCCTGGTCCTGCCTCCTCAGCGTGTGGGTTGGGCTCTCTCGGACCCAGGACCTGCAGCCTCCTGTGGCCTCCAGGGAGCAGTGGTCCCTCGTGTGCATGGCATCCCTTCCTCAGTTCTGTGCCTGCTTCTGCTTTTAATTCCTCGTGGCTCTCAGCGTTTGCGTTGCCTTTGCTTTCCCGCCCAGAAAGCAGTGCTCCGGCTCCCACTTTCTCAGGGACAGCGCTTTGCAGAGTTCACCACAAACAGGACTGGGGACAGACCCTCCCACCCAGAGATCCTGTAGGAGGGAAGAAGGGCCAGTGCCCCCACCCAGGGATGCTGCAGGAGGGACGAGGGGCCAGTCCCCCCCCAGGCATGCTGCAGGAGGGGTGAGGGGCCAGTCCCCCCCCAGGCATGCTGCAGGAGGGACGAGGAGCCAGTCTCCCCACCCAGGGATGCTGCAGGAGGGGCAAGGGGCCAGTGCCCCCACCCAGGGATGCTGCAGGAGGGACGAGGGGCCAGTGC
>NW_004524652.1:1717022-1748069 GCF_000260255.1 Octodon degus
GCAGCAGGAGGGACGAGGGGCCAGTGCCCCCACCCAGGGATGCTGCAGGAGGGACGAGGGGCCAGTGCCCCCACCCAGGGATGCAGCAGGAGGGATGAGGGGCCAGTGCCCCCACCCAGGGATGCTGCAGGAGGGGCGAGGGGCCAGTGACCCCACCCAGGGATGCAGCAGGAGGGACGAGGGGCCAGTGCCCCCACCCAGGGATGCTGCAGGAGGGGCGAGGGGCCAGTGCCCCCCCCCAGGCATGCTGCAGGAGGGACGAGGGGCCAGTGCCCCCCCCCAGGCATGCTGCAGGAGGGACGAGGGGCCAGTGCTCCCGTGACCTGGGATGCAGCCTCCAGCAGGGCTGGAGCCGCGTGGATGTTTCTTCTGTACATATGAAAGTCTGGCACTCTAAGGCTGAGGCCTGGCCTGGTTGCAGCTCTGTGACAGGCGAAGCTGGTGGCGTCTTGTGCGCCTCCTCCCTGCGAGAGCCCCAGAGGGAGCGTGGGCCTGTCCTGCCTGTCCTGGCCAGGTGCCTGGTGTGGGTGCCACCTTTGGGCTGGTCCCTGCAGTGATAAAGGGGCTGCTTGGACCTGGGTGGGCCTCACCCAGGCAGTGCAGGGCCTTGTGTCCAGCTGTCTCCCCGCTGATGTCAGCTCAAGGCCTCCAGTGCAGCAAATAAGCCGTGTGTCAGTCAGTCTGTCTGTCTGTCTGCCATCCACATTGCTATCTGCATCCCTCCCCGCCAGCTGCTGAGCACAGCTGTCTGTCCACATTCCCACCCCAACCTCCCTGTCTGCTCGCAGACCTGCTTGTTGCCTGTCTATCTGCTCTATCTGCAGATCAGTTTCCATATCTCTAAAAGCTCTCATCAGCTTACAGACCTGCCTACACGTATACTTACATCTAAAAGTCCTCCCACATACTTAGGTGTGTATCTGTCTACCTACTTACGTATCTAACGCCCTGTGTCTGCATGCATCTATCTACCTCGTGGTATCTACATATCTATCTGTCTGTCTGTCTGGGTAGCTGTCAATCTCTCTACCACTCTATTATCTGTGTGTCTGTCTCCATAGATACCACCCATGCACCACCCCTCGTGTCTGTCTGTGGTGGTGGTCTCCCGTGGTCCAGTCTGATGCATGGGTGGCGGTGGGCATCACTGGTCCCTCTATGTCAGCACCCCACATTGCACAGGAGGGTGGATAATGGGACGCTCACCCTGGAGCTCCCCACCTGGGGACCACCGCCACTGGACCAGGATGTCTATGCCCCAGGCTGCTGTGGGACCCCAGCCCGGCCCTCCCTCTGCTGCGCTGTACTGCAGCTCTCTAGCTCTTTCTTGGGGCTGCCAGGTTCCATCTGCTGTGCAAAGGGACACGCAGCCCACGCACCTGTCCCCATACGTGCACCCAACAGGATCAGTGGAGGGGCCGAGTGCCGGGTCTTCCACAGAGACACCTCGTTGGCCCCGAGGCCTCCTGAGAACCAGGACCTCATCCTCCTCTGGGGCAGCTGCTGTCTCCGTGGCTTCCACTGAATGCTTAGGACGGTTCCCTGGTGCCCAGGCCATGCCGAGAAGGGAGTGCTGGTTTCCCGGGCCGACACGCACACAGAAGCTCTGCGGTGTTTAGTGTCCTGGCTCGACTGTTCCCCTGCACGCCCAATGCCAGGACAGCTCGGGGCCCTGGCACTTGCCCTGGAAGCTGCTCATAGACTTTTAGAGTCTCACATCCGGCCTAGGGAAGCAGCACCAGCTGTGGCCGGCTGAGCCTCTGTCTACGGTCTGGACCCTGCTGGCTCCAGCAACCTGCGGGGCTGGTGGGCTGCTCCTCTCTGTCCTCCAGCAGTGCTAGTGGCATGTGGCAGCTGGGCCACCCCAGCGACACTGCAAGTGAACTGGGCGGCCCCTGGGACATGGACCCCACAGCGGCACAGCTGGCTAGCTCGGAAGCTCCAGGAGGCACCTGTGCCTGGCCCTTGTCACTGTCCCGTAGCAGTGTCCCCTGCTCCCTGAGCATCTATGACACTCTCATGAGCAGTGAAAGGCCATCCTGCTGCCCTCATGTCTGATCAGCAACACCATCTCTGCCGGAAGTCACCTCCATAGGTCTCTGGACCCCCTTGGACACAGATCCTGGGGGACACCGGTCAGGCCACGACCCTTGTCCTGCTTCCTCCAATGGTGACAATGGGGGTTCTGGGAAGCTGGACAGAGGACACAAGGGTGGAAGCAAGAAGGTCAGATGCCAAGAGATGAGGTCTTCGCCCCCTGGCACGGGGCACAGAGACAGCATACGGCTGTGTGGAACCCCAGCTGGCTGCCTGGCATGGTGGCCACAGGGTGCAGCGGCCCTTGTCCCAGGCTGGAGGGGTGCCCTGTCTGTGCCTCCTGACGAGTTGAAACCAAAGGGCTGCAGGTGGCCGGGACTCCATAGGTCCTGCTGAGCTTGCGGATCTCTGTTTTTTCCAACTCATAAGAAGAGGGAAGCTTCTGGAAGGTGGCCCAGTCAGGCTTCTGGAGCCTTCTGTGGCTGGCTGGGTACTGGGCCCTGAGGACGTCCAGGCCCTGTGAGGATGTCGGCAGGACTGGCTGTGATGCATGCGGGGCACACGCGCAGGCACTCACTCTGGTTGCCGTGAACACGATGGGCGCTGGCGTTGTCTTCCAGCCCGTGACCTCGGCCAGCCACTTCTCAGAGAAGTAAATGTGGAGTGGTGACCCAGCTTGACTTCCGAGCCTCGGTTCCCCTCCAGAGAGCTGGCACAACCACGCCATGCCTCTCAGCGGTCCCTTCGAAGACAAGACGCTTTGGAGCAGGGGCTCTGCTGTCCTGGTACCTGCACATGGGGGGGTGGTCCTCAGCACAGGGGGAGGGGGCAGCTGGGACTCCGACCTGAAGCCGAGGTCCAACAGCACCTGCAAGGCTGCTGGTGAGAGCCGAGCCCCCGGCAGCCCTGCCTGCCACACTCTTGTACCTTCTAGCAGGGCCCCGTGTCTGGTCCTCCCCCGCTCCCATCTGCTAACAGGGCAGCAGCGCTGTGCTTGGGCTCCAGGGGCAGATTTCCAGGGGACGACAGGACCAACAGGCAGATGTGGATCTAGGCAGACTGGCTTCATGTTTTTCTACTAGGAAATTTTATTTTATTTTATTTTATGTATTTATTTATTTTTTGTAGTACCGGGGATTGAACTCAGGGCCTTGCGCTTGCCAGGCAAGCGCTTATTCTACTGAGCTATCTCCCCAGCCCACTACTAGGAAATTTTAGACAAATAATTGCGGATTCATAAAAAACAACACTGATCCCACGTGCCCTTTACAATGATCTCATCTGAAACAGAACGGCTGCCAGGATGTGGCCCATGTGGCTTTGTTTGTCCCGGGGATGCTGTTCTCCTGCACAGGCCGATTGGAGGTCCTCCAGGGAAAGATGTTTTTGATCCGGCTCTGAATCTATGTCCATTCAGCTTTCCTGATGCCTAGTACATGTCGGAAAGCCTGCAGTGAGGCTGGATAAGTCACTTCCAAGCTTGAGTGGCCAATCCAGGGGCCAGCCCCTTGTCACTTGAGGCAGACTGTCACCAAATGGCTGCAAATGCACCATGTAGCTCTCACACAGTTCTTAAAGTGTGACCCTAAGCCCAGCCTATCCATCAAGACAAGGGCTGCAGTGCCTCTTAATTCAGGTGGTCTTGTCACTGCGGAAGGAGGATGCAATGTGTTACCCAAGAACAAGTCAGAAATGGTGGTGGTGGTGACATTTCCTACAGTTCTTTTATGGGTGCTTGTCCTGGAGCCTTGCTCCCAAGTGTCGAGGCCCTGTAGAGGTACTGTGCACAGCAACCAGCTGAGGTGCAGAGCGCAGCGGCCCCTGCAGACGCATGAGTGGACCCTGGGGTCACCCTGCCCTGGTGACAGGACAGCCCACCCTGCCCTGCCTAGGGGCCTTCCCTGCCGCAACGGCAGGCCTGGAAGACGCCTGCTGCCTGCTGCTAGGTCGAGGCTATTTCCTTATTTCCAACAGGAACTGCAGACTGCTCTGTGCCACGCAGGGAGGACAGGAGGAAAGCCAGGTGCTCTACGCCCTCGTGGCACCGCCCGGCCCGGAGCCTTGCCTCTGCTCAGGCCCGGATTTGTTTTTATTTCTGTTTTATTTTATTTTTAAAAGAGGCGGAAACTTGGACGCCATCCCTTTGGGCTTTGATGTGGCTGCCAAGCGAATTAACCGAAAGTATTCCAATCTGGCCAGCCGATTGGTGGTGCCCGCGCAGAAAGAGCTGTGAGTCACCTTCTGCACTGGCTGCGAGGACAGCTGTCCCCTGGGCGTGGCATTTGGGCAGTCCTGCCATGACCCGAAGGTGGGGGCAAGGGGTCAGAGGCCGTGGGAAACATGGGGGTGGAGCTGAGCCGCGGGGTGTCCGGGTACAGTCAAGGAGCCCGGCCAGGGAAGCTGGGGCCAAGCGGCAGCAGGCTTTGTGGGCTCCGGGTCCCTGCGCCTCCGAGGCCTCGCGCCCTTTCAGGACCTGTACAGGCAGGCGGGTGGGAGTGCGTGGGAAAAGTCAGTCTCCTCCTGGTGGAAAGCCAAGGCCGAAGTTTGCAAACTCCGTGAAAACAAACCCAAGGAGCAAGTTCCTGCCCCGCAGGTCCAAGTGATGGATCAGAGGGCCGGAGAGCGGGACTGCACCATGCAACTGTGTGGGAACCTGGGGAGCAGCGGGGCCGACCTGTGCCCAGGCCCCGGGAGGTTTTCCCACGGGAACTCGGGCCAGGGCAGCTGCGGCTTGCTCTGCCTTCCGGAAAGCCACCTTCCCGGCACCCCTGCAGGGGACATTCCTGCGACACTAGCTTCCCGTTCCCAGCTTCCAACTCCAGCATCCTGCGTTTCCCCAGCTCATTCACACGCTGCATCCTGGCTGCTGGGCTGGTGCGGTATGCCAGAGCTGGCCAATCAGAGCACAGACCTCTGAGGCTGCGGTGATTGGCTCAGGGGCAGGCATGTGACCCAGTTTCAGCCAATAGCCATTAGGCAGAGAACTGGTGCACACAGGTGCGGAAAGGAGGCTACCTCTCCAAGGGGGCTTGGACAGAGGTGTTAAGAACTGCGACCCCTGGGCTGGTGAGATAGCTCAGTACAATAAGCGCTTGCCTGGCAAGCCCAAGGTCCTGAGTTCAAACCCTGGTACCACCAAAAAAACAAAAACAGAACTGGGGCCCCTATATGGGGGACAGCGGGGGACCCTCCCCCTGCTGTTCTGGGTCTGACACAGTGTCCTTTGGGGACTGCTGCAGAGAAGTCTCACTGGAAGGATTCGGGACCCCATACTCATCAGGCCAGGACCCCACTCCGCAAAGCCTCAAGGGCGACCTGGTCACAGCTCCCCGTGTGAGATGTGGCATCTGGCAGCAGGGCCAGCGTTATTCTCCCGGCCACGGCCACAAGTAGCAGGCGTTTCTTTGACATTGTAATATTTGAAGACTGAAGGTAGTGAAAATGTTTACAAAGTCCAAGAAAGCTGGAAAGGTAGACACATGGTCACCTGGAAGGGTTGTGAGTTTGGACTTGGGTGGTGACTGATGGGTGACTTGCCGGCAGCTGAAGTGGGACTCACTGCCTTCCTCCTTGGAGTTTAGGAGAGGTATGTCTGAAGTACGCACGGTGAGTGGAGAATCCCCAGGCAAGCAGAGGGGCCTTGGGGATACTGCAACGCTCCAGCCAGGGGCTGCTAGGGGCTGCTGTGGGCGCTGAGCTGGAACCAGGGTCCCCAGCAGGAGCCCCTGGCTTCACACCAACTCGCAGCCCCTGGGGACCCTACCTCGGGCTCCTGTGGACACCCCTTGGTAGCTGTGGCCCCGGAGTTCCCCTGCCCGGATTCCCAACTCTGAGTGCCTGTGTTTGCTGTCAGCCACCCCATGTCCCCTCATCCCAAGGACACTGGCCGCGTCCTGGACTCTCCCTCCTGCAGCCCCTGGGCAGCATGGGCCTGCTTCCTGCCTGCTTTGGTGCCCCTGCCCTGAGCTTGCCTGTCAGGAAACCACGATCCTGCCTCGCTGTGTGCCCAGCTGTTCCACGTTGCTGCCCAGACAGCCCCTCCGTCCTCTCTGCTGTAGTGGGCGAGCTCCCCTTGCCTGGGTGCAGTGTCCTGTGTCCCTCTGTGCACTGCAGGCCCCAAGATCACTTTAGGACAGATCAGAAACTCCCCAGACTGGGGGAGCTCTGAGGGTCCTCTCTGTGCCTACGTTCTCCTGAGGGGACCTCAGGGCACACAGGTGTCAGGGAGCCTGTCCCCATCATCCTGCAGATCTAGAGGGCATGAGGCAGATTCTAGGAAGCAGCTGGTTGTAGGGACCCAGGCACCCCACCCAGGGAAACTTTGGCTGTAGGACTGCTCTGTCATGGACTCTGACATATAGGTTACCCCTGGAAGTCAGCCTGGTTGAGGGAGCTGTGAGCCTGCCGCTGCCCCGCAGGATGCAGGGGCCTGAGCCACTGAGGGAGGACAGTGGCACGAGCTTGCAGGGCCTCAGGACGGAGGGCGACATCCTCCAGCAGCTGCCCTCACAGCTAGAGGCCTGCACCTGCCCTGAGAAGTTTCACACAGGGCCTAGGGGGCCCTCATGTGCCAGGCTGAGGGCGGAGGGGTGTCCTCCAGCCACCAGGGCCGTGTGCGGGGCCTCTGAGCTGAAGCAGAGGCAGCACCACACATCCGTGGTGGGTGCGAGGTCCCTGGCATGCCCTTCTACCACACTGGAGGGCTGGGCCGGGCAGCGGCCAAGATGGAGTTCCCTTCAGCCTCCTGGGCTCCACTCAGGCCCAGCTGTCCCCGCCCACGCTGGGGAAGGCCTGTGGCCACCTGAGTGTGCAGCTAGCAGGCATGCAGACTGGCGCGGGAGGACCTGAGCGAGCATGTGCGCCGCCTGTGTGAGAGCGTATGTGTGTGTGTGCGCGCGCACGAGGGAGCCCACAGTCAGGTGAGCAAGCAAGCACCCTGTGCCCATGCACAAGCCCAACTGTGGGGGCCCTGTGACAGCCTCCTCCCTTCCCCATCCAGGCCCAGCGCTGATCTGCACACAGGAGAGGGAGGCTGCCGCGACAGCAGTCCGAGTGGGGGTGGGGCTGGCAGAAAGCAGCCTGGCTCAGCTTGTGAGATGCTCACAGCAAGCAGTGTGAGTGGGGCATGGGTGCAGGTCCCTGGCCGGTGTCTCCATGTCCTGGTGGCTCCTGTCCTGGCTCACAGCATGCACAGTGGTGCCACTGCCATCCTGTGGGTGACATGGGGGCCTGGGCAGCTGGAGCTTAGGCAGAGGCTTCTGTGGGGCTGCCCATGCTCCTCCGTGGAACACCCGGGAGGTCTGAGTGCAGAGGCCACAGCTGCCTGGCAGGCCATGCAGAGCGTGACCTCGGGGCTATTGAGGGGGACACTGGCTGCCTTTGCCAGCATGCACAGAGTTCCAGCCCCGCTCAGCCCCACTCAGCCCCGGCGGGCAGGCAGGCAGCAAGTTCTGATTTGCAGCTTTCACGTGAAAACGGGAACTGAGTTTGTCAACAGCCTGGAATGTTGCTTGTCTCTGCTGCTGCCTCAGGGTGTGTGTGTGTGTGTGTGTGTGTGTGTGTGTGCACGCGCATGTGTGTCCTTTTGTGTATCTGGGGCGTTTGCTGTGTTTCCTGCAGCCACTTCAGAAGGCAGACACTGGTTTTGCTAGAACTTGTGGGGCCGCCAGGCTCTCATCAGACCTGTGGTGAGGAAGCTGTCGGATGCCTCCAGAACCAAAGGGAGGCCTGGGCCTCAGGACTCTCTGGGATTGTCCTCCCCGAGCTGAGCCGAGGCCCAGCCTGGGACTCTGAGGCCGCTCTCTCCCGGCTGCAATCTGAGGCAGCGTTGGCTCCTCAGCCCAAGCAGGGCTGTGCAGAGCCGGTCAGGCACCTTCAGGGGCATCGGTCAGCATGGAGGAAATGGGCGGGCCTCGGCTGTGCCCTGTCCCCATTCCCGAGCCATCCCGACTTCCTGTTCCCCCTTCACATGACGCACAGAACAGCTGGTGCCCAGCTTAGCCACAGCACAAAATCGCACGCAATCACGCTCACAGGCTCTGGACCAGTGCATGGACATCCTGGAGATCCCCAAGCCACGACAGCAGCCTGTCAGGTCAGGATGCAGTCTGGAGCACTGGGTGCAGGTCCCCGGCCCAGCCGTTTGGGACCTTGTGGTGGCCAGACTGCAGGTTTGTGGTCGGGGTGCAGCGGAGGGAGGCCTCTCAGGAGGATGAGATCTACAGTGCAAGCAGCTCTCTTCAGCGGGCAGTGGCTCGGCCTCACGGAGCTGCTCAGAACAGTTTTCCCCAGGAAGGAGAAATGCACATAGGCCAATCTTCTAGGTGACCAGAGGCCGAGTCAGGGCTGGCCCCCCGGCTCTCGAGGCCCTTCCAGAATGTTCTGTGCGCTCCCTGAGGAGGGAGGCATGTCTGCCATCCTCCTGTCCCTCCGCTTCCTGTCCCCGCCTCGCCCTGGCCTCAGGATGCTCCAGTCTCCAGACAAGGTTGCCGCTGGCCCCAGCACGTGCTGTGGGATGGGGAGAGCCCTGAACAGCCCACTGCCCCAGCCCCAGTCCCTTCCAGGTTGTACTTTGAGATAGAATCTCCCCAAGTCGCCCACACTGGCCTCAAACTTGGGCTTGTCCTGCCTCAGTCTCTGCAGTGGGGCACCCTTAAGAATAAGGCTTTTAGTCACCCCATCTGTGGCACTGTGATGCAAGGTGTGACATGGCGGGGACAATGGTCAGCCACCCAATGCTGCCGCCGCACTTCCTGAACAAAGTGTGCTCTCCAGGAGAAATCCACCCCCCACCTCTGGTCACTGAGATGTCATCAACCCCCATGATATGTGTGTGTGTGTGTGTGTGTGTGTGCGCGCGCGTGTGTGCATGCACGTGTGCGTGCATAGGACCCGCTTTCTGCCCTTTTCCTTTCTTAGCAGACTTTGATGACCTCAGTGCCATGGCCCCAGACTCCAGTGAGATGGCTGAGGACAGAGAGAGGCACAGGGACCTAGGGGCACTGGAGCAAAGCCCTCCAGGGAGTCGATGGCAGGAGCCGCCCACAGGGCTGGCGGGGTGCTCCCTTGGATGGCGCCTGTGTCCCCAGAGCCCCAGCAGCCTGTGTGAGCTGAGCTCCAGGCCCAGGAAGACGCTGGGAGCACCCCTAGAAGTGAGTGGTTATGCCCTCCTGACACGCTGGGTGTCCTCAGGGTCCCAGCTCAGGGGGACTGAGCCCTGCTCAGGGACTTGAGTCTGGAACGTGTGTCATCTGAGAGTGGGCACAAGGCATCAGAGAAGGCTACCCTCCGAGCCCAGGGTCCTCTGCTAGAGGAAGACCGGGAGGCAAAGCAGGCTCTACCTGCCCTCACAGGCCCGTTTCCTGCATGCAGAGGGAGCCTTGGAGAGTGGGCTGTCGAGATAGTTAGGGCCAAGCTGAGAACCAGGGTTTCCTCAAGCGCCCAGAGGCAGCGGCTGCCCTGGTCTGGGTGCAGCAAGGGAGCGTGGGACCTGGAGGGAGGGGACACTTGTGGCGGCCACGTACACAAGGTGAGAGACAAAGCCGCCTGGGCACTCTGGCCACTTGTACTTTATACCTAAATCGAGGGTGGAGAAACTTTGAGTCACGGAGTTCACTCACAGAGCGGGTGACCCCAAACCAGAAACAGCGCGGGTGTGGAGCCGGCAGCTTGGCAGCACTTAGCAGGGCTGTGCTGTGCTGGGACTCGCTCAGCTCCGGGCGCCTCCCACTCGGAAAGAGGTCACCGCAGGGAACAGCGCAGCCCAGCGCCCAGCACTGCAGAGTCGGTAGGGCCCGGAGGACCCAGGGCTCTGCAGTGCGGGGGCTGCAGCCTGTGTGATACGGGTGTCACCACGCAGAGTGCTCTGTCACCAAGTCCTCTGCCCCCACCCGCCTGTGAAGCCACCTGGGATCCAAGAATCACCTCTTCCGCGCTGCGGGGAAGCAAGAGTGGCCACGGCCTGCGCCGGAGCCCCGCCCACAACAGGGACCACACCCATTGGCTGGCTGCCCATCTTCAGAGGCCTGCCCCGATAGGCCCCACCCACCTCAAGAAGGCCGGCCCCCTCCACTAAGCCCCTCCTTTTAAAGAGACCATCCAGGACGGGGCATCCCGGGGCTGGCGTGGACTCCTGGGTTGTTGTAGCTGTGAGCTTCCTTCTACAGCTGCCAGAGCACTGGCCATGTTCCCATCAGCTTCGTCCAGACGGCACATGGGGACTTGTACACGCTGCCTTTGGTCAGCTCCAAGCAGAAGTGGCTGCTACACACCTGTAGAGAGAGCCTGCTTCTCATTCACAGAGGAGGCACTGTGGGCTCTGGAGCTTCAAGGCCAGCCTCGAGGCGGATGAAGGGAGCAGGGGTGCGGACCCCAGCGGCTGCCCGTGCTGCTGGCCTTGGAGCTAGGCCAACACCATGTCTGCAAGCGTTTACCACATTCGTCTCTTTGTATTTCAAATTCTACACAATAAAAATGTCCATTAAATATTTCTGTTCAAAATACAGACAGGAAGCTGAATGTGGGGGTGCACACCTATAACCCCAGCATTCTGGGAAGCTGAGGCAGGAGGATCTCAAGTTCAAGTACAGCCAGGTCCACTTGCTAACTTAGCAAAATCTTGTTTCAGAATTAAGAAGGGGAGGGGTGTGGGCTGCAGCTCAGAGCAGGCAATGGGTTCAATCCCCAGTTCCTCCCCCACAAAAAGAGAAGATACAAAGAGATGGCTGATTCCTTCATCTCCTGGGCAGTGCATCGAAGCTGCAGTGGGAAAGTGAAGGACCATGACAAACAGCTGCTTTGTACACTGTGTCCCTTCTGCACAACCGGCTGGTTTGTCTCCAAAAGCGAGAATCACCAGAAACCCCAGGCCGGCCATTCCGCTTTCCCAGACACAACGCCCTATGAGTAAAACAAACGGACAGTAGGGACACATCGAGCACGAGACCGGTGACCCTCTAGGCGGCGGTCACAGTGAGCTTGGCATCCTGCGCAAAGGCTTCCGGTTCGACCCTTAAAACACCTCTGAGCTCTTGCGGGGCTCACGTGCCGAGCGGAGCCTTTTCTGGCCTTGGCGTGTGTTCATCGAAGGCACCGTCTGTGCAGCCAGGGGCTCAGAGGCCACATGGCGCCCTGCGCAGCAGCAGAGAAGGGGGCCTCATGGTCTCTCATAAGCCCAGGTCACTGGGCTGCACCCCTCAGCCGTGAGGCTCCACCTGTGGTTCCCAGAGCCCTGGGGAGGATGGCGTCCCAGCCCTTGCCTGTCCCCTTGCTGCATGCTGAGGCGCAGGTGTGGTGACAGCCGCAAAGGTGGCATCGCCGGGCACCAGCAGGCCCAGTGCCAGACGTGATGCCTGGACGAAGGCATGCGCTCCGATTCTTCTCGAAATCAGCCTGGTCCCGAGAGGAAGTTCAGACAGTCCCGGGCTGGCCTGCTTTGTAGCATCCGGGCCAGCGCGCTTCAGAGCTGCCCTGAAGGGCAGTGGCCGAGCCCACGTGCGGCGTGGAGTCCCCACCAGGCCTGCAGCCAGAATGCAACCTTGGGAGGAGGGGGAAGTGGGAAGCACGCGAAGGACAACAAAATAGAACTGCGGGGGCTGGGAAGGCTTGGCGCGGGCCTGGGGACAGCTGTCGCAGGAGACGCCCTGCTCCAGGGCCACACACCCACGCAGAAGCCGCTGCATCCCACACAAAGTGCACTTCTGACCTGGACATGGTGACACGGGCCTGACATCCGGCACTCTGAAGGCTGAGGCAGGAGGGTTGCAGGTGTGAGCTCAGCCTGGGCAACTGAGCCGTTCAGTTTATCAAGACCCTGTCTGCTCAGAATACAGAAGGGCCGGGGTGTGCTGGAGCAAAGGCCGGGGCTGGAGCCCCATCGCCACTGACTCAGGCGGCCCGAGGCAGCCTCCTCCCCGCTGCGAGGCCTGAGTCTGCCGTCGCTGCGATGGCTCCGGGGCTCAGCCGCTGCTGCTGCCGCCTCCTGAACATGGCATTCTTTGGACTCTTCTCTCTCTAGCAGAACTTTGCTTTGGCCTGGCTTGGCTTCGCTTGTGTGCGCTGCTCGGCGGCTGGCATTCGGGGCCTCCCTCTGGCTACGCCCCACCCATCTTTTGCAGCAGTAGCGAGCCGCAGGGTGGTGAGGAGCAGGCTCCGCCCTCCCGCCGCTTCCGGCCGCTTCCTGGCGGCCAGCAGCGGGCAGGAGGCGAAGGCACTCACGAGTGGGTGCTCCAGGCCGCCACAGGCGTGGAAGCCAGCGAATCAGCGACCCAAAGCGCCCGCGACGCATTCGGACTCGCTGTGCTCGCTGGGCCTGGCGCCTTCCGCCCACGCGCGCGGACCGGCCAACTCGGCGAAAGACGTGGCCTTGAGGCTGGCTTGTATGCTCCTTGGCAAAGGACTGGGGAGACCCGAGGACTGAAGCCCTTAGCGACCAGGCGCGCCCCGCAGGGCGGGATGGGCTGCGGTTCTCACGGGCACCGTCGCCAGGGTGGAACTGGTGGCCCTGGTGGCCGTCATGTGGCAGCTGGTGCTGGAGCGGGGCGAAGAGGCTACCTCTGCCGTGGTGACCTCTGTCCTGTGCCCTGGGGCCAGGCTGGGTGCATGGTGGCCGCTCTGGATACAGCGAGGTGCCCTGTGATTCCTTTGCGTATTTCTCTGGCTTCTGGGATTTTCCATTATTATTACCAGCTCCGAATGTGGTCGCTTTGCTCTTGAGTAGGAAAGGCTGTCGCTGGGGGACTTAGAAACTGCTGAGATACGAGCTTCCCCGTGAGGCCCTTAGAGGGGCCAACCCTTCCACGTGGGACATAGCAGGGGCCCGCAACGAGGCCGCCCACGGAACCCGGGGTGGATTTGTGCTGAAAGCAAAGCCAGAGACCACTTAAGAGCCGCCTTTCAGCGAGGAACAATGAAAAGTTTACTTTTACTTTCTTCAGGCCGTCGCCATGGGAACCATGTTTGATTATACATCTAAAAAAAAAGTCCCAAAGTCCAGTGGGATTTATCAAGGCGTCCAGAAATGACCCAGGGAGGCATTTTAAGGGTGCGCAGCTGGGTGCGGTGGCATGCTTTGGGAGGCTGAGGCAGGACGGACTCAAGTCTGAGTCCAGCAATGGAGTGACTCAACAAGGCCCTGTCCCAAAATTAAACATTTCATCCAAGCGGGTGGGGATATAGTTCAACCCCAAAGCCCTGGGTTCAGTGTCCAGGACTGCAAATAAGAAAATGAAAGAATAAACGAATAAGTAAATATGAACACAGAACCTGTGGTGGGAGCGGGACCCTCTGAGCAGAGGAGAAGGAAGAGCTGGTGACACGGCTGGCCGGTCCTTTGGCCTGGTCACCCGGCCTGGAGGCAGCTTGGGGAGGTCTCGTCCTCTCCCCGGCCAGGTGATGTCCCGGAGTCAGCGGGTCTCACTCAGTCTCCCTCGTCCTGGTGGCACTGGAGCCCTGCACTGGTGCACGGCTGACTCCACCCGCGGGCCGGGCTCAGCTCGGTTCCTGCCTTTTCCAGAAAGTCTGGAGCACCCATGCTCACAGGAGCACGCACCCTGTGACACCGCCGGCCCCTTCACCTGCGGGGAGGTGGCGGGTTGGGGACGCGGGTGCCGCGCTTTCCTGTGCTGCTGGTGTCTTTGCTGAGCACAGTGCTGTGGTTGGTCTGTTTACCCCCCGCCTGTGCAGGCTCTAACTGCAGACCATGCGTGGGCTGCACCCCAAATCCGCCTGGCACCACCATCACCCCTGTGGAAGGCATCAGAAGGGTCCCTGGGCTGCCAGGGAGATCGCTGCCCTTGTTCAAGGGGTCCTAAAGGACACCACATGAGGCCCCTTCCACAGTCCACAAGCTCAGTCCTCCTCCCCCACTCCCCACAGGCACCTTGCCTGTTCCTGCTGGGGTCACCAGACAGGCAGGGCCAGGATCCCCAGCCAGGCTGTGTGAAGAGCTCCGGCTGGGACCTTAGAGCCCGGCCCCCCAGTCAAGAGCTCCCAGGACGGCCTTGGCCAGCACTGCGTGGGAAACACCGTAGGGAGTTTTATAGGGTGCCAGGGGCTTGGGGGGACCAGCAAGACCCCATGAAGTATGAAGAGGGTGTTGCCAAGTCCGAGCCACTTAGAGCGAGTTACAGACTTCCACTCTGTCTGGCAGCTGGGGATTCTTTCGGGGCTTTTAGCTGCCCTGAAGCCTCTACATGTGCAAGCCATGAGCAGTCGGGGCAGAAGTTCTGTCCCCTGCACGGCCCCGCCCAAGGCTTTTCCATACTGTGGCCACTGATTCTGCCGCTAATGAAGCTAAGGTGTGCAGCAGTGCCACCTACCCCACTCGGGGTGTCCCTGCCAGCTGGGACAGACCATGAGGAGCAGCACCCCGAGATCACCAGGGAGCACTGTGTGGGCTCATCCCCTCTTTGTCCCATGGAGCTTGTCAAGCGGTTCACTGCGCCAGGCCCCCAGGAGCAAGAGCTGAGTGTAGACAGGAGCCTGGGCTGGGGCACTCTGGTCACAGCGACCAGGTCCCAACTCACCTTGCAGGCCAGAGATTGCAAACCGAGGTCGGTCCTTGGGACAGCGTGCAGGGGTGCTTCCGGGTTAAGAGCTCCGTTCTGTCACGTTCACAGCCTGTCCTCCTGCTGTCACTACCCGCATAGGATCCACCCAAGGCTCGAGTTTGTGAGTGAAGCCAACGATCGAATCCCAGGGTGGGCGGTGTGCTTAGGCCCTCTGAGAGCCTCTCAGCGGGCGCGCAGGCCCTGCTCTGGCTGCACGCGATGGGTGTTATTGTGGTCCCTGCTGGGGGCCGAGTGAGTGGTTTCCCCCTTCCAGCTGCCGTGAGGCACAAAGCTGTGAACTTGGGTGCAGGAGGCCCTGGGTTCACCTCTGGCGCCATCTGCTCCTTGCTCTTGATTCTGCAGGGCGTGGACCGGGCCAGGAGCTGCGGGGCTGGCGCCTCTTCTGTTTTCCCGGCGCTGAATCCTGTTTCCTCAGTGATCACAGCATTTCACGGCTGGCCCAGCTTGGAAGCAGGATGGGGGATACTGACCTAGGACTGTGGCCTACTGTGTGTCAAGCTTATTTTAGATCAACACCCCGGGGAAGAGCCGTGGGGCTCATCCCACACAGCCAGGAGCCAAGAGGTCATGGAGCCGGGGTCAGGTCCACCCAGGCTGGCAGCTGCAGCTCCACATCTGTATCCACAGTTTCGTGAGAGCTCTTGAGGTTCATTCAGTGAATCGTGGCCTGACCTTGTCATGCCTTGGTAAACTAGAACTCTGGATTTATATGAAATTCACTAATTTAAAAGCGTTGACACATAGATCGGATTAAAAGTAAAATACTGTAGGCATGGTAACCAGACAGCAAGGCCAGGAAGAGCTGGGGAGGTGGGAAGAGAGGTGGCAGATGTGGAGCTCCAGGACGGACTTCGGATCTGTCACTTAGGAGGCCTTGGCCTTCAGCGCCAACTCGGCCGCCGGCCCTGCGGAGCCTCTCGGGGTGGCAGTGGCTGAGCATGAGTGCGCAGGGTGGACAGCCCCCTCCCACCCAGGTCCCTGACCCAGCCCTGGGAGAGCACGGTCCCTCTCCACACTGGGCGGCGCAAGAGCCAGGGACACTCAGAATGTCCAGGGATGTCTGGTCTTGCACTGTTCACTCCAAAGAGACTGTGATAGCCTGGCCACCCAGAGTGGGTGACAGGCCTACTGTGAATATCGGGTGACCTCAGCTGGCCATCCTGAGTCCCCCCCGCTGTGGGCCAGGGCTAGGCCCTGGACCTGTGCATTGCATTGTGGAATCAGAGTGCATTGCGGGCCGGGAGGTGCATGTCTCCCCAGTGAGTGCACAGCTGGGCTTCCCTGTTCCCAGGCCTGGTTGGGGCCACAGAACCAGGCAGGAAGGTGTCCATCTGCCTGTGGGGGCTTCCTGGTCCAAAGAGCAGGGCTGGTGCACAGGTGGCTGTCTGCGTGTGTGTCCTGCTGCAGCCCAGGTGTGGATAGTGGCAGAGGCTGCCCTGCCCGGGACGCCTTCCTGGGACTCAAGGACCTACCTGTCTGCACCTGGGCTGTGGGCCCCTTCCGGGTCACTTGTGCATCGTGGCTTCCCAGCACCACCCACACTGGGGCTGGGGGTTCTGAGTGGTGGGGACATCTGTGCCTTGTGGCTATCAAGCAGCATCCCTGGTCTCCGTCCATGCGATGACAGCAGCCCTGCCCTATGGTGACCACTAAAAATGTCTGCAGGGCCAGCAAGATAGCTCAGTGGTCTAAAGGGCCTGCTTAGACAAGCTTAGGCAGGTGTGCAGGGGCTGCAGTTTGATCCTCAGCACCACACACTGTGCCAGCCATGCCCCCAGGGTGGGCTGAGCTGGCCACAAAAAAAAAAAAAAAAAAAGAGATTAAAAATGTCTTCAGATGTCCCCTAGGGACAAGACAGCCCATCTGAGCATCCTCCTCTGCATTGTTGACCTCCCAGGGGCCTGTCCCTGCCCACAGGCCACCTCTGCCTCCCTGTGCAGAGTCTGTGTCCCCCATGGCAGTGCCAGCTCATGTAGGTGACTTGCAGAGACCCTGACATGCCTATGCAGGGGCTCAGAGACACGTGGGAGGAGTGGAGGGTGGCTGCTAGCTGGTCCTTGTGCTGGCCAGGTACACTGAGAAATGGCTGTCACCATGTCCCTCACATCCTGCCTTCTGGGGAAGCAAGAAGCAGGACAGAGGGAGGTCACCTCCATAAGCTCTGGAATGTTGTCCCCGATGCATCCTGGGGCCACCTGGTTGTCACCTCCCTCATGTTTTTTCTCTGAGGTAACTTCAGGGAGGAAGGCTGTAGGGCGTGACATGTGTTTTCTCTGTGAGGTGATTTGCACTGTGTGGCACCCAGTGGCTTCTGGGAAATGTCAGCGCCCATGGCCCCTGTCTCAGTTTCTTTTCTTTTGTTGCTGGGACAAAATACCTGATACCCAAGATGAAGGAAGAAAAGGCTTATTTCATTTACAGTTTGTGGAGCTTTTGGTCCGTATTCAGCTGGTTCCAAGGCAGAGTGGCACACGGCAGAGGGCAGCCGTTCATGGCAGGGGGGACAGCCAGGAGCCAAGGGAGGAGCAGCGGCAGGTAGCAAGCGGCTCTCCTCCCTCCTATCACGGTCAGGCTCTGCACCCCAGGTGGGTGCCACAGTCATACCCATGATCCTAGCCTTGGGCCATGAATTAATCGCACGCTAGGAGACACCCCAGGACTGTATGAGGTTTTGGGGGGACGTCTCGACACACACCACGGCAGCCCCGCCCCCTGTCCGTGGGGATGCACATCCTCTTGCTACAGACAGCTAAGTGAGGGAGAAGTGCTTTTGGCAGTCGGGCAGGGCCCGGCCCTCCGGGGAGTCAGTGCAGAGGACCGGCTGTGTCCAAGCTGGCTGGAGGTGCAGCACATGGCCAGACTTACCAGCTTCCATAAGGGACAAACGGAAGCTTATCGAGATTATCGGTGCCACCCTTTTGAGATTTCCTGTATAAATAAACCACTATCTCATGGGCAGGCCACCCTCACACACCCACTAAGACTGCCAGACTAGGATCAAGAGTGCTGAGGCTCAGAAGAAGGCTAAGACCTGGGGTTGTGGACCTAGGTTCATGACGTCATCCGTGTGCTGCTGTTGGCTCAATAGTAGCCAAGAGGCTCTACCTGTAATCTTACTGGTTGATTATAGTTTTGACCCGTGTTGTATTCACCTCGTGATTTTGCTCTATAAAATGTTCTCAGTGAGGAGGGCTCATTGGCAGCCGTTAGAGACTCCCTCCTGTCTCTCAGGAGCTGGCCCAGCCCCTGTTCAGTGAACCTTTGGCTCGTGCACTTGATGCATTTGCGAGGCCTGGTTGTAACTCAAGTCAGTTGTAAGTCAAGGCTTTTTCCCATGAGAAATGATGGAAATACCCATAATGCATTCTGGCCCTCCCAAAGCACCCCTTAACTAACATTTTCATAATAAAAAAGGGTTGTATAATGTGCATAACTCACCGGAAACACCAATGTGTCGCTAGCATACTCACCAAAAAGGTATAAAACGGGCCTGGTTTACCAGAAATGATTTTGTCCTGTACTCACCATTCAAGCTGATGTCCCCGGCCTGCAGGACAGGAGGGCGAAGTGGAAGAAGGGGGCTACTGTTGGATGGAAAGGTCCCTTCCTTGGGAACCCCAGGCATGTGGCTGCTGGAGTCCTCTCCTGGGGGCAGTCTGTAGCCCACACTTGTACCTGCTTCTGGGTCACTAGGTCTCCATCTTTTGAGAGCTAAAAACTGGTTTAAGGTCATCGGTTTCTGTCTTTAACGCTGTTCTGTAGCGTGACGTGGCACTGTCATTAAGCAAGTGAGGGCCATGGCTGCCTTTTCTCCGCCTGCGTGGGTCTTCTTCACAGATGTGTGTGGCGCTGTCCACTTTTCTAGAATTTCCTTCATCCCAGAAGAGCTTTGCTGAACTCATTGCTGATTCGTCTCCTCTTCAGAACGCTCCTCCGCTGCCATCCTCCGTGCTCAGGAGAAGCTTCTGGAAGCTCCTCTGCAGACAGTTCCTCCGAACGCTCCTCCCCAGTCCCTCGACATCTCCACCGTCTACCTGCAAGCCTGTGGACTCTGCTGTAGTGACAGTACCACCAGCCACAGGGTCCACGGGAGGCGGGCTCCTCGGCACACCTTCAGAGCCTCTCTCCTGTACCGATCCAGGTCACACTTTCTTCCAGGCAGATCTCGGTGTCCTCAGGCAGACATTGGTCCAGGGTCTCTCAGTCAGCCCCACACGGGAAAGGATGCTGTAAAGTTCCTTTCAGAACCCCTCAAGGGGTAGGTCTGTACCTGAGGCCCTCTGAAGCCCTTCTGGAGCGGTTCCTCGGTGTGTAGCTTCTTAGGGTTAGCTACAGGAAGCCTGCTGGTCCATGGCTGTAATAAGCAAGTTGTTAGGCGAGGAGAAGCCGGCTGGGAGCTGTGGGAATTCTCCGGCCAGTTCTCCCTCCAAATCTCGTGAGTGAGCAGGACTGTCACCATGAGGTGGGGAAACCGCTGTCCTCTAGAACTTCCTCAACCGTGGGGCAGAAAGCCTGCCTGGTCCACTCAAAGTGCTCTTGTTCCCCGAGCTTTTGTGTCCGGGGTGCCCGCGACCCCAGCCTCCTCTTCACAACTTCATGTTTTCTTAACGCTCTAGGGGTTCGGAGTGACGCACCAAGACAGGCTTTGTCTCGAGGTGACGCCCCGGCTCAGCAGTGGCGTGGCCCGGCCTGCGTGGGCTTGGGCCTGGCGTTTTCTTTTCTTCCTGGCTGATGAATGCCGTCTTCAGCATTTCCTTCTAGGAGAGCCCGGGGCCATCACAGTTGAAGGCTTGGTAAGAGCGAAAGCCCTGTCCCCGTGTCAGCGTTTCCAAGTGTTGTGTGAAGCTCCCCACGGCCCTTTTATTAGCTCTGGCTGCTTCTCCATGTCTGGGTGTGCTCTGAACCCCAGTTCTTACTTTAGAACTGTCAAAGCATGCCGTTATGGCCCGAAATGTTTCACCGCTGTCACTTATTGATGGGTTAGCCTGCAAGAGAGCTGCATTTGTAGCCTAACTTTTCACAAAGGACAGCCCCAGACAGGCTATGACCTGCGGTCCGCGCGGTGCCCGCAGCCTCACACGCCCCCACCTCAAGCCTTGAGGTCCTGGCCATGGTCAGCCAGATCAGTGTCCCGGCCCCTAGGGCTCTGGGAGGTAAATGGGACATCGCTGGTTGCCTTTCTTTGCGCCACCCCAGGGCCTTATGGGAGGGGGATACAGAATGTCCGGGGTCTCTCTGTGACCTTGGCTATGGGCAGCGGTTTGGGTCCCTGGAGAGCCGGCCACAGGACTGGAGCTGGCAGGGGAGGGGCGGGGCAGAGAAAGCCCAGTGACCTTGCTGTCCCGGTACTGTGCAGGCTCCGCTGGGCAGGGTGGTGACAATCACATCTCCCACTGGTTTCGCTGGTTCGCTGTGTGACTTTGATTGTTTTGTGGATTTGTTTTTTTTTTTGGTTTTTTGGTTTTTTTTGGCAGAACCGGGGATTGAACTCAGGCCCTTGTGCTTGCCAGGGAAGCACTTATTCCACTGAGCCATCTCCCCAGCCCCGTGACTTTGATTTTAATTGTAAAAGCCAGCACTTTCCCCGGCCAGGCCCTGTCTAAGACAGAGAAGGCAAACCCTTCCCCTGGGACAGGCTCTGCGGCCCGGGGGAATCCAGAGCCACAGCAGGACGGAGGAGGTGTCCTTTGCCTTTCTTCATGCCCTGAGCTCGCGAGGGTTCGGTTATTCAGGCACTGGGTGAGCTCGTGAGCAGCCCCCCAGAGCCAGTGGCGCTCACCCGGACAGCTGAGGGAGGCTGGCAGGTCTGCGCTTGCGGAATCGCAAGTTCCTAAAAGGTTTGCCCGAGCTAAGCGCTCGCAGCGCTGCTGAGCTGAGGCCCGGCGCAGGCACGGGGCCCCACCTCCCTCAGCTTGCCCACCACCTCCGGCCAGGTGCTGGGACCTGCAGCCAGATGGCCACTTCCAGACGGCCTGGGAAAGCCACTGCTGCCCTTGACAGCTCCCTGCCCAGCGGCCACACAGATGTGAGGAAGCCGGCGGCGGCCACTCAGGAAGGCGGGCGGCTTCTGCCGGCTTTGATCTCCCCTTGAGGAAAGTTTCAGTCGTCCTATGAAACTGCGGTCACTCTGACTTGAAAGGCACAGGGGGGAAGGTGTGAGAGAACCGGAAGCCTCAGGGTCAGCCACCGTGAACTCCTGCTGCCATCTTCCCGGAAGATGCCCCGGCCCCTGACCGTGACCTGACGGCAGATTAGCAACGCCAAGCCCTTCTTGGGCTGGGCAGGAAGGAAACCGTGACTTCCCAGACTGCAGCAGGATAATAATGGGAGGCCCCAGGGGAGGACGCTGGACACACAGGACCTGACAGGATGGGGCCTGGCTTCTCTCCGCCTGGCCCGTCATGCCCTGCCCAAGCCCCAAGCTTTGCCTGGCAGCCATGGCTCTGCGTTAGTGGACTACAGGGCCTATGAGTGTGGTGGCTTCCAGGGGCACCCAGGGTCCACAGCAGGTGCCACGGTCACTGGCTCTGCCACAGGTGGCATCCAGGCTGGGGCGCAGCTCTGGTTCCACCTGGCCTCTGTGGGGGCAGCTGGCTGCTCTGGGTGTCCTTCCAGATGAAGAAGGGGACAAAGGGACAGCCCAGGGCTTGGAGACCCAGAACCTTCTGCAGACTGCATGGTGCCAGCCCTGGGGAGCCCAACAGCCCACGGCTCCCAACACTGCTGCACCATGTTCCTGGGGACCCTGCAACAACAGGTCCTCCCAGGAATGGCAGAGGGGACAGCATGTGACATGGCCTAAGTGCCATACCCACAGGATACTTTCCTAGGTGTATAAGGCATATGGGACCCCCAGGGCTTTAGGGTCAGCAGACATAGATGTGGGACTCCAGGGGCATGTGTGGTTCCATTCCACAACACCCCAAAATTGGAGGGGAGGCCACGGAGTGGCTGGAAGCCCTGAATTCCCTGTGCTTCGGAATCGGGGAGGTGAAGATGTGGGCTCTGATGCCCTGCAGCATCTGTCACCAAAGGCCTGGTCCCCTGCGGCCCCAGGTGGTGAGATGTGATTCAGTTACACACCACTACTGCTAGAGCAGCGAGCCAAGAACGCTCCTGACCCCAGGGTGTGCGTGGAGGAGCCTGGCTGACCTAGGACTGCGCGAGGCCTCCGGGCATCACCTCCACGTGCTGTGAGCTGCGTCTTCCCAGGTCCTGAGGACAGGTCCGGGAGAGGATGCCGCTGGGTTTGGGCAGGGACGGTCTGGAGTTGGGCATCTTGGGTGCAGAGGGCAGGAGTGCAGTCTTGGGCCAGGCAAAGGGTGGTGCGGGCACCAGGCAGTCCCCTGAGTCGCTGCAGTTGCCGTGGCCTCATTTGGCAGTGAGGTGGCCCTGTCGCCTCCTGAAGCATGAAGAATAAACCTAAAGATATCAAAGTCTCTCACAAAGCATAAGTGTCGTAAGATATTTTTGCTTCAAAGACAAACCAAACAGAAGCAAATATAAAGTTTACTGAGAACCTGGATTAGTAAAACCAAACCAAAGAAAAATTAACACACTAACAAAACACTTAATCTTAGAAGTGGGAAGAGGGGGCCAGGCAGGGGCTGCTGGAGTTGGGGGGCCTGGGGGTGGGGACATGGGGTGGACACCATGTGTGGCTGCTGGTGCCAGGTGGGTCATCTGTCTGCGGGTTTTTAAGCTGTCAAATTTTATTTGCGGAGGGTGGGTGGGTTTGAGACAGGGTCTCACTACATAGTTCAGGGTGGCCTTGAGCTCACTATGCAGCCCAGGCTGGTCTCAGACTCCTGGTGATCCTCCTGCCTCAGCCTCTCAGTGCTGGCCACCACATCTGGTGTGAACAGTCAGGTTTTGAAGACCACGACACTGCCAGTGACCATCCTGACTTCCCGCTTCCCTCCGACAACCCAGGGCCGGGGTACTTTGGGCCGTCACTGGCTGATGGTGGTTGCTGGCTGATGCTGGGGATAAAACCTTCCCAGCAGCGCCTGCCTGTCAGCTCCTGTCCCTCCTTCGCATCTGCAGCCCTCACGGGGGTGCTAGCACAGGCCCCGGGCAGCAGGGAGCCACCGGGGCGCGGAGACAGCCCAGTGCCTTGTCCTTCACTGGGTCCCCTGGATACGGTCGGGGTGCAGCCCCTGGGCCTGGAGTGTCTTCATCCCCCTTCCTCTGCCCACACATGCCCCAGGTCCTGTCACTTCGCAGGGCCAGGCAGGATGGAACAGCACTGTACAGCTGGGGTGCGGTTTCTGCAGCCGAGGGATTGACCGCAGCAGCCTTTGGGAGTGTCTCATTACTCTTCTCTCATTGCTGGGACAAAATACCTGACACCCAACATTAAGGAAGAAAAGGTTGATGTAGCTCACAGTTAGTGGAGGTTTCAGTCCATGTCTGCTGGTCCCAAGGCAGAGTGGTGCCTGGCAGAGGGCAGCCGTTCACGGCAGGAGAAAATGCAAAGAGCAGAGGCAAAAGGGAGGAGCAGGAGCTGCGGCAGCGGGGCAGAGGCGGGCCTCTCTCCTTGCCTTCTATTGCCTGCAGGCTAGCTGCCCCGGGTGGGCACAGGACTCACTCAGAATCCCAGCAGCACTCACACCCATAATGCCAGCCTTGGATCAAGAACCAGTCACAAAGTCTAGAAGCCGCCCCAGTGACTGCACGAGGCTTTGGGGGGACAGCTAGACCCAAGCTGTAGCAGGGAGCCTCAGCCCTGCACTCCCACCCTGTGGCCACTGGCATCCACGTGGGCGGACAAGGACCAACAGGATCAAGACGGAACACGGTTTCTCACCAGGTCCAGTGGGTGCTCCCTGAGACCCCGATGAAGGGCTGGCAGCTGGGTCATTTTCCTGGATGGGAATCTGTGAGACTGGGAAACATGGCAGTGGGGTGCAGCCTTGGAGGATGGCTGGGAGGGGAGGCTGCCCTCCTGGGGTCCTGTGGCTCCGGTTCTCTAATTTCTTTAAATGAATATTTAAAACAAAGCAGAGTTTTTCTTCTAGCTCCAGCCTGCGTTTGCTCCCAACTCTTAGGTCCTGAGGAGGTCGGCTGCCTCTGCGTCTCTGTCCTAGTGTGTCAGCTGATGGTGGGACTGTCTCACACCCCTTACCCCACAACATTGCTATTCTGTCATGTCATCCTAGGAGTCGAACCCAGGGCCTCACACAGGTGAGGCAGGAACTGTACCGCTGAGCTACATCCCAATCCTGCTTATTTTTAAATTTTGAGACAGCCTGTTCATTCTCAATGATTTACCCAGGCGGGCCTTGAACTCGCCATCCTCCTGCCTCAGCCTCCTGAGACACTGAGGTTGCAGGTGCACATGGCTGCGCCTGGCTCCTCTCACTGCTTGCTCTTCGTCTCCTGGCCATTGGGTCCTGACTCCTGTTGGTGCTGAGCTTAGTACAAATCCACCTAACAACCACAGCAAGTGCTGACTGGGTACAGCTGAGTGCTGGGAACCCATGGGCCCACTTCGCAGGCAGGCAGGAGCTCCAGAGCTCTGTCTACTGAGGTCCTTTCTAACACACTACCTAGCAGACTGAAGTCTGGAGACAGATCAACAATCTTCAGCCTCTCTTCCTCTCACTTTGGAAACCCACTTACTCTGGGAGCATGAAAGAACACTATTTCCCAGATCTCCTTGCAGCAGGGGTGGTCATGTGACCAATACTGACCAATGGGGTCCAAGGCCCTGGAACACTCTTGCAGGCTCCTGGGCCAGTGTAGGCCAGAGTGGTTGTTTCTTTGAGCTTCCTGGTTCCAACTTCTGGTCATCGTGCCCCCCCGAGGACAAAGTCACACTTTGGGCAGGGGCACAAGGATTGAGAAGGCACTGAGTCCTTGCTCCTGTCAATCCCATGAGGCTGCACGAATGGGCCACGGCAGTTGTGTCTCAAGACAGTGTCAGAGGCAGCTCCCTTCCTCCTGTCTGAGCCCAGCTGCCGTGGGGTTCATTCACATGTGGCTGGGTTGCGCCCAAATGTGTCCCCACTTCCTGAGGAGCCCAGCTCAGCTGACCATCCTGTGGGCGCCCGCATGTGGAGGCCCCGGCCTCAGGGCTGGGAGGAGGCTGCATGTCTCCTGAGGGTGCTGAGGGCTGGAGCCGCAGGGCCTCTAGCCATGGTTGCCTCTGCGGCCTGTGGGGTGAGGCGGTCACAGGCCACCCAGATCCTCAGCAGAGGGGACTCCACTGCAGGACAGAGGGCCACGGAGTGACAGTCCTGGCCTAGGGCAAGCCTGGTTCCGGCCGCTTTGCTCTCTTGTCTTTGGCTCTGCGATGCCCATGTGGTGCCCGCCAGCTTTCCTGGGGAGGCTCCAGCGTGGGGCATCATCCTGGACCCTGCAGTGGGCGGATGGCACTCAGCGCCTCGTGGGCCATGACTGTATTACCTGGGGGACACTTTCGCCTCAGAGACCCTCGCTTCCCTTATCTTCTTAGCCCGGAGAGTGTATTTACAACAGAGCTCCAGGGGCGTGGTCTTCACTGACCTGTGACCCACACTACGCTCTTGGCTCTGGTTCTTCCCAACTGTGTGGCCTCAGGCAACCAGCCAGAGCCTCAGTTTCCCCATTTGAAAAATGTTAATTGTGTTGAGTGCTAATGGTCGAATGTATACAAACCTCAGAATGTGTGACTATCTTTGAAACCAGCAGCTGCCACTGTCGTGGTCATTGTCACCCCCGTCCCCCTCCTCTGCTGTCTTCATTTTGCCTCCCCTGGGTCTCAAGTCCACTGAACGTGGCACAGAGGGGTCCGGGGCTGGGGACACGGGCAGGAGGAGGCTGGGAGCGGGCCACAGGAGTTGCAGGGGCTGCTCAGAAACAGCCTGCAGCAGTAACTGTCGCGGGGTCTGGGCTGCGGTAAGTCAGGGTCTCTGGTCAGAGAGGAAGAGCCGCGGCTGCTGCAGGCTGTGCCCTGCACACTGTGAGAGGATTTCCGGGCTGGCGGGGTCACCTGTCTGCCTCTGTCTGGCACTGGCCAGGAACCTGGATCCGCGGCCGAGTGCTGGATGACTTCTCTTTTCTGAGACCCGGCTTCCCAGACATGGACACTGCTGCCTGGGGCTTGGCAGCTCCCACCCACTCAGGAAAGCCTGGGACAAGGGACGCTGCACCAGCAGCAAACCTGCGGGGAGGTGACAGAGCTCCAGGGCCTGGAATGCCTGTCTCCTGCTTTGCTGATGGCGCCTACAGCAGTGGTCTCAGGTGACCGGAAGGCAGAGGGAGCCCTGCTCGGGACAGCACAGACTGCAGACCCTGAGACGCTGTCCCAGCCTTGCAAGTCTGAGCATCCAGCTGCTGCTAGGGCCAAAGCTGAGTGCAGTGCCCTTTGAGAAAATCCGGAGTGCACACACAGTGCTGTTCCTCTGATTGCCATCGGTCCCCAAATGTTATTTGGGACTGGGATGCACAGCGTCCTCATGGCTGTCCAGCTGACCCACGACTGGGGCAGGTGCTGTGGCCCAGGGTCAAAGCTGGTGATGCGGAGGTGCCAGGGGACAGGAATGGGGTCAGTAGCTGCACTGCCCAGGCCCCACAGCCCCCCACAACTCCCCACAACTCCCCACAGCCCCCCACAGCTCCTGGAGTCTACATGCTGTCACACCCATGTCCCCACAGCCCCCCACAGCACCCAGGGCACACACTTTGGGAATGACAGTGTTGACTGTCAGGCCAGAGTCCTCTAGGGCATCAGAGCAAGCACTGTGCCATCCGTGGCTTCCTGTCTGTGGCTCTTGTGTCAGGGCCACGGCAGGGCAGAGGGGACAGCACGCTTGCGGTGATATCATCGCGGTTACCCGCCGAGTCTTTGTGCTGTGTGCGACCTGCTCAGGGCTAGGGGCTGCAGGGCCGGTTGGGGGCTCTGTACGGCTGTGTGGCTAGGCTGTGCACTGACCCAGGGGGCTGGGCAAGGTCCCCCAAACCCGAGAAACCAACCCAACACGGAGGCCAAGGGTCAGGAGCCCTCCCTCACGCAGTGTCACCTCTGAAGATCCGGGATCGTGCTCACCTGCGCCCCTGCAGGTCGCCAGGGAAGCTGCACATCCAGGTCATTTTCGGAGCCATTTGTGCCCTGTGGCCTCGGCTGTCCTGGCAGGGGCAGCTTTACAGCTTGTGCTGCCCGCGTCTCCCCCCACCAAGCACAACAGAATCCAGGGCGTGACCCAAGCATGGGTGGTTTTAAAGCGAGCCTGCAGGTCAGGCCGGGAGAGGCACCAGCGTCCTCAGGCGCCCGGTGGTGCCTTGGCAGCCCTGTCCCACCGGCTCCCGCCCCCTGCCACCCCCGCCCCTGCACGTCTTGGCCAGTCTGATAACTGCAGCACCCTTTTTTCGCCCAGGCACCTGCCCTGACTTCAGGAGCGGCTGGGCCAGATCTTCCTGACTGGGCTCCTCAGGACCACGTGGTGGGCGGGGCAGTTCCTGGTGTCCCAGCCTGGCACATACCTGGGCTGTGCCAGGCACGCAGGGGCAGAGGCAGCCTTGGAGGGGCTGCAGGCAGCAGTGTCAGCTCTGCCCTCGTCAGCTGCTCCTGGAGTGGGGGCTTAGCGCCACCCTCATGGTTGAGGCTTAAGTTGCCAGACCAAAGGGAATCGTCCTCAGGAGAAGGTACACCCCAGCCTGGGCACCAGGAGAGGAGCCTTGGAGAGGAGCGGCCACCGTGGCCCAGAAAACAGGAATAGGGCAGCCCTGGTGTCCACCCAGGGCAGTGGCAGGTATGTGGCAGGATCCCAGGAGGGAACAGGGCCAGGTGCGGTCCCTCTCAAAGGCTGCCTCGCTGGCCCAAATGCCCCCGGGGCCCAGAGTTCAAAGCCATCCTGAGATGTGCTGGGGCCGCTGTGGGTGTGGGGATTTGAGCAGATTACCTGGCCTCACTGTGGCAGCAGGGACCGGGCCTCAAGTGCAAGGAGGTCTTAGAGGAACGCCAGCACTCTGGGGGCCTGGCAGGTCTGGGCTGTGGCAGCTGGGCTGCCCAGCGGTCACACTTGGGACCTACATTCTAAGCTTCAGAAGGTGGGGAGCCGCACCGGCAGGGTCTGGTTCCTTTGCGCTCCAAGCCCTGGGGTCAGGGCTCACAACGGGGCGTGGACCCACACGGGTGGGCTTAGGCCACAAAGCACAGCAGGCCTCTGCCCCCCTCTGCCTCACGACCCCAGACCTGCTGCCTGAGACCCTGTGAGCCCAGAGAGCGCCCAGGCCCCGTCCCACTGCTCACGGACTCCTGCCTCTCTCCACCCTGTGGCCCTGCTCCAGCCCTGCGTGGAGTGTCAGCTTAGATCCTTGGGCAGCCAGTGCCCTGGCAGCACTTTTTGAGCCCAGCATGTGCTGGTCCACAGCCATTGCCCCGGGAGGGGCGCAGAGCTGGTGTACTGTGTAAGGTCCTGGGGGTCCTGAGGGCCAGACGGGGCACTTGGACTCAAAGCAGAGGTTTGCCCCAGGGGAACTGGTGTCCCAGCCATACTCGGGGCTGCAGTGGGCACAGGTGCCCCCTGGTCTGGGGCTGCACCCCGAGGCCCATCACGCAGGGTGCCCTGCAGGCCAGTGCTGAGGCCTGGGTACAGTAGGAGGCAGGTGACATTCTGCACGCTGCAGGGCACCAACATGCGTGGGCTCAGACAGCGGGGTGCTAGGGCGTGCTCGGGAGCCAGTGTGCGTGCCTGGGTGTCTGTGTGTGTACGCATGTGTGTGTGTCTATGCATGTAGGTGGGCGTGTCTTCCATGCGCGCCTGTGCACGCCTGTGCGTCTGAATGTGTGTGCTCCAGCCGACTTGGCCCCTGGAAGCAGCGGTGGCTGGGAACAGTAAGGGAGCCCGCGGGACAGGAAGAGGGACCCCGTGGGCACAAGGGACGCAGAGGGCAGGCGGGGCGGAAGTCGCAGAACCTCAAGGCCCAGGCTTCCGCGTAGCCTTGTGCACGCTGCCCTCTGGCGGTCGCAGGGAGGCACTGCAGGCCTGGCTGGCTGTGCTCTCTGTAGGGTCCAAAGAGAGACCGGCGGGTCCTGATCCCATGCAATCCTGGGTCCCTGCAGATCCCTTCCGAGCACCTCTGCGCCCTGGTCTGGGCTCGCCTCTCGCCGCCTCAGTCTGCCCGTTCCAAATGGGTGGTGAGCTGTGACTGAAAAATTCAGGGTGGACCCCTTATCCCTGGGGACTCCCTGCAGTCACTCCCAGCACGGTCTGCGGCTTGGCCGCTCCCCACGGAGCCCGGGAATGAAATGTGGGCTGCCCGTGGAACGCACGTGGCTCCCACGGAGATGGCGAGGGCAGGGGCAGCGATGCACACGGGTGCGCCCTTCACGCATGCCAGAGTCAGTGTTACCGCAGATGTCGCGCGGTCCAAAGGCAGTGACACTCTCAGCCCCGTTAAGGTCAAAGCCCCAGATCCGGTGTCCTCCCTGGGCTCCACCAACCTCTCGCTTACTTGGCCAAACAAGGGCAGCACTGAGACGGGGAGGTCCCTTTCGCTCTTAGGGGAGGCAGCCAGGTGCGGGCGGGGTCACGGTGGGGACACCTTGCAGTCCAGGTGCCGCCCACATACGCAGGGTGGGAGCCAGGAGCCTGGACGAGGCCGGCCGCTGTCCCCCAGCGCCATGCGCCCTCGCATCTAGCCGGGCTGGGAGGCCCGAGCCCACCCCACAGGCTCTGTGGAGCCGCCCGGGAGCTGGCAGCACACGCTCCCCAGCCTCAGCCAGGACATCCAGGATGCGTGGGCGTCGGTGCTGCTCACATACCTTGGCTGCACCCCGCAGGCCTTTCCATGTGAGATGAGCCTTCTCAGGGCTTCCAGACAGGGAGGAGATGCTGGGTCAGAGCTGTCACTAAGCCCTTAACGTCGCTGGGCGCTGGAGCAGAGACAAAGCTCAGCGCCTGTTACTACTGCCTGGGGCCTTCCCGCCCCTCCAAGATGGTCCAGGAGGACAGGGCGGCAAGTTCCCAACTGCTCTGTGTCCCCTGTTCAGGACGAGCCAGCCTTCTTTTCTTTTGAGATAGGGTGTGACCTTGTAGTCTAAGTTGGCCTCAGACTATGATCCTCCTGCCTCAGCCTCCTGAGGCTGCCTCCTGCCTCAGCCTCCTGAGTGCTGGGAGGACAGGTGTGTTGCTTTCCCACCCTCAGCGCGCTTCCGACCACCTCTCGCCCCCTGCCCGCAATCGCCATCCCAGTAGGACTGAAGCACTGACATATTATTTCATTTTCTTCTTTCCTCATAAGAATTTGGATCCAGAATTCCAGTAGCTCCCTCTAAAATACTTCCTACGGAAAGCCCGCACGGCACTGCAGTAAGCACTGAAGCCAACGCGGTCGAGGCTCCCAGTTCATTTGGTTTCCACGGTCAGGTGGCTGCGCCTCTGTGTCCTGTGGGGTTCCTCTCGCCTTGCTGTCAGGGCTGCTGAGTCCCAGCCTGATGGCAGAACAGAGTCACTTTGTCCCTTGAATGGAGCCTTCCGGGGATGCTGCTCCTCTGAGTTCTGGATGGAGCAGGAGGAGGACACGGGCTCTGGGCCGGCGTGTTATGTGGGACCTTCGCTCTGGGTCATGCCTACATTCAAACCCGCCCTGCAACCTGGCTGCTTCAGGCAGGGTCTGGGCTGCTCAGCTGGACCTGGTGCCGCAGTTTGGGGCATCCGTCTGGCAGGCTGTCTGATGCCCAGGCTGGGACAGACAGGAGGTAGATGCTGCTCAGCTGGACGGATACCAGGGTGCTGCAGACTGTGCTCAGGCCTGGCAGGAACAGGGTGGACGAGCAGCCTTTCCCACCGTGGGGCTCTGTCCTCTGAGTCTCAGGTGAGCTGTCCTGCCGGAGGGTAGGGTAGTGGTGCCCGGGCAGCCGCTGCTGGATGTGAAGCACCGGGCCATTAACCCTGACCCTTGCGTACCTGGGGCTGTCGCCACACGGTTCCCGGGGAGGGGAGCCCTGGACCATCTGGCCACAGGGACTGTGGCAGGACCTCAGCAGCGTGGATGCACCAGAGGCAATGGCAGTGTGAGGCCCTGTCTGAGCAGAGGCAGGGACCGGGCCCCTTGTGCCCATTCGCTGTGGAACCGTGTCTGCTCGCCTCCTCAGTGCGGCCCAGTCCGGGGTTGGGCTTGGAGCTGGAGGCTGAAGACTCCTCTGCACAGCAGTGCAGCTCTTGCCCTTGCTCAGTGGGAAGGTGTGCTGGAGCTGAGCCTCTGCTTTCCGGGCCAGGAGTTCGAGCGAGAAAGCAGGAGACACTGAGTCCCATGTCTACATTTCCCACCATACAATCCCAGCACTTGGGAGGCTGAGGCAGGAGGATCGCTGTGTGTTTGAGGCCAGCCTGGGCTAGTACATGAGACCCTGTCTTGCTATGTAGTATTGAGGAGAAGAAGAAGGAGGAGGAGAGGAGGAGGAGGAGAAGGAGGAGGAGGAGGAGGAAGAGAAGGAGGAGGAGGAGGAGAAGGA
>NW_004524652.1:1748825-1769181 GCF_000260255.1 Octodon degus
GAGGAAAAGGAGGAGGAGGAAGAGGAGGAGGAGGAGGAGGAGGAGGAGGAGGAGAAACCTCCTCCGAGTCACCATCTGCTAATGTCCCTTCTGCTCCCGCAGGGCCAGCTGGGCCCGCTGTCCACACTCAGCCTTCAAGGGTGTTGGAAAGAAGGCTGCTTCCAAGTCTGCCAAGCGCAAGGCTTGCTTTTCTGCTGCGGGAAGTGGGCATATCCAGGGTGCCCACTGCGACTAGAGCTCTAGCTCTATTCTAGCTAGCAATCTATCTATATACCGATATAGTTTTTGTCTTTTTGAGACAGTCGTGTTATGTGGTTCAGCCTGGAACTCACAATGAATCTCCTGCCTCAGCCTCCCCAGTGCTTTGATTACAGGCCTGGGCCACCACATCTGGACCTGGCTGACTATATTTTTAATTTAGGAGAAGAAAAAAGAGGAAGGGTCCAGTTTCCCAGGTTACAGTGAGTCTTTGTTTCGGAAACGGAGTCTCACTCTGCAGTGCGGGCTGGCCTTACCCCCACTGTGCAGCCCAGGCTGGTCTCAGGCTCCTGGGACCCTCCTGCATCGGCCTCCCCGTGCTAGCATCACAAGCATGCGCCACCAAACCCTGTGTGGAGCAGGGTGAGGGCGAGCCAGGACAACGTGCAGATCCGTGATTTACAAAGGCGCCGCCACAGAGGCTCCGCCTGGGAAGGGGGACCCAGGCTGGGCAGCCCCCGCAGCCCCCACCTCAGAGAACAGCGGCCGAGGCGTCCGTCTACAAGCCCCGGGCTCCGCTCCGGGGTGGACAGCCCGGTCCTGAGGCTCAGGGCTCTCGCTGCCCAGGAGTAGAGCGCCTTTCCCACCGATGGGGAAGCTGCCCAGGCTTGGTGCCAGAGTCTGGAATGGTGGAAGCCAAAGCTCAAGAGCCCTGGGCGGCTGCGCCTGTTCCCAGCTGGGGACCCCAGGGAGCACTCAGGGTCCTGAGGCTTCCGGCTCCGGGGAGCATCTGGTCGGAACAGAGGTGCTGCGGTGATCACGGGAGCCACACTCCCAGATTCAGAAACCACATCGCATGGTGGTCAGGGGACCCTGGCTCAGGGCCAAGAGGCCTTGCCCCTGGCGCTCCTAGCACATGCAGGCTGCAGGTTCAACCCGGGCCGCGGCGGCAGCGTCCGCAGCTCAGCATGCTCGGATGTCCAGCCTTGCATCCCAGGTCCCTGGAGAGGAGCGAGGTCGCCCTCACTGTGCGTGAGTTGGCGCCCACTTTACAGCGGGTTAACAGGGAAATCTCCGTTGTGACCTGCAGGTCAGCTGGGAGTCCTGCATTATGATCTCCAACTTAAGGAAAGAGCAAAAGGCCACAGAGCTAAAAGGAATCCCATTGGTTTCAGGATTCTGGGAGAGAAAGATTATGTGAAATCTGGAGCCGGACATGGGCGCCCACCTGTGGTCCTGCACTCCAGGATGCTGAGGCAGGAGGACCACAAGTGCAGGCCCAGCCCGGTGACACGGGGCCCTACTGAGACTGCGGTGGGTGCCAACCAGGGCCAGCTTGTTCCGCCCAGCTGAGCCGAGCAGCGTGGTGCTGGGTGCGGGAGGCCGCCTGAGCGCTGTTGCCGGCAGCATGAGAGGCCAAGCTGGAGAAGAGGCAGAGGTGTGAGGAAGCTGTGCAGTGTGGAGGCTGCCAGCTCTC
The DNA here is from genome assembly GCF_000260255.1 of Octodon degus. Taxonomy (NCBI): domain Eukaryota; kingdom Metazoa; phylum Chordata; class Mammalia; order Rodentia; family Octodontidae; genus Octodon; species Octodon degus. Next base: position 1,750,501 of record NW_004524652.1, read on the forward strand.
GGGCTGTTCCGCTGGGGGAACCTGTCCCGCGGGCTTTCCCGGTGAGCTTGGCTGTTCTTGTTGGGAGAAGAGTGGGGGCCTCACTGTGGCTGAGGGTGGGTGGCTGCCCTGGCCTTTCTCTTCCTGGCTCCAGGGGTGAAGATGGCGCACTGCTGGGCCTCCCGGAGAAGCTTGTCATGCCTTCCTGATGGGAACTCAGCTTTCCTCGTCGCTGGAGGAGCTCGGGACCTCACTGGCACTGAGGACGCCTGTGGTATTTTCGGGGGAGCCCTGGTGTCTACCTTGAGCATCGCTTCCTGGCTCCAGGGCAGAGCCTTCATCCCGCTGGCACAGACTTCCGAGCTTCCACCCCTGACCTCGGGCCTTCCCGGGCAGATCCGTGAAGCAGGCCTGCGTGAGACACTGTCGTGGGCCCTGGGCCTCCAGCTGGACTCACGGGAGGTGTTATGATGGGCTCCAGGGCTTCAGCTGGACTGGTGCGGGATGCTAAGATCCAGGCCTTCAGCTGGCGTCTTTAGTGTTTACGTGTGTGGACAGATTTCCTGCACTTCTTGTATATGATTCTTGGGAAGATTATGAAATAATCTTATGAATGTGTTCTGTATTGTTCCCCTTACAAAAATTCCAAACCACAACGGAGACCTTGACCCCCAAACCCCCAACAAAACCGTTGCTGATGCAGCGCTGTGCAGAGGCTCCGGCTGCAAGGCCAGGGCCGCAAAAGCAAAATTAAAAAAAAAAAAAGATTACATCTCCAGCGTTGGTAAAGCCATCCCAAGTCTCCCATCACCACGCCCTGATTTGGTGGCTTGTGTGTTGGAGCTGAACAAAGCTGCGGGCCCTGGCCGGAGCCCTGGCCCAGCTGGCCGCATGCAGCGGCCTCTCGGGGCAGGCGCAGGTGGGGCCTCGCGGGCTGCTCCGGCCGCTCCCTGGCTGGTGAACGCCCGCCCAAAGGCAGTGGCGGGTCCCCCAGGAGGTGTCCTGGGGAATGACCACGCGGCGTCCCCCCCCCCCCCCCCCGGTGGCGTCGGGGCGGCAGCCTCCCTCACACAGGGGTATTTGCACAGCGCAGCTCGCAAGCCCTTGCTCCAGGAGGGAAAAGTCAAAGTCAACCTGCGCGGAGGAGAAAGTCCTCTGTCCCTTCCGGAACTTTTGATCCCAGAGCCAAAGAAAGGCCTGTTTGCAAGAAACGGCGTGTCTGCCATTTACTGGGTTCATGCTGTACCTTTATAGGGGGCTTCGTGTTTTCAGCTGCTCTTTATTCTCTCAAGAGGTCGATGGTTTTAACTTAATTTCACTCCAGGCCCGCAATAGCAGTCGGAAGGGACCGGCCCCAGAGCCTTTCCGCGCACGGCCGCTAGAGGGCAGCACTGGCCGCCCGCTGGGGGCTCTGTGCCCGGTGGGGACCAGCGCGAGTGCTGGCAGTGCAGCGTGACATCGCATCACGTTGCGCCTGCTGCCCAGGGCTGGCTGGTGACCCTACAGGGCCAGGCCCTGGGCTCTTGGTGCTCCCTGACGCAGGTTCCCAGCGCCCACTGACAGGGGAACTCCCACAGCCCCGGAGGACAGCGCACTCTGTCCCCTGCAGGACATCAGAGCCAAGGAACCTTTGGGAGCCCCTGGGCAGCGCACCATGGAGAGGACCAGGGGCCGGCGCTGTGAGCACCCGGTCCTGGCTGTCAGCAGTGGGGGCTCAGTTTCTCCCAGGAGAAGGGGTGCAGAAGGGATGGAGGAGGCTTCGAGTGGTGGCTCTTGGGAAGTATGGGTGTGGTCCAGAGGGGCCAGAGGAGAACCTTTGGGGTCGGAGTAGCTTCGCCGTCGCAGCAGAAGGAGGTGCAGGGTCTGGGGTGGGTGTGGCAGATCAGGAAGGGGAGGCTGAGGCAGGAGGGTCTCAGCTCTGTGGAGGAAACGCTGAGCTTGTCTCACAAGCAGTGGAGGCCTCAGAGGAACTCCAGCAGGAAGGGACCTCCGTAACCAGGAAGCCCCTCCATTAGTAGAGTGCCCAATGGTGCTGGACCAGAGGTGTCTCCAAGCCCACACCCTCCATGCTGCCTGCTGCCTGCAGTTCCCGCAACCCCGGCTCTGCTCCTTGTGAGCCAGGAGCCCAAGAGAGAGTGACCTAGACTCCGCGTAACAGTGACTGGACCTCGGGGTCTGTGCCGCTGTCCCAGGGGTTGCCCGTGCCGCTGTCCCAGGGGCTGGGCGCCAGGGAACAGGGTGGGGGCGGGGCCTCGGCCTCCCTCCGGGCGCCGGGCCCCCCCATCCTCCATGGCCACTGCCTGGTCTTCAGGTCTGCGGTCTGATTCCCAGAGGCCTCAGCTTCCTGCTGCCAGACCCTGGGATGTCTCAGCCTCCAGAGGGCTCCTTCGCAGCTAATGCTGTTCTTCTTTTAAAACTTGAGATTCTCGCTAAGTCCCTAAATTGCCTGGGCTGGGCTGAATTGGTCCTCCCGCCTCGGCCTCCCAGTGTGCTGGGATCACACCACCCCAGGGCTCCCATGTGTGTGTCTTCCAGGTTCCCAACACAAAGCTCCCCTGCCAAGTCCGAGAAGCAGGTTCTGGTGACTGAGACTGGACCGGAGCCCAGGACGTTTGCCATGCCAGACTGAGGCGCCAGGTCCGCCTGGAGCTGAGTACCCCGGCATGCTGCCTGTGGCCCTTGTGCCTCCTCCGTGTCCTGCTGCTGTCCCACCAGCTCAGCTTCTGCTTTCTAAGCTGGAGGAGTTGGACCCTGGCAACCACAGAGGGTGGAAACCATTGCTGGCTTCGCCTTTCTGGATCAGCTCAGGCTGTGGGAGGTGGGCACAGCCCAGGGAGAGGGAGGAGGACCCTGGGGACCCTAGGAAGGGAGTTGCTGGCGCCAGGGCTGCAGGGACACCCAGCGCCTCTGGAGGGAGCCCTTTGTCTGCCCAGCATCACAGCTTGGGGCCCTGCACAGCCTCTGTGGGCACCATGAGTGCCAGCCAGAGCTGCCGGGTGCCCACCGTGAGGTGGCTGGGCTCTGCTTGTGCCCAACGGTCTCATCTGCCTGGTCGGGGCCACTACCCCGCTCTGTGTGCCCCCATGGCAAGGAAGGCTGGGCCCCGAAGGCTGGGCCTTAGGACCGCAGGGCTGAGGCGGGTGGGAGAGGAGTCCTGTGCGGACAGGCGGGTGGGCGTGGTGGTCCCTGTGCCCTGCGCGGCAGCGGTAAAGGAGAACCCTCACCAGGGGCCAGGCCCACTGCCACCCATGTGGGGGCGGAGAGCACCTTCAGCTCCCATCCAGCTCTGCTTGCAGATTAGTGGTGGAACCAGACAGGTCCTGCAGCCGGGTGGTGGGGAATGCAGGAAACACCTTCAGGTCTGGGAGACAGCGAAAGTCAGGTAGAGGCAGAGCCGAGTTCCCAGGGCTGGAGGCCAACCAGACCCCCGGCCGACAGCTGTCCTCTGTAGCATTTCTGTCCCTGGGTCGTTCTCCTATCTGTTCTGCGCTGCTGTAGTTAGCGCTGGATCAGAGCGTGGCCACAGACATCAAAGGTGCTGCCAGCCTGTGATCAGAGAGCCCGTAGCGTGTCCTCCCACGCAAATGGCAGGGTTCCACCCGAGCACACGGCTACCTCTGCCTGGCAGCTAGCCAGCTCGCCTTGGATGGAGGAGCTGACCGAGTGTGCAGAGCAGACCTGACCTGGTTTTCTGTCCTTGCAGCACGCTCGGGAGTGGATGAATGAGTGAACAGAAAAGGAGATGAAGACACAGGCAGCAGGCATCCTTAACTGACTTCCGGGGTCCAAGATGTCCCCAGGGGAAGTCCCCGGGAAGCTCTCGGGTGCACAGCCATAGCCCGGAACCCAGAGGGAGAGCAGACGGAACCTGTCTGGGGCACCTGTGGTGGCCAGGACCAAAGTAGTTGCTGATCGGTGTCTAGGGACCTCTGCCTGTGTGGCCAGGGTCTGCAAGCTAGGGACTTCGTGACAAATCAGACTTCATTGCAACGAATTGCACCAGTCTGAAATATAATTTCACAATTCTGCACATACCTGAGTAACCACGGAAACATTAAGGGTATGGGCCATGACCATCAGCCTCAAATTCTTGTGTCCCCCCCCACCAACTCCAGTATCATAGCTTGGATCAAGAATGTCCCCCAGCTTCAGGTGCTCGCGCGCAGGGCTTGTGGAAGACGATCCGGTTCTGCAGTCCACAGCTGCCTGCCATTAGGGCATGTGGCCTGGCTGGAGGGGGCGGGGCCTGCCCGAGTGGGCGGGGCCTGCTGGAGGAGGCGGGGCCTGGAAAGGGTTTTCTGCCTCCGCGTGTCCTCCCTTCTCTCTTCACTTCCTATCCACCAGGAGGACAGCAGCTCTCCTTCGCCAGCCCCTTCCGCCACACCTGTCCTTGGAGTTCACTAACCTTGTGTGGAAAACTGAGCTCCTGGGAACCTGTCCTCCTTTAAGCTGTGGGTGTTTTGTCCCAGCCATGAGGATCATGGCTGGGACAGATGCCGCCGTCGGTGGAGGAAACCTCGCGTCCTTTAGGTCGCCCTGCAGGCTGGTCCCGCCTTCTGCAGAGTCCTGTGCTCGTGGAAACCTGGAACACGCACGTTTCTTGGAGGGGTCGGGATCTTTTGCTCAGATCACGTTTGAAGCTTGGTTAGTGTTGGTGTGTGTGACATCTTCCTCCCCAGAGGCTGACAGCGTTGGCACAGTGCCCGCCTCCTGTGGCGACCTGAAGTTGTGCTCCGGGGTCTTCTCCCTGTAGAACTGGTGCAGCCAGCAGCTTCTGGCCTGGCCCAGGAGCTGAAAGCTCCTCGGGTTGCCGTCCACCCAGCGGAGCTCTTTGCAGGACTGGCCCTCCATGCAGCGTGGCTGGCCCCATACAGAGAGGGGCAGCCGCGAGCCTGGTGGCATTCTAACACCTGGATTTTGTTTTAGAGCTGAATTGACCATAAAACTGACCAGTGAAAACAGGGAGAATCCCCCGATTTACGTGTGGGTCATGGGCAGTGGTATTGGGGAGACCCAGCTGAGGAAGTGGCTGAGGTCACCTTAGTGTCTGTGTGGAGGTGCAGCAGGGCCAGCGGGGGAGGACAGGGCCAGAGGCGGGGCAGCGGCTCACAATCTGCTGGGTCTGAGCTGCCAACCCTGCGCTCCACGGCTGCCCAGCCCGCTCTAGGACCGCGCCGGTCTGACCCTTTGGGACTGGAAGTGGGACCAGGGCGGGGACAGGACACATTCTGGTCTGAGTGTCAGGTGTGGTCGGTTTCTGAGGTACCTTCGGAGTTATTTAAGTTGTAAGTTAAGAACAGGCAAAAACACAGAGAGACTCACTTCTTTGTCATGTCTCCCCAGTTCCTCTCACAAACACCGCAAACATTTTCGTCTGTGAATCTCGCACTCTGAATCCGTCTGACACTTCATGTCGTCGTGTGCAGGTTTACCAGTTGCAGCCCGTGCCGCATGCTCACCCACACGGAATGAGGCTAGGCTCTTCTTTACAGCTGCACTCTCCAGCTTCCGAAAAGCCTCAAATTTCACCGGACAATCCAATTTGTATTGCCAGGTTGAAGCCGCGTGTGCTTTTACATTTTGCCATTCAACATGAAAGCCCAAGTCCAAGCATTGGGGACACTATGGCCCGAGGATTTGATTCTTCCCTGCTTTTCGCAGCCCTGGGCATTGAACCCAGGGCCCTGCATGGAGCCCCCGGTGCTCGGGGGCATGGGGTACTCGGAGGCCGAGCTGTGGGGACACGGGGTGCAGAGGGCAGCTGCTCCCAAACCGCACTTTCCGGGAGAGGGAACTTCAATCGTGTCTGCTCTGACGCCACAGCTGGGTCTGCTTCCTGGCAGCTCGCCGCCTCCGCACCATGGGCTCCGTGGTGGGCCAGGGGCCTCCCTCTGCCTGCGCGTGTCCCACCTCAGCAGCCCTGGCTTCCGACTGGGGCAAGTGCAGCAGCTGGGGCCTGGAAGGGCTGCTGCGAAAGCCTTGAATGTGACCTGAGGGCCGGACACGGGTTTTGTTTCTCTGACACCTGCTTTCCGAGATAACAGAGCCACACGCAGTGCTGAAAGCAAAGCCTTTAGTTCTTGTCACTGACTCAGGAGAAGAGCGTGGAGGGTAGGAGGGTGGTGAGTGGGCCGGACTGTGACCCCGCCTTGTATCTCTCCCATCCCCTATGCATTCAGTCAGTGCTGACAGAAAATAAACCCCCAGTTTGTGGCAACCAGAAATGCCGCTCCCCATCCTGGGTGGAGGGCAGCACTGGACACCGGGAGGCCAGGCTCCTCCTGGCTGGCTCCTGCTCCAGCTCTGGGACTTGCGCTTCACACCTTTGGCTTCTAAGGATGGAGGTCACCTCCCTGGGAAGCTATCCCCATGTCTCTCGAAGGCCCAGGGACTTCCCTGGGGGTCCAGCAGCAACCAGCTCGTCTGTCCTGGGAGAAGGCTCCCTCCACCCGCAGAACTGTTTTCTCTCCACCTGCTCTGTGCCCAGGAAGTGGAGGCCCAGGGCTTGCTCCCTGCGCCTGGGGAGGGTTCCTCGGCTGGCAGAGGCCAGTCCTCCGAGGCAGCTCCTCCAGCCTCGCTGCCCGTGCTGCCCATGCATGGCAGCAGGATGTCACATGCAACCAGCATCCTTCACTCATCATCTCGGCCACACGCGGCACCCCAGGAGACAGGCTCCCTGCAGGGACAAGGTCTCTGAAGACGGATGCTGCACCATGTGCCTTGGTCCCAGCAATCCTAGCCCTGGGAATTTATGTTACCACCAGTTTCTGGTAGGACCACAGACGTCCTTACGTGGACATGGCCACGGCCTTGCTGGAGGCAGCAAGCTAAGGGAAGCCACCCAAATAGCCACCAAATAAGTCAAACTGCACATGATGTGTATGTGTGTGTGGGGGGGCAGAGCAGCTCCCCCAAAGGAGGCCTCACGTGGAGACCGTTGCTGCCTCCCAAGAAAGAGCAAGTACAAAGTGACACATGGTGCACGTATTTTTGGCAGAAGGGAGCTGTGTGTTAATACACGTGGAATATGCCAAGAATCACCCATAGGCATCTACTAGTAGCAGGGCATAGCGGCACTTGCCTGTAATCCCCACACTCTGGAAGGCTGAGACAGGAGGATCTCCAGTTTAGGCCCAGCCTGAGCAACTTGGCAATTTAGTGAGATGCTGTACGTTGAGATAAAAAATGAAAAGGGACTGGAGATGGAGGCGGCACAAGGCTGTGAGCTCCATTTCCAGCCCCACAAAGGCAAAAAACAGCGTCTGCTGCTCTGTGTCTCCTCTGAGAGGAGACTCGGATAGAAACTTTGGAGAGAACTTTCTTTCCTCTGACTACTTTTCATACAAGTGATTTTTACAAAACAGGCTTGTCTTGGTGTGTGTGTGTGTGTGTGTGTGTGTGTGTATGGGACCGGGGATTGAACTCAGGACCTTGCACTTGCCAGGGAGGCGCTTATGCCACTGAGCTATCTCCCTGGCCCTGTCTCATTTTCTCAAAAATATCCTTTCGTCTTGCCTCAGATAGCCACTCCAAGCCAAAACCTGTTGATCATGTTGAAATCTTAAATTTTAAATTGAGTTTTATGACCTTGGTTGGGCAATGTTTTACAAAATTTTATCCTGCATTAATTTCAAAGAGTTCCATCTCAAAAGAATCCATTTCTTCTGTGATGTAACAGGGCCGATTGCCATATCTTTTAAGACATTTTTATTCATGTATTTTTAATTGGCAAAAATCAACGACTACATCTCAACCACGTGCTAGGGATGATTGCGCTACACTCTTCTTTGGATGGCAGCTGAGTGTGAGCTCTAGCGAAGACTGCAGTCCGCGGAGCACGGTTTCCCGGAGCGAGTGAGCCCAGGTGGACGGCCGCGAAGCCCTGGGAGGCTCTGCAAACCGCATCAGTAATTCCCCGGAGCCTTCTTCCAGAGCATGCTGGGAACTGTGCTCCAGGGTCCAGGGCCTCCTTGCCGACCACTGCCCCCTCTGGCCATCGTGGGAACTGCTGCCCCTCTTCTTCAGGGTAAGCCAGGTGGAGCCTTAGGAGTCACCCAGACAGTAGGGATGGGGACACCACGGTTGGCGTGGGCCGGTGAGCCATGACAGCCCCTGGCCAGGGCATCGCAGTGACAGGGCAGTGGCCTCCTTGCTCCCCTCCGCCCTGCAGCTCTAGTCCCTTGCCAACCCGCCCACTTCCCGCTCCTCCAATCTCTCCCTAAACCCCCCGGAGCTGCGTCCCCAGAGTCAGTGTCTGCTGAAGCCTGGTCACTGTGTGGGGACAGTCCTTGGATAGCGCGGAGGTGACGTGGGCACACAGCCAGGGGTGGGCAGTGAGGGCTCCCGGGCCGTCCTGTGTCCCTGTCCCCGGCCGCCCAGGCCCCGCTCTCCCTGTTCAGAGGAGCTCCAGGGGGTGACTGAGGGCCCAGCGTGGGGCTCGGAAGCATCCTCGGGCTCCGGTCCCAGCTCTGCCACTCACCGGCTGCACGAGGGCAGCGGCCTCTCTGTGCCCCGACTCTCTCCTCTGCACCCTGAGCTGCGAGAGCGCCCGTCTTCCGAGACAGAGCCCAGCGGGGAGGAGCAGGCGTCGCGGCGGGCACACAGGGGAAGTCTGCGCAGTCAGAGCTGGACTGATTCGTGTGTTGCACTATGTCGGGCGGGACAGACGCAGCCCGTGGCGCGTTTCATTGTAGACTGACAGCGTCGTCCGTGGCCGGCCTTGCCGTGAACTCCGGGGCAGGGCTGCAGCCTGCACGTTTTCCCTTTATTTTTCCATCACTGCTGTCTCAGCTCGGTTACCTTGTTTTCTGCCTTGACAAATTCGTTATTGGTCCGAGTTGGTGACGCTTCCAGTTCCTTCCCTGGAAAACAAGGAGCGTGTCCCTGAGACTGGTGGCTGCTGCTTGCGCTGGGCAGAATCGCCCTGAGAGTCTGCGGGCCCCTGTGGGGAGGAGCACTCCCCACGCGTGCCCTGGAGGGAAAGTGGCTGTTAAGGGCTTCCTGATTGGCTCTGATTGGCTCCTGAGGGGTTTAAATAGCTTTTGTGATAAGATTTGGAAATCAGGGTTGTTAAAATGAAAATCCTGCCTCTTGAAAATGAGCGAGACCTAACAGCCTGGAGCACACATTCCTGAGTGGACCTGCCTTATTCGCGTGGCCCAATGTCTGCCACCCCGGTGTGCTCCTCAGAGTCCAGGTTGCCACCTGCTGCTCAAAACGGAGGCTCCTTTACAGCAAGAGATGCATGAGCCGGGGGTGGAAGGGACGTGGGGACAGTGGGGTCTTCCTGGAAGGGAAGCCCATCCCTTTTGGCCCAGGGTGCAGGGTCCGAGTGAGTCGGAGTGTAAAGAATCCCATCTGGCCCTATGCCCCATTCCCTGGATGGTCTGGCCCCTGCGTTCTCATTCTAAGCCCAGCCTGCAAGGAGCTTATTTGCTCTGCTAGGATCTGGGCAAAACTGAACAACTTCATAGGGCTTAATACTTCAAGACTTCCTAGGTTTACTTGGACAAACGGGCTGATCCCACAACCCAGGCTCCTCCTCCTACTTGGCTAAAGGAGACCAGCGGAGAACCTGCGTAGGTCCAGCTCAAACCTCGCCACCTGTGTCATCTCCTTAGCTGTGCTCAGTGCCTGCTCCACGCATCTTTCCATTTGTGCCGAGTCACCCTTAAGCAGGTGCCCCCGGTGCCCTGGGGCCTTGTTGTCACACTGGATCCAGTAATAGTGGCCGAGGGGCTAGGGCATCCTGGATGGGAAGCGCCAGGGTCCAATCACTGCAGGCCCTGCATGGGCCAGGCCTTCCGGGGTGTGAGACAGAGGGCTTCTGCTGCTTTGGCTGTGCCAGCCGCAGGGTTCCAGGTCCAGTTCTTGTGCACAGGGAGTGTGTGGGTGGCTTCCTTTGCCTTCTCCTTTCTCCAGGTTTGTTCTGCATGCTGACAGTGACAGGTGCAGGTGGAGTTGTACCAGGCCACTAGGCTGCGGAGGCTTCTGGGCCATCTGTCCCCTTAGGCCAGCGCTTCCTCTCCACAAGGGGCTATGCAGCCCCCAAGGTACGTGTGGGCTTGTGGAGGCATTCCCGGCTGCCCCAGGTTGCTACCGTCTTGCAGTGGGTGGAGCCCAGGTAGGCTGGGAAACATGGTGCTCCTGCTCAGAGGTGGACGGCATGGACTGGGAGCCGCAGTGCTGAGGCCAAGGGCCCTGGACACCTGCAGGGCTCAGCAGTGAGCCCCCCAGGGGTGCTGCAGGCAGGTTCAGTCCGCACCTGTGACAGTGAAGGGCGCCTTCCATGTGACAGTGAAGCTCAGCCTCAGAGACTTTGTGAGAAACACTGATGGTGAAATAGCACTAACAGCTCAGCTGTGCATCGGCACAAGGTGCTCGGGGCAGTGGGGTACACAAGAGGGAACATTCAAGGTCCAGATGCAGCTCCCAGTGTCTCCGGCAGTGCCGGTCTCCCGCAGAGGCAGTGTGGGGTGGGGGCGGTGGGTATTGGTGACAAACTGGCTTGATTCATGGAAACTTGTGCATAGACCTAGGGCAGAGCCGCTCTCCTGTCACTTATGAGAGGTTCACGGGGACCACCTGCCTCAGGGCCTGTCGTGCTGATGGTGCGGTGTTTCTATGGTCCTGGCATTGGGTAGGCACAGACTGTGGGAAAGATAGCCAACATGGGGCTGGCAGGAGGTAGAGGACCAAGCTGGTGTCATCCTTTTATTGCTGCCGTGGGTTGTTATTTAATTCTCCCATTTTTAGTTTGTGATGTGCCTTTGTCCTACCCAGAAAGTCATTAGGAGAGGTCTGGATGGATGGGTGGGTGGATGGACGGGTGAATGGATGGATGAGTGGATGGATGGGTGGGTGGATGGGTGGGTGGATGGATGGGTGGATGGAAGGATAGACTGGTAGGTGGATGGATGGTTGGGTGAATGAGTGGATAGGTAGGTGTATGTGTGTATGTATGTATGTATGTATGTATGTTTGGACAGGTGGATGCACTGGTAGGTGGATGGATGGACAGGTGGTTGGACAGGTGGGTGGATGGATGGGTGGGTGGGTGGGTGGATGTGTGAATGTATGAAGAGGACAGGGTGAGTGGATGGAGGGATGAATAATGGATGAATGGGTGGGCATTTGGATGGATGGGTAAGTGGGTGAGTGGATGTATGAAGGGATAGGATGAATGAGTGAGGGATGGAGGAAGGGGTAGGGATGGTCAGGTGGTAGATGGATAACTAGATGTATGGATGGATAGTTAAATGGTGTACAGATGGATGAATGGGTAGATGGGTGGGTTGAACGGGCGGCCAAGCCCGCTACCCACCGTACATACAGGAAACCTGGCAGCAGCAATGTCCTTCGTGGCCACTAGGGGCCAGCAGCGCACCGCGTTTCCCCAACGCCTTGCGCCGGTCTCCAGGCGGAGGCCTCCTGGGGCCTGGACACTCCGGCTGTTTCCCAAGCACCTCTGTTTCGGCCTGACCTTGAAGTACCCTTGACCTTCACGATACCATCTCTCCCGCTCTCTCCGTCACCTATCCGCAGTCCCGGCCCAAAGCCAAGACGGAGGGCGTGAGGATGGTGGTCGCGGCGCAGCCACCAGCTGCCCCTGTGGACCTGCCCCCGACCCCGCCTGGCGCTGTGGGCTTGTGCGTTGCGCCCCTTCCTGCGCTGTCCTCCTATCCAGGCTGCAGGTGAGGTCCAGCCTCTCTGCTTGTCCTTCCTCTGATTCGGACCCCAGCCCGAGCTAGGACCCGACACAGAGCTCCTAGTACTCAGGGTGGCCCGCCCGACGTCCCGGGAGGTCTGCAGGGTCAGCTGTGGTCATACTGGGTGGGCGCGAAGGTCCACTGCAACCCAATAGCCCTCTGTGACCTGTGGGCCCACCAGGCCGCTCCCGGCCTTGCGCAGGACAGCTGCGGCTCCCAGGAGGGGAGCCCCGGGAGGGCTCTTTGTTATCCACCAGGTTCTTCCTGCCCCTTCCTTTTGGGGCCGGCCTGAGCGGCCCACACCCTCGCCTCTGCCCTCTCTTCTCCACAAGCCCGGCGGGGTCCCGGGCATCCCAGGGAGGGCCTGGATCCCCTGCTGCCTGATCTACTGCACTCGCTTGCACAGGAGGCTAGATTTCCTCTAGGTGCTTGGCTGTGGCCGTTCTCCACAGAGGAGAAAGGAGGCATTCCTCCCCAGAACGGGCGCTGACTGGACTTCGGGCGTTGGGCACCTCTGCCAAGCTATGGAGGCCCGCTGGGCAGGGTCGGGACCAGCACTAGTGTCAGTCTGACCCCAGGCTGCAGGGGGAAGTGAGCTGGACAGACCCCAGAGGGAAAGCGGGTACCCAGGTCCGGTGAAGAAGTGACCTCCAGAGGGACGGGGCTTGGCCTGTCCTGTGAAGGGGCAGATACTGACCCTGGCCCTCCCATCAGTAAGTGAGACGTGCTCAGTGTCTGGTACCAAGCCCGGTGGAACTGGTTAGGGGTGGGCAGGGCAGGGAGCCCCGAAGGGTCGGGGTCAATGCTGCCGGTCCTCCCTGCCCAGTTCTGCTGCGGGCTGCCGTCCAGGGCAGCCCCCTCCTGGGACACCGCGGTTCAGGCAGATGGGCAGTGGGACCTGCAGGGCGCGGCTCACACCTGGAGCTGGGGATCTTGTGTGGCCTGCATGGTACCTAGCTCCGGCGTCTCTGGCCAGAGGTAACCAGGTGCTGTGTTCTTGGGGACAATCAGGGTGGCACCCGAGCACTGTAGGGCAGAGGCAGGCTGGCACGGGTGGCTTCGTGATGCTTTACGGGGACACCTATCAGGATCATGGTTGTACCAGGGCCATTTGTGTGGATGTGGAAAGTGTTGTTTCAGAGCAGTGTCCCCAAATGCCACCAAGAGCAGCCCTGGCCCTCGGAGAGCTCAGACCCTGCGATGCCCTTCTGTCCTATCTCCTCCTCCTGTGGCCTTCCTGGTCACTGTTGTAGCCAGACATTGGATGGAGCCGCTCAGGGGGACAGCATGGGCAGGGCGAGGACCCAAGGCTGCAGAGCACGGGGCTGCTCCCGGCTGGCCCGGGCTGTGCTGCTGGGGGAGGTCACCAGTCACCCGGGGGCAGACTCTCTGTCCCAGGGAGAAGAACTGGTGATAACAGTGCCTCAAGCTAGGACATGGGGAGCACCTGGCTGGTGGATATTGGGGGTCTGGCCCTAGTTCTGCTCATGTCTGAGCCCCGTGCCACCTGGAGCTGGGAGAGGAGGCCTGTGGGGGCCACGGGCCGGCGTGGGGCCTTTAGCGGCTGAGCCATGGAGCACCTTGCGCCTGGAATTTCCAAGCATTCTGGCCATGGCTTCAGCTGTGCAGATAAAGTGGCTGTGAAGGGACATTTGGGCCCTGGCGTGTGAGCCTCTCCCAAGGCGCCAACCCAGCCATAGGCTCAGAGTGGGGCAGAGGACAGCGGAGCCAGGAGCAGCGCTCTGGTGGAGGCGGAGGAGCCAGGTGAGTGGCTGCAGCCCGTTGTCCCTGGGACCCTGGGCTGGGAAGGTGCTTTTCTCCCCTCTGGAGCTGAGCGAGGAGAGTCAGGGCTGAGCCGGTGGGGTTGCGAAGCTTGGGAGACGGGGTGGTCCCCCAGAGAGCGGTGCTGGGGGCCTGCACCCGTCAGGCTGGGTCCCGCAGCACCCGCCTCCTGAGCTGCATGTGAGGGGAGCATGGGTCGCTCAGGAGCTCAGGGGGGAGCCCCGCGCCCCGAAGCTTCCCTGAACTCATGCAGGGCCAGCACGGCTTTCGGATGTCTGCCGTTCAACCTTATTTTTATGTGCCAATAAGAAAAGTCAATATAACTCCTGGACTCCTCTTCCAAGGTAAAGGGAGAGGTTTCATCAAAGTAATATGAATTTTAATATTTAATAGCATTAATTAAATGTTTAAGTGCTTTTGTCCAATGCTGCTGGAAGCCAGAGAGCCTCCCCTCGCTTGGATACAGCTGGGGTGGGCAGTGTCCAGCCACTCGTGGTCCTGTCCTCTCTCAGGGTAGACATTCTGCCTGGGCTGAGCCACACGCCAGGCCACATGTGGCTCGGGGAGGTGGCTGCTCTATCCCTGCCCATCTTCATCTGTGGACCGTGCATTGGCCACATGAGCTAGGGATGTGGCCACTACCCTGTGACTGTGAGTGATACCGAAATGACATGAGACCCCAAGGTGATGGACAAGGGGTGGAAGGAAGGAGTCCTGCAGGCCACGGCTGGATGGCTCTGGCCACAGCTCTGTAGGACACGGGCACAGCGGTTCCTTTCTACTCATTTTGCTCCCTGGGTCACTTTTCCTTGGGTCTGTCGTCAGCAGCCAGGGTGTCCTGAGCAGGACCTTCTCACCGAGGCATCTTGCTGTCCTCAGAGATGTCCATACATGTCATAAGAACCGCCCACCTCTCTGTGCCTGCCGTGGCGGCGGGTCTTAATCCCGGCACTCGGGAGGCTGAGGCAGAGAACAGCAAGAGCTCAAGGCCCGCCTGGGCTGCACGGTGAAGCCCTCTCAGAAAGCAGCACGGTGTGCTCGGAGCTTCCGGGACCCCGTGCTGCTAGGACACGCCATGCGGAGCCCTGTGGGTGCGGTGGCCACTCCTCTGGGCCACGCCTGCGTCTCCTGTGGCTCTGGCTCCACAGGCATTGGACGTGGGCTCTGGTCCTGTGGGACGTGGCTTCCTGCTTTGGGGTGAGGTTTCCTGGGAGCAGGACACCAGCCAGCTCTCCCTCCACGAGGCCCCACACTGGCTCCTCCTGTCTGTCACCGGAGGGTGCCCTGGGCAGCCGGGATTTGGGGTAGGGTCCGCAGGCGCTGCTCCCTGCGGGGGCTTCCCAGCATCCCCCTCCCCTGTCCTGTCTCTTCACATAGACCTGCGTCCCTCCTGGGTCCCTGTCCAGGGTGTGGGGGTGCCCCAGGAGCGGAGTGCGCAGAGGTCTGGGGGTCACCGTGGCCTGCTCCCTGGGGCTCTCACAGGGCTGGGCCTTGTGTGTCTCCTCAGTCACCGAGCCATGGGGGGGGCGCCCCAGTGGGGGCTCAGGCAGGTGGCTGGGCCTCCTCTTGATGTCACTGTCTGAGACGTCGCTGGGGCCGCCGGCACACTGAGGGGCTCCGAGGCGAGGGAGCACCGTCTTCGCAGTGGCAGCAGCCCTGCCTCCCAGGCCTGGTGGGGAAGCACAGCGCAGGGGCAGCGCCCACCCTGCTGGAAGGCCCTGTGTCCATGGAGGGCCGCACTTTCGTGCCCAGGCTTGGGCCCTCGGGTCACCTGCGCTGTGAAGCTGCCAGTGTCACTGTGGGCCTGTCCAGGGCCTCTGCCAGGCCAGAGAAGCAGAGGACCCCACGGCTCCTCAGTGTCCCAAGGGTGCCCCTAAGGGCAGGGCAGGCTCGAGGGGGGAGTTTCCAGGGCCCGGGTGCCTGGTGGAGCACAGCGGTGACCGTGGCTGAGGTTATGAGGCCAGTGCCCCCGCGCCTGCCCCATGCCAGCCCCTCTGTCCTCAGCTCCTCAGGTTGAATTTCCAAGCTCCTCAGAACCTGGGGTGGGCACCCCCTCGCTGAATGGCTCTACATCAGCCTGTGTCCCCTTCCTGAAGCCCCCCACATGCAGCATTTATCTATTGCCTCTGGTTTAATGAAGAATTGTCAAGGAGAACCGGCGAAACTCGTAGGGACAAGAAGAAAGTTCCAGGTCAATAGAAAACCCGCTTTCCCTCTGACTCAGCGCCGGTGCCTTTCTCTGGTTTACGGCTTGAGCATAGCTTTATGGACCTCCGTGATAGCAAAGAGCGCCTCGCGCTTCACGGAGCCAGACGTTATCGGCATCCCAGTGTTTCAGGTGCAGAGGGACAAATGTGTATTGATAATCCTGGAGCTGTGCAAGGGACAGAGGGAGGCATATCAATTTGGGGTGTCGGGGTACAGGCAGGAAGACACTGGACAATGTACTGATGATCCAGGCGAAACATAGAAGCAGGGCAAGGTCAACAGAAAGGTCATTCTAGGAGCCCCGTGGGGAAATCCAGCGATGCGTCATGACCCTAAGATCCACCCAACTCTGGACTGCGACGCTGAATGGCTCTGTCTCTGGGCATTAGGTCCTTTCTTTGTGTTCTTCTGGCTGTAAGTTGAAAGGGGGACCACAGAATTACGGAACATAATGATGGGAGGGGCAGAAATCTCCTGGCTGGGTCGGGCTCGGGCCAGCGCCCCGATCAGCGTCGCACGGGCCGCAGCTGTGGTGGTGACTGCAGCCCCACCCTTCAGGCTGGTACACTGGAGTCGGGGTTTGGGGTCAGTCGGATGCAGAGCCCCAGGTAGGGCTGAAGAAGCACCCACACCCGGCACCTCCTGTACACGTCCGAGGCAGAGTGAGTGCCGTGGCCCACATTTCCCCACGAGTCGCATTGTTGGGACATCCCAGGCCCACAGGTCCCCGCTGTTCTCTGTCCCCAGGCCGGAAGGACATGTGGGACCCCCTCCTCTCTCTCTGTCGCTGCACACCCGAAAGCTGCCTGTGCTGCGGAAGACAGCTCAGATCCTGCTTGGATCGCAATGTGGAGGACAGCAGCCCTGAAGATGCTGGGACTGGTGCTGTGACACTGCACGGTAGCCTTGTCTGTGACGGAGTCGGTGCTGCGGGGGTGGGGGGCAGCGGCTGCTGAGCGCGCGGAGAGCAAAGCGCTTCCTCACCAGGGGAAGTTTCTGCACTGCTGTGCGTGAGGGCCGTGTGGGAAGTTCGCTCGGTGGCTCCTGGTGTCGCGGGCACCCGGGGGCGAGTGTGCGCCCGGCCTCTGGTGACACTGATGCGGGCTCCCTGACCAGGCACTCAGTCCAGATCCTGCCTCTCGCTAGCTCGTCTGTGTTCTTAGCTGGAAACGGGGGTGAGGTGGCCGCCGGAAGGCCGTGGGGTGCAGCCACATGACGCGCCTGGTGCAGACAACTGGCCAATGGAATCTGTCGCCTCCTCTTCCAGGTGACGGAGTGTGGCGAGAAACGTCAGTTCACCTTTCAGCTTTTGTCCAGAACGTTGGACCGCGACATCTCAGGGACAAATTCCTCAGGCTTGCCACAGCTCTGGCCCCGTGGGAGGCCACCTCCCTGTCTCTGCCCACTGGACGCAGACGCGGCCTCTGCACAGCGTCTGCTGGGCACACTCACGCTCCTCCAGCTGCGCCGCGCCGCGCTCCACCTCCGGCTCGGCTAACGCGCGCCTGCGATCCCAGACTCCAGCTCTGGGCTCCGGATCCCCCCGTGGCTCCAGGGAGGCCAGCGAAGTGCTTGTTAGCTGGTGGCCCACTTGTTACAGCCAGCTGAATTGCGCTAGCGTGGGAGGCCCACCTGAGGGTTGTTGCCAGCAGCAGAAGAGGCAGAACTGGAGGAGCTGTTGGGGGGCTGTTAGGGAAGCTGGTGGGGCTGCTGGTTCTCGGGCTGTTCTGCTGAGGACTTTGTCATGCTGGCTGTCCTGATTAACTTGGCTGCTCTTGTCAGAAGGGGAGCTTGGGGCCTCACTGCTGCTGAGCATTATGGTTTGTCTCTAAGTGTCCCCCCAAAGTCTCATGCAGTCACAGGGCGGACTTCTAGAGTTTGCAATTAATTAATGATTCAGTGTTCAGATTATGGGTGTACGTGCTGCTGGGATTATGGGTGTGAGTCCTACTCCAGCCTGGGCGGACAGCCTGAATGCAGTTCACAGGAGACAGCCCTGCTCTCTGCAGCCGTTGCTGCCCCTCCTCCCATTTGCTCTTGCTCTTTGCTGCCGCCGTGAATGGCTGCTCTCTGCCATGTGCCGCTCTGCCTTGGAGCCCGCTGAGTATGGACTGAGACCGCCACAGACTGTGAGCTAAATAAACCTTTCCTTCCTCTATTTTGGGTGTCGGGTATTTTGTCCCAGCAACAAGAGAAAAGTAACTGAGAATTGAGGCCGGCTGTGGTCCCTTTGGGGGAGCTCTGGTGCCTACCTTGAGGTTCACTTCCTGGCTCCAGGGCAGAGCCCTCGGCTGCTGGCACAGACCCTTCATCCCGCTGGCACAGGCTTCCGAGCTCCCACCCCTGACCTCTGGCCTTCCCACTGCACATCCATGGAGCAGGCCTGCGTGAGACACTGTCGTGGGCTCTGGGCCTCCAGCTGGACTTGTGGGAGGCCCTGTTATGGGCTCCAGGCCCTCAGCTGGACTCGTGCAGGATGTTAGGATCCAGGCCCGCAGCTGGCGTCTCTGGTCCTTAGTGTGTGGGCAGTTTCCTGCACTCCTTGCATATGATTCTTGGGTGATTATGAAACACTCTTATAAAATGTGACCTGTATTGTATTGTTCCCTTGCAAAAACCCTAGACCATGACAGTCAGTCACTGCTGGAGCAGCCAGAGGTCCACAGGCACAAGGCCCGGTGTCACCATGCGTGTGTGTGTGCGCACGTGCGTGTGTGGCTGCGCACACCTGCAGAAATCACACGCCTGCTGTCCTGAAGCACGTACGTCCCCTTTCAGCCATCGCTGTGGGGCCCTCGTCGGCTGGCTCCCTGCTTCTTATGCTCTTGCAGGAGACATTTCTACGTGGAAGTGAGCCCTGTGTCCACAGTTATAGAGTGTGACTTTTCCCATCTCTTCAGTTTTGGTGTCACCCACGTCCTTGGTTCAGCTGGTCCGTCTGGCCTGGCAAGGCCACGCTACCCCAAGGACACGGGACTCCTGCAGCCAGCCCGTTCACCTCCAC
>NW_004524652.1:1769386-1770389 GCF_000260255.1 Octodon degus
TAGCTCCTCGGGGGCTCCCCACGGGACTCCTGCAGCCAGCCCGTTCACCTCCACATAGCTCCTCGGGGGCCCCCCACCGTCCCTGAGTAACTGGGGTCTCCTAGAGATCATTGCTGCGATACCTTGAGTTTGGAACTCTGTTCAATTGAAAATATTTTCTTGGGGCTGGGGAGATAGCTCAGTAGAATAAGTGCCTGCCTGGCACTTATTCTGAGTTCAATCCCCCGTTCTACAAAAAAAAAAAAAAAAAAAAGAAAGAAAAGAAAATATTTTCTTTAAGTATTCAGGATGATTGAGTTGAAAACTTATTCAAATATTAAATGTTATTTGTATCTGTAGCACCGATTCTGTTTAACAGGAACACTGGACAAGTAGAAAAGAAAAATCTAACCTGAGTAATTTTGAAACAGAGGGTAGCAAGCCTGTGCACCAACAGGGACACCTCGGGCAAAGTGGACAATTCAAGCCCGCAGTTGCTGGGCAGCAGGGAGCACGAGAGACCTGTGTGAGGCACGGGGACTTTGTCTGAAGAGAGAGGTAGGCTCCTCGGAGAAGCCAGAGGTGCCAAGCACGAGTCCACATGGCATCTTCCCGTGTCAAGAGGAGCCAGGGTTTTGTGCAGAATCTCAGTGGTGAAATAGTGTCCATTTTCTGTAAGGGTGGCTGCATTGTGTGGAGAAATAGAAAGTGGCTGTGAGCTGGTTTGGTTTGTGCAAATTTGTTTGTTGGTAAAGAAAAGTTAACTGCTTCTGTGAGAAATGTGTTTATGGGGAAATGCTGCTTCATTTTGGTCCCCTTCTGCACAGCATCGATGGTGGTGGTGGTGGTGGTGGTGGTGGTGGTGGTGGTGATGGTGGTGGTGGTGATGGTGGTGATGGTGGTGATGGTGGTGGTGGTGATGGTGGTGATGGTGGTGGTGGTGGTGGTGGTCATGATGGTAGTGATGGTGGTGATGGTGGTAGTAATGATGGTGATGGTGGTGATGTGGTGGTGGTGGTGGTGG
>NW_004524652.1:1771342-1796575 GCF_000260255.1 Octodon degus
TGGTGGTGATGGTGGTGGTGGTGGTGGTGGTGATGGTGGTGGTGATGGTGATGGTGGTGGTGGTGGTGGTGATGGTAATGGTGATGGTGAAGGGGATAGTCATGATGGTGCTGATGCTGGGACTATGACTGTAATGGTGGTAGTGATGAAAATGACCTTCAAGATGGCAGTGGAGAGCGAGATGATGGAGACTGAGATGGTTACGATGATGAGGGAGTCGAGTTTCTTTCCCAGCCTTTTTCCAGCTGCTGCTCCCAGTGTTGCCCCCTACTCTCTTCGGGTCCTACCATGGGGACAGTGGGGAGCTCCATGTACTGTACTTTGAACTTGAAACATGTTTACAACCTCTGTCTCTAAGATAGGAAAATGGAGGCCTGGTGAAATCCAGAAATAGGCAGTAGGTCAGGAACTCCGGAGTCAGGTTCTCCGACGCCCGAGCCAGGGCTCGCTGGTGTAGCAAGCCACCTCCTCCTACCACACCAGCCTGGCCTGGGAGCAGACACTGCCGTACAGGCCTGTCCTGGGCTCGTCCACCAAGGACAGTGCTTTCAAAGGCTTCGATGCCCACCTTCCAGGGGGACCAGCCACCGGCCCGGCAGGAGGAGGCCGCCTGACCCGCACGCACGTTTCCCCTGTAGGGCTTTGCAGAAGCAGGCTACGCGCTTCCCGTGGGGCAGCACATTGCAGTTTATTGTTTCTAATCAGAAGCAAAATGTTAGGGTCCAACAGAACTCCCAGACTCTGACAATCCAAATGCCAGCGGTGACAAACGGCTCCAGGGCTCGGTGGCATTTCCAGCGCATCTGTCAAGCACCATTGTGCTTTCATAATGGCCAGGAATATTCATCGTTTGGAGGCACCTTGCAATCATTCGAGCCTCTGAATTATGAAAAGTGACAGCTTCTCTCCTGTGAATTGCCATCGTTCGGCGTGACATACACAGGCACATGGCTGACTAATTTCATAAGACAAAACACACCAAAAAAGCTGCACTGCTATTTTGGGGCTGCCCCCTCTGAGGTTTCCTATTTGCCAAGGGAGATTAACTGAGGTGCGCCTGGCTGGTGCATCCGGCTGGGGGGACCCGGGCCTGTAGACCTGGGGGACAGTTTGTGGCTGGTGCCAGAGACGGTGGTCAGCGGCCCTTGGGAGGTTGTGCGCCCACTGGATGCAGACAGGGCTCCCGTGGGGCTCATGTTTTTACTCCATTATCCTGGGGAATATATTTGGCCAAAGAATGGACAGTTTACAATTTTTGTTTTATTTCCTGGACACTTCCAGAGAATGGGAATTTTATTCATTCAAAATGGGAATTTGTGGTCATGAATTGGTGTAGGAAATGAACTAAGATGCCTTTTCTGCCCTGAATTCTCACAGTCCTTCCTCATGGGAGGATCTCTGTATGGCTGTCACAGTCCTGGGATGTATTCAGCCAATGAACTCTGAGCAGAACTGAAGGTCCCAGGTGCCCCCAGATGTCCTGGGGCTTGTGCGTGCTGCTCAGCTCCTTCTGTCCTTGGGTCCTGGCCAGGGAGAAAGTCTTTGGGCAGACCTGCGGCTGGCCGGCGAGGGCAAGCGCCGTGGGGTGGACAGGGGCCTGGCTAAGACCAGGCTCTGGTGGGCTTTGCTGGTGCAGCATTACTAGTGTCGCTGGCTGTCATTGACCTGACAGCTGCCACCCGCTGACAGCCATCAGAGCCAGCCTAGCCACAGGAGGGGCACCCTCTCCTGGTCCTGGACGGTGACACAGAAGTCCCTGGCCTGGGACCTGCACACAGCCGGGGAGGGATGCAGGGACAGCTCCCCAGCACCGCCTGCAGCCTACTCTCCCCAGCAGCAGACTCTGAGACCCACAAGCTGAGGATGCACAGCACACACTCACCCTTCAGAAAATACATGTGTATTATTTTTGTAAGTATTTTGTAGGCCAAGTTTTATTTTTGTGTCACATGACAAAAATAGATCGTAGCAGGCAGGTAAGTGCGTGTGCTTGTGTGACGCACCCTGGGACCCACGGACTCACAGCCTGGGCTTGGGTGTGAGGTCCCTGCCCTGGGACAGTTTCTCCGACTGGCCCTAAGAATAGGCACTAACTGACACATGAGACAGTGTTCCTCAGGCCCCTGGTGTCGCTTGTCCTCCTCAGCCCGCCTGCAGAGCGTCCCTGATCATCTCCCTGGGTCCCAGGTGCCCCCAAGGCTCCTTCCACTGTGGCGCCGCCACTGCAGATGGTGCCTCTGAGGACAGGGCCACGGTTGCTCTCATCACTTACAAAGTTCAGAAATTAAACTTTCACAGAGAAGAAAGTGAAAGTGAACCAAGTGTCTGGCGTTTGTTCCTGTTGTAACACCCTGTTTGCACACCGGGGCGATGCCTGACTGAAAACAGGGGAGTCCTCAGACAACAAGAGAAGAAACGAAGCGTTCACTTCCTTGGGGCGGAAACACCACCCAGCCACGCCATCCACCATGTCACACTGCCGCTGGTGGGGATGCCGGGACAGCAGCGCGAGGGTCATGGGCTGGGGTCAAGCCCCAGGGGCTCTGTGCACACCCCTCTGGCCCTCTGCCTGTGTGTCAGCAGAGCTTAGTGGCATGTGGCCCTGCCCTCTGTTGGCTGATCCCCCCGTGTGGCCACAGGGGGTTCCTGTGGAGCCACGGACCTGTGCTCACTGTCTGCCCACAGAAGCATCCACAGCCCTGCCCCAAAGAGCACTGCTGCCCAGTGTCCGCAATGGGCAGCCAAGGCCACCATGGCACAGCCAGGGTCCCTGAGCGGGCTCCACGGGAAGCCAGCCCACAGGCATGTGCCTGGCCGCCTGTCCCCATGAGCACCAGAGCTGCCCCACCGCCTGCATAGCAGAAAGGCTGGGTGATGGGATGGTGTCACATTCTGCTCCCCTGTGCTCGCCAGAGAGCAGGCGTCGCAGCTGAGCTCCGGCCTGCCATGTGGCCCTTACCAGCACCCAGAAGCCCTCTGACAGGCTTCTGAAGAGGAGACTAAAGCAAGGGGTTCATGGTAGGAACTCTGCGCCAGCAGCTCCGTCTTCCGTGGCCAAAGGGGGAGGGGTGGCGAGGCTGTGTCACTGAGCCAGGTGTGGCCAGGGTGTCGCCAGTGTCAGCCAGAGTCCCCTGCCTGGCACCCACTGAAGATGGAGTTGCTGGTGTACACCATGCACACCCTGGGCGTGGGTGGAAGGACAAGGGTGGACAACCCTTCATGCTGCTCAGGGAAGGGGTGTGTGTGTGTGTGTGTGTGCGTGCGCGCATGCGTGCGTGCATGGTGTGTGTGTGTGTGTGTGTGTGTGTGTGTGATGCCAGTGGTCAAGGAGAGTTCCCCATGTCTCATGCACAATCCATATGAGTTTGTGTCCATGTATTTGGTGCCAGTCCCAGCTCTTGGGGTCCAGAGGCCCCCACAGGGATCACCCAGGGCCACCTGTGTTAACACCCTTTGGAGCAGTGAGTGGCTGGTTGGGGACGGGGCCTCCCAAGTGGAACCCCACCCTGGCTCCCACCTGAGACCCGTGAGTCAGGGACACAACCAGGAGGGCTGGGGTGGCTCACTGGGGACCTGGGCTGGCTTTGTTACTTTTCTTTCATTGCTGAGACAAAATCTGTTACACCAAGGCTAAAGGCAGAAAGGGTTATTCAGCTGTCTGTTGAGGCTTCTGTCCGTCATTGTGTGGCTCCAAGGCAGGGGGCATGTGGCAAAGGGGACGTCACGTGGACAGAAAGCGGCAAAGCAGCGAGCGGCCGAGGCATGACACCTTCTGCCCCTTTCATGTCGCACCCAGCCTGCTGGGGGCCGGCGATGCCAAGCTGTCAGTGGGCAGGTTGGGAAGCACCGGCCCTTAATCCCAGTGTCACGCACCTCGATGCGGCCACCCCAGACAAGCCTAGGACCCCTGAGGCTGTGAGGGGCGTTCGGACGTGGACCTGAGCGCCGGCCTGCAGGGAAGAGCGGCTGATGGCTTCTCGCTGGGCGTTGCCTGACTGTGGTGACCCTAAAATGACAGCTTCAGGAGGGTTGGAGGCGCCGGTGCCTTTCCGTCCTCTCAGCAGAACCTCGGGTGTTTTACCGCAAACGACTGTCCACAAGCGATGCCGCAGTCATCCTGCCATCTGCAGCCGCGGGGCTACCCGCTGCCCGTGCCACGGCGCCCGAAGTGTGGCCTTGGGACGCGCGGGCCGGCGCTGTCTCAGAAAGATGCGCTGTGGTTGGAGCGAGAATGGGCCCCAGGGGCTCCTGCGCTTCCAGCTGGGGCTTTGGGACCGCAGGGACGGCAGGGACGGCAGGGACGGCAGGGACGGCAGGGACCCCAGGGACCGCAGGGACCCAGGATGCTGTACCCACAGGGACCGCAGGGACCGCAGGGACCCCAGGGACCGCAGGGACCCCAGGGACCTCAGGGACCCAGGGTGCTGTACCCACAGGGACCGCAGGGACCGCAGGGACCACAGGGACCCCAGGGACCTCAGGGACCCAGGGTGCTGTACCCACAGGGGACCAATCCGCGGTGAGCTCCTGGCTGCTGCGAGAGGCGGGGCCTGGCTGGAGGTGGCCACGGACGGGTGGCCCGGCAGGGGGCGCTCTTGTCCCCTTCCCCCCTCCTCTCTGCTCCGCCTGGTCCTGTCACCCAGAGCGTGGCCCTCCAAGAGACTCTCCAAGGCCTCGTGCGTGCGCAGGATCCGGGGCTTGTGATCGGAGCAGAGCCCCGTGCGCCTCGGTCCCTGGAGGGTGGGCGGAGTCACGAAGCAGCGAGACCCCAGGCGGAGCAGTCCTGGCTCTGGGGAGCTCGCCGCCCTCCCGCTGGCTCCTCCCACTGGGGCGGAGCCACGTGAAGGCGGCCTGTCCCTCTCACCGCGACCGGTGTTTCCCCCATGGTGCAGGATACTATCCATCATTACCAGAATAACTAATTTCGTCGCTCCTACCACCAAGCCCGTGTTCAGACCCCCAGCGTTTCCAAGGATCTTTCACGGTGCCAAGGTTTTTATCCCCCGCTTACCGCTGTGCATTTCATATAAATTGCCGCCTGGCGCCCACTCGCCAGCAAGCCCTATGCAGCGCAGCTCGCTCCGGTCTCTGGGGTGGCCTCCAGGTCCTTGGAGTCCTGGTCACTGCCTCTGCACAGCAGGGCAAGCCCCGCACTGTGCACCCCCAACCCTCCCTCTGTGCGCAGGTGAGCGGGGAGTGGATAGCCTGCCGTGCTCCCTGCCGCCTGCCACGTCCAGGATCACCCGCGCGGTCTCAGGGCCAGGGCGGGAATCGCCACCTTGTCTGGAGCTTGCTCACCCCCAACCCCAGGTCCTGGTGGGGTGTGCTGAAACTGGGGCTGCTGGTGGCGCCACTCAGGAGCGCTCTCCTCTGTCGTGGAACCCTGAGCCCTCACTCTCCTGCCTGGTAGCTGCAGGCTCTAAATTTAAGCATTGCCACAAATGTTTCATAAACCAACCCCATGTGAGAGTCGCCGAGTGTCCTTTCTGGGCACAGCCAGGCGTCCAGCTGAGCCCCATGCAGAGGGCAGGGCTCACTGCTGTGGGAGAGGAAGGGACCCGGGCGATGGCCCCCTGTGCTAGTGGGGTCTGCCACATGGTGCGCACCTGGTCCGGTGCTGCCTGGGGGCTCTGACCAGCAAGCAGTCCTGTGGCTCGACAACCACGACTTCATCACTGTCCAGGGAGGGCCCTGTCCTGTCCCTGGCCCTGCCCCGTGCCCCTGTGGGTGCACACTGTACTCTGCTGGGATCTCAGCTTCTGACCTGGTGCCTGGTGCCACCCGGCTCCCTGCTCCCCACTCCTGCACCACTGCCATTCTACCCCGTCCTCCTGTAGCTAAGGATCTGCTCCTGGGACTGCAGGGTGCATCTGTGCCAGGGCCCCAGGCAGCCAGAGCAGCTGTGGGTACAGCATTGCTGTGCCCCTCACCACTGCCAGGAGCTGGGCCCGGGGAGCGGATGGCCCCCAGGCTTCCCACTGTGGCAGGAGTGGAGCGGCCCTGCGTCCTGCGCATTCCCATGGGCTTCACAGCAAGGGCAGTAGACAAGTCCACATCCACAAGTGACAGACTGGGCTCACGTCCCCCTGGTGAGTAACAAAGCTTTCCGTGGGGTACCTGGCTTTGCTGTCAAAGTAAGTGGCGTGTTCAGGTAACCCTGCCTAGGGGCCCCAGAAACTACAGCGTGAAGGGCACTATGGCGAGTTCTAAACTGCCCCAGAGTGGACGTGCTCAGAAAGGCTGGGCTCTGGTGGCAGAAGCGAAGTCGTTCTTCCACAAATTCTCTCAAAATAAAGATGAATAGAGTAAAATGCACCGAGCAAAACTACATCTTCTGTGACAAACTCTAAGGATCACTGGGGACAGAGAAGTGGAGGAGGAGGAGGAGCAGGAGGAGGAGCAGCAGGAGGAGGGGCCGTGGAAACAAGCGAGCTTCCCCGGACTGAAGATGCACTGAGCTGAGGTGACCTGGAGCTCACTCAGCTTCACCGGGTGGGCAGCAGGGGTCTCGGGCCAGCGCTCGGGAGCCGGCGCCCTCAGCGCCAGTGCCGGTCTTCCTAGTGAGGTTCCTGGAACAGAACTCCAGCTCCTTGGGCCAGAGCCTCCCCTCTCCCTGCAGAGGGGTGGAGCTACTCCAGTCTGTCTCCGGAGTGGGCCTTCTTTTGAGGCCACTCTCTCTCAAAGCCCAGAGGGAGCTGGGGATCGAGCTCAGTGGCACAGGCGCCTGCCTGGCAGGTGCAAGGTTCTGAGTTTGACTCTCAGTACTACTGCTGTCTCTCTACCGCTGCTACTCCTAAGGCACAGAGGGAGGAGCAAACAGAACAGGCGGAAGGAGGCAGCGCTGCTCGGTCTTCTCTCCCCACACCTGCTTTTCCTCTCAAAGTCCTTGAACACCTCTGCCAGCTGCCGCCTGCCTCATACATGGAATTCCTGGGAAGTCCTGACCACTTTAAACTCCTACCCTGTCTCCCTAGAGTCCACCAGAAACGAGCCAGGCCTCCTCTTGTGAATCAGAGGGTCATGGAGAGTCTGCCCCTGGCCTGTAGGCCATAGCGGATGTGGATGGAGAGCTCCGGGTGGAGCTGCCTTTGGAGATCCTGGACATTGTCGCCACACAGGGCTAGGGGCAGCAGCGGAGGAGATGGCTAGGTGGCCAGAGGGCACAGGGCCAGCCCTGTGTCACAGCGTCGGGCCGTGGAGCCGAGGGACACCTGTCCCCACCTCGGTGGTGGTCTCAGCTGCTTTTGCGTCCGTGGTGCCAGACTCTTGCCCCTTCTGCCCCCAGTACCAGCTGCCTGTTAAGCAGGTGGGTCTGCGGGCTCCTCGCCCTTGGCTTTCCTGAGCTTGAACGAGAGGTGTGGTGGGGGAGTTCAGGTCAAGGGGGGCTGTCACTCGCCTTCACGCTCGCCCGCGGAGACACATTTCTGCAGTTTTCGCATATCCCAGGGCACAGGAGGGACATGTTCTGTGCTCATCCAGGCAGCAGCCTCCCCTCCCGTCTGGCCCCCCGTCATTTAAGTTCTTAGATTGGCCGAGCCTGAAGCCCTTCTCGGGGCTGGGCTTGGCCACAGTGAGGTGTTCTGCATGATAAAAGCAGAACCTGTGCTGAGCAAGAGATCAAGATGGAGAGGCTGGGAGGGAGGGGGCCTGGGCTGCGTGGGCGGAGCTGTTGGCGGTAGAAAGAGCCCGCCACCCTTGCCCACCCGAGAGCCACCCACCCTGAGTGGCAAGACCCCCCAGCGGCTGTTTCCGGCAGCAGCCATGGCCCTTTCAACCGTGTGGTGACCACCCTGACCTCTGGCTCTGCTGGAGACAAATCGGCTCCGCCAGACTTTGTGCTGTGCAGGACACAGACACCCGTGGGGCCCTGCTCACCCATGGGGTCCAACCACCTCCTCTGGGGCCACCCTCAGGTGCAGCCGAGTGGGATCAGCACATGGATCGGGCAGGGGACCGAGCACCCCATCACTGGTCCCCCTCCAAGCGTGGCACCCCGAGGCTTTTAGTTCCAAAATGTTCCTCAGAGCCTTGATGCGCTCATCAATTGGCAGGCTGCTCTCTCTTGGTCACCAGGACTCTGGGGAACATCTGGAGGTCACCTGTGCCAGGCCCAGCGAACAGGTGGACAAGGACACAGCCTCTCCGTTGGCTGCCACGTGGCAGCAGCATCCACCGTAGTTCTGACCAAAGCCGGGAAGGGCCCTGGAGGCAAAGGGGAGCATCTTGAGGGAGATTACTGACAATGTGTCTGTCACCATAGCCCAAAGTTTAACAGAAGATTCACCCACTTTTTCAATCATCTCTTGTATTTCTACTTCATGGAGTTCTATGCATTTTTGTCAGTTTTAACATTTCCCCATGGATTCTTTGGAAGCGCGTCTATTTCCAAGGGCTCAGAGAGTTTTTGCTGTCTCCCATTTTTGATTTCTACTCTGATTCCCTGTGCTCAGAATCGCTTTGCTCCTTCTCCATTTGCTTTGGCGTGCTTTATATCCTAGGAGTGGCCTGCCTTGGAATTGGGTTGGCGGGGTTTGAGAAGAATGTGGTTTGCTGTCCTTTACAGAGCGCCCTGTCAATGCCCATCAGATCCACGTGGCAGATGATATGTCAAGCTTTCTGTCACCTTTTCTGATTTCTTCTCTAGACTTTCAGTCTGTTATCGAGAGAGTACTGAAGTGTAGACGACACATGTTATTTCGTGCGTTCTGTTCGTTGCTGTCTCTCGCACCTTGAGGCTATGCTGTTTGTAAGTGCACGTTTTGGGTACTAAATTGTGAATTGACTCATTATTATGTGATGCTCCTTGGTGTCCCCGAATAATTTTATTTTCTCAATCTACTTCATATGATATCAATGTAGCCATGCCTGCTGTCATTTGATTAATATGTCTAGGCCATATCATTTTCACCTTTTATTTTCAATCTGCTGTTGTAGCTGTACTTGAAATAAATTTCTCCTAGATGGTATATAATTAAGTCATTTTTCAAAACTCCCCTGTCAACCTATCTTTTAATTGATGCATTTAGTATTAATGTCATTATTGCGTATGAGGCTTATGTAGGCCACTTTGCCTTTTGTCCTCTGCCGTTTTTCCATCTTCTTTTTGTGACTCCCAGTGGGTAATGGGAATATTTTCTAAACTTCCCCTCTGGTTCACTTGCAGTGTTCATGAGTGCATTGCCTTGTGTAGATTTCATTACAGTTGCTCCTGGGTATTTGATTTTATATAAATAACTTTCCACAGCCCACTGGCTTAGCAGTGCAAGTAAAGCCGGCCTGTCTATCCACGCGTTTATAATAGTCTTAAATATTCCTTCTACGTGTCAGTATTCTAATTTTTGCTTCAATTATCAACCTACAGTAGACGTCTGGGAAGAGGGAGAGTGGTTGTGCTGCGGATTTCTCTCTGGCTCTCACCCTGCCCCCTCCCGAGGTCCCTGCCTTCTCCCCCTCTTTCCTCTAAGTCCCTCCTACTTGTTCTTTCAGCAAACCCTCACACAGTGTGTTCCCTGTTCCCCAGGCTCCGTGAGGCCCGGAGTCATCTCCTTCTCCAGGATAATTCTGATGGACGGAGAATTCTGAGTTTGCAGTCCTTGCCTGGTAGCCCTTGTAAAACATTTAATGACTTCCTCTGGCCCTGTGGTTTCTCGGCAGAATTTTGACCTCACTCAGGATTTATGTCCCTGCGAGGAGCGTGCCTGTTACCATTTTCTAATTTTGTCCCCTCTTCTTTAGTTTTCAGAGCTTTGAAACTGATGATGTGTCTCGGAGTTAGATTTTGCTGTTTGGGGTTAACTGGGTGTTGAGCCGGTAAATTTATGTTTCTTTCTTTGTCTTTTTGCCCAATTGGGGGGATTTTCAGGCGTTACTTCATGAAATGCATTTCTCGCCATTTTCTTCTCTCCTGGGACTCTGAAGACAAACATTAAATTATTATACACCCAACATGTCCTCGGCTCATTTATTTTCTTTTTTAAAAATAATTTTATTGAGAAACTGATAGCAGTGAGACAGTTTCAAACCCCATTACTAGCACAGTTTCAATAATTACTACATTGCATATTGTTGTCTTAGTGGTTATTCATTGTACAAGATGCAGACATGATATCCCACCCACAAACACTATTAGAACAAATCTCTCTATTCATTGAATTAAGAGAATGTGGCTGTATATCTATCCTAACTATTTTGAATACACAGATACAAAATGATCGTTTCTCTTAATGAAGTCTGCCTTCTCTGAGCTCTGCTTGGCCGCTTCTGTCCTTCTAGCGGAGGGGAAGCCTGGCCCTTCGCTGCTTCTTCCTGGTTGCCTTGGTTCTCGCGCTGTGCCCGTATGCTGAGCTTTTTATTTTGGTTAGTATATTTTCCAGTTCTCAGACGTCCACTGGGCTCCTGCCAGAGCCCTCTGTGTCTTTGCTGACGTTGTCATTGGTCCCACGTGCGCCGTCAGCCCCTGGCGCAGTTCTCTCAGGACGGCTCTCTCGCTCCTTTCCAGGTCGCCCCTGGGCATCACCTTTCTTCCGGTCTGATACTTATTTCTCATTCAACTCCATGTTTTCCACACTCTTTGCAGGACAAGGGCTCTTAGCCACCTCCTGCTGGTCTTAGGCTTTATGCTCAGAGACTGGCTAGCATTGAAATCTGCGTCAGCTGCCTCCCTTGAGGTCGCTCAAGCCTGGACTGTCTGTTACCCCCCAGGGTCCTCACTCGGTCCCCTTGGACACCTGGGAGAAGGTCCCGCCCTCGTCCTGGGGGGTCGTGGGTCTCCACAGTCCCCTGATGCTGCCCTCACCAGGAGGGGTCCGTGTGTGGCCCCCACTGACACCAGATGGGGGATGCTAACACCATTCCCTGTGCAGAGGGAAAGCGCAGAACTCTGCTTGTCCCTCTCCAACACCGCCAGGCTGTGCGCTGGACACCCTGTAGGGCAGGTGTGGGCAGGTGCTGAAGCTGCCCACCAGCCGGGCAGCCGGGGAAGGCGCAGGGTTCCAGTGCTCTCTGCAGCCGACACCTGGAGCACTGCAGTTCTCTGAAAGTCCGCCTGCGAGGCTGTCCATTTTCGCACCTGCACAGCTGTTCTGGGGGTGTCCTTGGTCCCCACTGCTGGATCCTCCAGTACCAGCTTCTCCAACGCCTGGTCTAGGACAGATGAAGCCGAAATAAAACCCATGGCTTCACCATGCTGCTGTTCAGGGTCTTGAGGCCACCATCTGCCCCTCTCCCATCCACACCCCTCCTACACTCATCATTGGCCCAACGTCCTTGGGCATCACCTCTGAGCAGCAGGAGGAAGAGGGAGAGAAGGCCGCCCCGATTTTCCCAACGCAGAAGTACAGAATCCCAGCCTCTGGGAGTGGGGACTGGGGAAGTGTCCTTTCTCAGGCCCTGCCTCCTTTCCCAGCCCCTAGCTCTGCTTCTGCTCCTGTCATTGTCACATCACCACCCTTCCCTTCTGCTTTGTGATTATCTCTGCTGTCCCCTCACCGCGCAGACGTTGGACCGTGAGCTCATGCCAGGTAAGCCCTTGCCCTACATGGTGCCCTCAGTGGCTGCCTGCTGAGGACTCCAGTTCCTGCTTTGGTGGCTTAGGCTGCAGCAGGAGGAGTGTGGGGCGAGAGCCACAGGCAGGGGAGGGCACAGACTGCCCCTCCTGGGACCCAGACACCACCTTGAACACCACACACTTCAGAAGCTGCTGGCACAGTGTTTGTGGTGCCGGTGAACTTGGCGGACACCTCCAGCCACAAAATGCAGCTTGAAGCCTTTTTATTTAACACGGTTTATTTTGAAAGCTAAGTGTGTTTCTTTGTTGTGTGCTTCTGTTTGCGCCTGTGAGTCGACTCTGAAATTAGAAGCACCATGGCAGGAAGGAAGCATAAGCCGCGTCCCCGCTGCTGGCCCGAAGCCTGGGTCCGTGGGCCCAGTGGTGCTTGCCACTGTTTTCTAGGCTTCTCACGAAGTTGTGTTCACTATGTCCCGGCAGGAAGCAGCAGGCATTTGAGGTCGACAGTGGTATATGCTGGGACTGGGCAAGACCAAGAGAAACCCTGGAGGGCGGAGGGGGAAGTGGTCCCCGGAACTGGGCTTGGACATGGATTGCCACTGCAGGAGCCAAGGCACACGGATGGCCCGTGGGGACCAGCAGGACTTCGGGTCTCCCACTTGTCACTTCAGCTGGCTGAACCTAACAGGAGGCCAGCAGCCATAGGGGCCTTTGGTGACCTTCACAATGGCTTGGAGCAGGAGGAGGAGGGTAGGGCATGGCCCTGAAGGGACCACGCCTGAGCGACACCCAGGCCTTCCGTGGCCACATGTGGAGACAGGTCCTGTCTCCTCTGGGCATGCCGGTCTCACGGTTGTCCGGACCTAGCTATGTTTCCGACCCACTGTCCCTCCACCCGATACTTCCTCTAGCTCAGTGGTTCTCAGCCACCACAAGTTTTGCCCCTTAGGGGACCTTTGGCAGTGTCTGCAGACCCCTGCACCTCAGGGACAGCGACAGTGGTATCAGAGGTGCAGGAGAGGGGCCCTACTGGGTACCTCCCTGTGTGCAGGAGGGTTTCCCAAGCAGTGCAGAGTCTGCGGAATGCCATGTCTATCTGGGAGCCTGTCCCCCGACTGCCACACGGTGTCTCCTGCACAAGACACTCCTCCTGGAGGCCACCTTCCGGGAGGCCCTACCCTGCCCATCTCCCCTACGCTCCCCCCCCCACTCCCTGCCCTGCGCCCCTTGTATTTTATATGAGGCGTCCCTCCCTCTCCAATGTGCCATGGCAGCTTTTCATTAGCATTCAAGGGGGATTGTGACGGCTACCCTGCTGGTACCCTGGAAGAGAGAGGGGCCGAGTATGTGGCCGTCTTGCAGTAAACAACAACAAAAATGATTGCGGCCTGTCCCCTTTGTCTCCACCTCTCTTTGCCAAAGTGAATCTAAGCTTCACGTTTGCCTGTCCAGGGGAGCCAGCTGTTATCCCAGAGCCGGTAAAGATGTGGTGTCCTCCACAGAGGAATTCTGCCTGGATCCCTGATAGGCCCGTCTCTAGGAACTGTTCTTGGAGGACAGTGTCTTCTTCGTTCTCCCTATAGTTTTCCACAAAACAAAACTGCAGGTATCTGTTGGAGAGGTCTCACCACTGGTTTGCTCTTGGGCCCTGTCTAGCGCCGCCATATTGGTTGGAAAGGCTTGGCGTAGTGCCACTGCCTGCGCTGTCCCAGGCAGTCAAGCTTGGGTATTCAATCCATTTCCGGGTTTTCTTTACACTCAGAGGACCCCTCTCCCCAAGGACGCTCAGCCCCTTTGGTTCCATGTGATTTCATGTAATGTACCCACACAGCACCTTCAGGGCATGGATAATTGCCCCCAGCACCCCTTTACCACTCTATCCCCCCCCGTTTCAATTTCTAGAGAAATGCACACTACAATGTATTCTTGGGAGGTTGGAATCCCATTTATATCTAACTCATCCACTATTGGCATAATCTATATTTCAAAAAGTAATTTATTGTTCCTCTGAAGGAAGTTCAATATTTGAAATCAGTTATCTCACAATGAGTAAAATAAAAATCTGAAGCCAATTTAACCTCGCCATTACCTGCAGTCTGGCCAAGCTCATTAAGGAGCTTCTTTCGGATTCAAGTCGAACTCCATGATAATTGGATGGGTTTCGTCCCAGGCCTCCCTGGCTGCCGCTCCCTGATGCTCAATTTCCTGTGGTGTGGACATGGATCGCAGCCCAGTCTCACACAGATTTCATTCACACAAGGACAAACCGAAGGGCTTCCCTCTGTTCATCTCTGGTTATCACAGTGAGAGTGAGGACTGCTTAGTCCTGGCCTGGTGACCATGGGAGAACCAGAGAGACATCTGTGGAATCTGTCTCCAAATACTCAAAACTGGCTCTTTCCAGAAAGTGGAAACTAAGAACTCTAGGCTTAGGAGCCTTGAGCCGTGGTCTACTGTGCTGTGTGCTTCATGTCTTCAGGGCTGAGCCAGGGGACAGGCAGGCAGACTGGCAGAAGCCGCCCACTTCCTTCAGGAGAGTAGCCTCCCTGTAGACCCAGGGGCCGACTCTGCAGTGGACGAGGTAGCCAGGAGGGAAGACAGGGTTGTGTTGCCATGGAAGGGCCAGTGGTGGAAGATGGGAGTGACCTGTGTGTCAGAAGGCAGTGCCTAAGAGGGACTCCGCAGGGTCTCCTGGGACACCTTGGAGTGATGCTGGAGACACCTCAGGAAGCTCTGCCAACTACATTGGGTGGCTGCGGTGCTGGGGGTGCTTCAGGGCAACCTGGACACCCCTCTGCCCTCTCTACTTCCTTGGCTGACTGCAGATGGCTGTGGGGTCACTCCAGCACTGACACACGTCCTGGGTCAGGCTCCTTCACCGCAGTTCTCCAGCATACTTGCGCCCACTTCCACAGCCAGCTTTGGCTTCCGGAAGCAGCTTCTGGGGTGAGTGTGTGGTCCCCATCTTCAGCAGGGTGCTAGTGCTGAGCTGGCAGTTGGCCTTGCAGCTTGATGATCAATTAAGGGACAGTTTGCTTCATAATGGGTGACATTTTAAATTTAATAAAATACTTTCCTGTTTAATTGAACCACTATTTTAAACTGAAATCCACGCAATTTAAAGGAAGATGTTATCACTGCCCAACTGGACAACCATTCCAAGTTTTATATGTAGAAGTCAACCATAAAAAAATGATTGAGATGAAAATTAATTCCTCTGGATTCTTACTTTCGTGTTCCCAGGGCTGCTGGCCAGTGTCCACCCCTTTCTGCTAAGTGGACAGTGAGACAGAACTGGAGCAAGGTCACCTCTGCACTAGCACCCCGGTCGCCTTTGACCGTGACGGAAGCAGTGGGAAGGGTTCCGCTGTGAGATGCGATCCGTCCTCACAGAACGAGGTGCTGTGCTGCCCGCTCTCGGGTGCAGAGGTCTCTGCTGTCGGTTTTCTTTTCCAGCGTCAAGGAGCAAAGAAAGGAAAAGAAGCCCCTGTCCCCAGGCAAAGCCCCCGGGAGGCCTCGCTGTTCAGGAGGGAAAGGTCGTGGGTTTGGCCGAGCAGCCCATCGTGGGGGAGTCGAGTGCGTGCTGGGAACTGCCCCGGCTTCTGCTGCACTCACGAAACCCCTGGGACTGGGTGGCTGACAGAGCAGAGAAGCGACCCAGCCCCTGGCCCAGAGGCGGGACACCGGGGCGCACAGCTCTGGCACCCGAGGGCCTCCTCCCTGCGTGCCCTCCACGCTGACAGCTCTCCTCCCTGGACTCTCAGTGGACATTTGCAGGGTCAGTTCCAGCGTCCTGCTTTTCCCTCTGCAGCTGGAGCCTGGGTCTGCTAGGCATGCTGAGGTGATGGACAAAAACTGCTTCTCGCAGGGCCGGAGAGATGGCTCAGTAGAATAAGTGCTTCCCTGGCAAGTGCAAGGGCCTGAGTTCAAACCCTGGTTCCACCAAAAAAAAAAAAAAAAAAAAAAACAAAAAACAAAAAACCCTGCTTCTGGCACCCCATGACTCTCTCCTCGGAGAGCCTCGCCCTGCCTGACCCTGTAATATTTCTGTGTGACCCAGCTGCCTACAAGTCCACTGGGCACTGCCATGCTGGCCTCAGGCACAGGGAGTGGTGACCCATCCACCGCCATGTTAGATGACCACCATGATGAGTCAGCAGTGTGTGCAAAGGCCAGAACCTATCAAACAGCAGAATATATTTATTGGTGGAAAGAAAGTCTCTATCAGCGAGGGAGACAGAAGAGGACCCAGGCGAGTTGCAAGGACCCTGCTTTTCTAGGGATTTTTATAGAGCAAATCAAGAGGTGAGGCAGGTCCAAGGTGGGGAAAAAAGGGAACTTGGTAGGTGGGCACGAGGCAGGGCAAAACACGGTCAACCAATGAGATTACAAGCACAAGTGCTCAGGTGAAATTGATTAAATTGGGATCTAATGAAGTGAGTCATGCAGCAAGTGGGCGTGAATACAGGCCGGGGCTCTTCCCGTGGGGGCTGGGATAGCGACTCTCCGGCTTTTTAAAGGTGACTGACACCTATTCAGAGTATCAGCGCCTGGCATGCGGGCACATTTGCTTTAGCTTTGTCCCCAGGTCTGGCGCACAGCGGAGGCGCCTGTCTCTCCAGCACTTGCGAGGTCTTTCTTCTTCACGGGCTCCTTGGAGAGCCTCGCCCTGGCTGACCCTGTAATATTTCTGTGTGACTCAGCTGCCTACAGGTCGACTCAGCACCGTCACTCCTGACCCCAGGCACAGGGACCGAGGAAGAGCTGCCCAGGATCAATTCTGCATAATTAGCTTTCGCCTTTCTAATCTGAAATACGAAGCCACGTTCAGCAGGACACAGGACTTTTCTCAGTAAAGCTAGGAGGTTGGGTCAGTCCGAGGCCTTGTTCCGGCAAAGCCCCTGACTCTCCACACAGATTCTCTGTCTCTCCTGTCTTCCCTCCACTCCAGGGAACCCAGCAAGAGACAAAGCCCGGCTCCTTGGGGCTCGCCGGTTGGTCACTCGGTGTCCCCAGGGTAAAGGGGGCCAGGGCTGAGCCTGCCTCCCTGGCTGTAGCTCAGAGTGCTGCAGGTTGCCCCCTTCCTTCCCACCACAGGCGCAGAGGCCCAGACGTGCCAGGTGTCCGGAGCTGTTCTCTGCCTCCTTTGTGGCCTCTCCTCCTCTCTGTCTCCTCGGGTCCCCTTTGCCCCCGTGGTCCCTTTTCTGCAGGTCCCGATGGCCACACCCCTGCACCATCCCTGTCCCCACTCAGGGAAGGGATCACTGAGTGTCCGATGCTTTGCTGAAGAGCCAGCAGAGCCCCGCCCGCCCTCCATCCCCAGACCCAGAAATGATGGACGGCCCTGACTGCAGAGGCTGGGTTCAGGGTGATTTGTTCTGGCTGATATCTCACCCGCCCACCTTGCCTCGGGCACCCCAAGCTGCTTTTCAGACTTCAGGACACGCGTGCCCGCCTGTCCTGCACCCAGAGCCCGCGCTGGTCCCGCCCGCCCGCTCCTCAGTCCCTGCCTCCATCCCGTGGATGCCAGTCGGAGCTCTTGCTGACACTGCAGTCCCCATGAATAATTTGCTCCAGACAAAAACTCTGCATAATTTGTGGGCCACCTTCACTTCGAGAGCCCTCCGAGCTGCGGCTGTCATCTGTGAAATAAGTTTGGTTTTTATAAATGGACCACATTATAAATCAGTGAGCCTGCCGCCTAAGTACACCTGGTAATTTATGGGCGCTGGAGACGCGGCGCATCTTCCCCGGGCGGCGGGTGAAGCTCTGAGCTGTCCGAGCGGGTGCCCCCGCGGCGCCACTGCTCCCCCTTCCTGTTCAGCAGTGTGAGGGTTTGATCTGTGATGTCCCCAACTCTCCCGTGCTGGGGAGCTGCTGGACTGCGGGTGCCTCGTGGATGCACCCGGGAGGAGCTCCGGGGGGACTGCGCCTTGGGGCGGGGCCAGCCTGGCGGCGGAGGGCCCCTGGAAGAGGTGTCCCATCTCTCCCCTCCCCCTGGCTGCTCCTGGCCAGCACCTTTCCTCCACCAGGCTGTGCTTCGCACGACTGGAAGCCCGAGCTTAAATCTTGGGTCCTCGGCCCAGCAACAAGGAAGCAGCTAAGACAGGCGCGCCCAGGACAGAGGCGGAGCCACGGCCACTCGGCCACGCTCCCTGCACGTGGCTTGCTCACAGCTGGACCCTTAGGCAGCGGGCAGCCGGACCACGTGCAAGCAGGATTCCTGAGTTCCGAATGTGAGGACGCTCTGCCCTGCAGCGGGGCACTGGAGGGGCACTTGTCCTTTCTCGCCCGAGGACGGTCCCCTCACTGGCATTGCCCTTGCTCTGGGGCTCTCCTCCCACCTGGAGCCTGTGGCGCTGGTCTTGTGAGACTCCGAGGAGAAGGCCGAGGGCGGGAGGCCGCCGCCAGGGTCCCTGGCTCTGGGTCTGCGCAGCCACCTGGGCTTGGCGCCTTCTCCGTGATCTCTCACAGCCCCCAGAAGGCGCCAGTCAGGCTGGCTACAGGGCGACATTGGGCTCCGGGGTCCCTGGCTCGGCTTTGCCCAGGCTCCTGTGGTGCTGCCTCCTCCCTTGGGCTTTCCCTCAGCGGGCCTCAGTCGTTTCTTGGTACTGTGCCATTTGAGCTGGCCCAGAGCAGCATGCTGTCTGCCCCAGGAGCTGCCTAGACGCCCTGTGTAGACACCCAAACACCCCCTTGGTAGATACAAGGATAGAGCCCTCCTGTAGATGGCTGGACACACCCTCTGTGTAGACACCTGGACACACCCCCTATGTAGACACCTGGACAGAGCCTCTGTGTAGACACTTTGACACATCTGCTCTGTAGACACATGGGTACACCCTCTGTGTAGACACCTGGACACAGTCTCTGTAGACAACTGGACAGAACCTCTCTGTAGACACTTTGACACACCCATTCTGTAGATACCTGGACATACCCTCTATGTAGACCCCTGGACAGAGCCCCTATGTAGATACCCAGACATGTTCTCTGTGTAGACACTGGACAGAGCCTCCATGTAATCCGCCCCCGGCCCCCATCCTCTGTGTAGACACTCAGACACACACCCTGTGTAGCTTCCTGGACAGACCCCCTGTGTAGGCGACACTCCCACATACTTCCTGTTCAGACACCAGGATATCCCCCTTGTACTGACTGGCGGTCCCCTGTATTGGGGATTGAACCCAAGGCCTTTGCAGTGAGCTCCATTCCAGCCCATTTTTCAAGTTTTCATTTTGAGACAGGTCTTGCTAAGTTCTGCGGTTGCCCAGGCTGGGCATGAACTTTGGGTCCCCTGTCCCAAATGTGGGGACCTCAGGTGTGCCACATCCCTCTTTCCTCTCGTGCTCTCCAAGCAGTCAGCCGGCCCCACTCAGCCCACACTCTCAGTCTCTGGAGGTGGTTACAAGAGGCCCCCAGCATCAGGAGAGGGCCTGGGTCTGAGGCAGGACCGTCGGGTGGTGTCCCCCTGGTCAGGGGCTGATGTGTACTCTGCCTTGGCACAGGGGTTGCAGAGAGGGTGGGCCTGCAGGGCGGCACAGCAGGAAGACTGCAGAGCTGCCCCGGAGCTGAGGGTGCTGGGTTGGTGCTTGCCTGCCCACGGCCAAGCTTTCTGGGTGCCTGGGCTGTGCCCCGCTGTGCGCCCCAGAACCCAGACACCTTGGGACAAAGGTTTGGGTTCAGGAATTGCAAGTACCATGAAGAATGGTGGGATTCAGGGGCCAGGAGCGATGCGAATGGCCTTCAGCCTGGTCCCAGCTTCAGGTGAAAGCAGCTGTTGTCATCTCTCCTTGCAATGCGCAGGTCCGGGGCCTGCACTGGGATCTGCTCTGGTTACAAAACCGGGACTTGAAAGGAGAACCCAGCTCCTCTGGACAGAGCAGCAGCCGCCGCATGACCACGCACAGAGCAACCTCTCCCTGGGAATCGAGGGTCTCTCGTTTGGTCACCACTTACAGAGACAGCTGCTTTTCCAGGTCCTGATGGCAGGAAAGAAAGGCTGCAATCCTGCACGCTGGTGGGAGCCATCTGACTCACTAACTGGGCTTACTAGTGAAGGCGGAGCGCCCTCCTTGTGTCTCCTAGCGGCCACACACAGGGCAAAACCCAGGCCTGTGGACCCCAACTCATTTCCCCAAAACACCGCTTGCGTAGAGGGTGAGGAGTGCTGGTGTGTGTGTGTGTGTGTGTGTGTGTGTGTGTGTGTGCGTGCGTGTGTGCGTGTGCATAGGCGCATGTGCTGTGGGAGCGTCTGCCCTAGGGATGGAACATTCCTGTTTTCACTTCCTATGCTCAAGGGAGACTTTCGCCCTGTAACACCAGGCAAGTGCAGGCCCTTCTGGGAGTTGTTCTGCCTGTGCTTTCCTGTGACTCTGGGGACTGGATGCTGTCTGCTCACTAGCTCCGGCTGTGCGCCAGAAGTGCCAAACTCACAGCACTTGTCCCTAGGAAGGAGTTCAGATGTGTGCCGCTGAATGTGGGGGACACAGTGCCTGTCTGTCCTGAGCCAGTGACATGTGTCATCCCCCAATGGGGTGGGTTTGGGCTGCTCACACTGCTTCTGCTGGGAGTCGGGTGCTGGCACGCTGGCTGCGTCTGGCCAGCCAACGTGTGGCCTGTGAGCGAGAGCCTTCAATGGGCAGATGCCCAGCGGCTGCATTACTGGCCACCAAGGCCATGCGATGGTGGGCCAGGGGGAAGATTTAGCTGCTCTGCCCTGGGAGCCGTGAGAACTTCCCAGTGGCACTAGGGCAGGAACGTGGTCCTAGAATGGAAGAAGCCCGGTGAGGACGCTGGCCCTCAGCCGGTTGGGGACAGCTGACATCTCTAGCTGTTCTCACGTGCCCAGTTCAAGCCAAAGACAGAAAGCCAGTGTCTTCCCCTGCTGCTGTCCAACAGCAGGACACTGCAGTGAGGACTCGGGGGGGGGGGGTGCGGTCATGCAGCACTGCCCTGCAAGCCAACCTGGACCCCAGACCCCGGCTCCACTTGGCTGACCGAAGGATGCTTGCGAGAGGCAGGATGCAGGGCTGAGTGAGCTGATGGGCACCTTGACCCCTCCCTGCCCTGTCCCCCTCTGCTGTGGGACCTGGGGAAGGGTCCGAGCCCTCCATCCTGCAGATGCCTGTAAAGTTGCCCGTTGTAGAGTTGCAAGAATCAAACTAAATGGCAAGGAGCAGAGCCTGCTTCATGCTCATGAAGTGCTTAGGATGAATTACTTGCCATTTGCATGGGCCAGAAGTTTTTAGAAGTGTCTTTGCCTTTGTCTTATTATAAGAAGACATCAAAGCCTGGAAAGTAGCTGTGATTGCTCTTTGGGATCTGCTGAGTAAGCACTGCTTAGCCCATTAGGAAGTTACCAGTGTCTGTGGATGATTGACATGTAGGCCAGCAAATTGAGGAGAAAGACCTGCCCTGGATATGGATGACACCAACCAATAGGCTTCCAGCATGGATGGAGTAAAAAGGGAAAGAAGGAAGTGCCCTTCTCGTCTGAGGTGTGCAGGTCCCTACCATGCCTTTGCATGCCGGCCTTCCAGAGCTGACTCTTCAGCCCCCTCCAATGTACCCTTCCCCTTTCCTGCACGGATGCTAGAGTGAGCTCCAGGCCTCTGAGCTTCAGCTGCTGCCAAGTCCTGCAGCTCTGCAGCACAGGCCAGAATTCTGGATCCTTCATCTCTGATCTGGCAGTGGCCGCTAGGACTCTTCCTCTCCTGACCCCGCCAGCCTGCCAGCCCACCCCTTGTATGAGGTGACATGTGCGTTTGTGTTGAATTTGGTCCTCTAGGGAATCCCAGTCACTCAGGAGCACAGCCATTGCTTAGGCCCTGGCTGCAATCCCCCAGGCCACACAAGAGGAATATACGACATGTTATTTAAATAACCCCAAATGATTCTCTCATACAATGCCACCACACAAGGGCGTTTCAAGGAGGGGCACACACATGGTGCAGGTTCTGGTTTGATCGATCCAGGAAGGTAAGTAAATCATAACTGAATGTGAGTCACTCCAACTCTGGTTATCAGAAACTACAAACCAAATATACAAGAACACTTTAACGCGTAGGGAGGAGTTAGCCAAAGCTTGCTGGAAGCCACCTTGGCAGTAAGAAATCCAAATCAGCCCCTGAGAGCCCCAGCCGTCCTGACGCAGGGGCGCCCCGGGCGTGAGCTCACCCTGCACCTGGGGCTTGTGTAACAGCCGCCTCCTTGTTTCACTCATTGATTTCCAAATGCCCCGTGTTCATGAAAAATGCTCATCTTTCGCCACAGGCAGATCTTTTTCCAGGTTTTCATTTGTGTGTGTGTGGGGGGGGGCACACATCTATATGTCTCTGCGTCTTAACATTCAGAATAATTAGTTTCTGTCCCATCTGACCTGTCAATATCTTTTTCTTTATGATTTCTTCCTTTGGGTCCTATTCAAAAAGCCCATTTCCATCAAATATCTATATCAAATGTAACTACTGTCTTTTGTAACCATTTATTACACTTATTTCTTTTCCCGAAACACAGCTGCTGAGGAAGGATCCAGAGCTGTTTTGGAAAAGTCCAATGACATTA
Organism: Octodon degus; assembly: GCF_000260255.1. Taxonomy (NCBI): domain Eukaryota; kingdom Metazoa; phylum Chordata; class Mammalia; order Rodentia; family Octodontidae; genus Octodon; species Octodon degus. The sequence continues at coordinate 1,793,415 of NW_004524652.1, forward strand.
AGACTTAATGGCTTTGTTATTTATAACGTAGTGATTGAACAGGAATTGGGGACAGACTCTCAATGGGTGCCTCAGAAATGGACTGTTTATTCTAATGATGGCTGTCACTTTCCGCAGTCATTGTGAGTTCTGATAATAATGCCAACGATGTCCCCAGAGTGAAAAATGAAAGTGGGACAGCTTCCTTTTTAAACAACATCCAAAAGAGTCACTTCAAACCTCTTCTCTGGGACTCTTCTCCTGCCTTAATTTCTGTCCACTTGAAGGTTAGCCTTAAGCTTTGCCCTCCCCAGCCACGTTGGGCTTAAAGTTGAAGCACGTCTCCAGCACTTTGAGGACTCAGCTCCTGCCCTCCTCTGCCTCATCCATGGCGACCGTGAGTAGCAGCCTCAGGGAAGGCTGAGGGTCCCACCGTGAGGCCCAAGACTACTGCACCGCTATGCTGGAACCCAAGGGTCCTTGGGCCTCTGTGATGTCATTAAATGAAGGATGTGGCAAGAAGAGGTGACTCTGGGTTCTTCCCAGGGACCAGCGAGGAGGGGTGGAGGGGGCTAAGGAGTGAGGTGAGGGGCAGCCCCCAAGAAACAATCAAATAATAACAAATGCCAGAGAGGCCTCAGGGAGAAAGGAATGGTACACGGTTGGCACGAGGGCAAACCAGTACAACCTCTATGGAAATCAGCTTGGAGATGCCTCAGAAACTGAAACTAGAAAAAAATTGCATTGGCTGCCGGTGTTCTGCTGCTGGGCGTTTTCCTAAGGTGTGAGAAAGTCCAAGTGTAGGCAAAGGGCAAATAAAAGCCAGATGGTGGAAGTGGGCGGATCTTCCTCAAGTGGGAAGGGGGTCAGAGGGGAGCAGTGGAGCTGGATAGAAGGGGCGCAACGGGGAGCACCGATGTGTTGCGTCCTCACACCATCCCCACCCCACGAAGGTGAACAGGAGACCTGACCACGCCAGGGGGTGGCCGGAGGGTGGGGAGGAAGGGCCACAGGCCACGGAGCGCTGTGGCCTCAGGGAGTGGACAGGCAGGGAGCAGTATGTGCCCGGCAAGGCCAGCTGCGCACTCTGCGGCACATGCTTGGACCTGCTGGCCCTGGGCTCCGCCAGGAAACACGCCGGAATCACTTCAAGCCACCAAGTTTGCGGTGTTTTGTTAAAGCAGCCGTCAACATGGATGCTAGGGACGCAGCAAATGCTCTCTGCTGTGCACGAGACTCTCACCGATACTCCTGCCCGGGGACTGGCTGCACGCCAGGTTCTGAGTCCCGCTGGTCCCCTTCACCTCGTGGAATAGAAAGAGTGCTCGTGTCACGCTGGGGGACGGTGGGGGCTTAGTGTTCTTCAGCCCAATCTGTTTGTCCTCTTAGGCTGGAAGGCAGCATCGCCTAACTTAAGGGGGACGCGGGAGGCTGGGGTGGTGGCACAGGGTGGAAGAAGAACCGGCACGAGGTCCTCGTAGGGAGCGCACGAGAGCGCCGTTTTCGTCGTGCTCCGCGTGCGCGTGAGCAGACGTCCGCACCCTGCGGGCAGGAGGGCCAAGTGCGGTCGTGGCGCCTCCTGCCTGCTGTGTGCTAGCAGGGCTACCCAGAGGGGGGCGGGCAGCGGCTTCCACTGCTACAGTTCTGGCTCGGACCCCGCGGGGCGCCCCCTGACCCGGAGGTGGAGCCTGGCTGTGTCCAGCCGGCCTCCCTGCAGGAGGAAGCTGGGGACGCGCCGCCAGCCTCAGGGCCCCACATGGGGCGCTGGCCAGGAACAGCCAGACCCGGAGAGGCACACGCTGCCTCCCTCACCTCTGCCGCGCCAGGGCCATCTTCTCCGCTGTCACCCCTGTCTCAGGGCAGGGCCCCCAGGCACTCCCGCTGCCTCCTAGGCTGCAGGTTCCTGGCCCGCCTTGGGAACCTCTTCGCTTTTTCTGCCCATGACAGGCAGGGACGTCTGCCTCCAAGATGCGCAGCATCTGCTCTTGGCTCATGCCTGGCTTCTAATGGAGGCTCAGTGCTGGGGACCAGGTGCTCCTGAAAACGGCCTTGAGTGGCGTGGCCCTAAAAAGTGTCCCTGCAGAGCAGCTGCCGTGCTGGAGGGAGACCCATGTCTGACACAGTGCCGCTCCTGCTCTCTGCGTCTGAGTGTAATTCTAAACCAACCCTCATGCATAATAGGATGCAACAACCAATGTTTATTTGTTTCCTTTCATTAGATAAATAGCATTAAATTGGGACCCTTGAGAAAATCGTCCTGGCTGCGTCCTACTGGAGTGTATTCTGAGCTCGAGACTTGCATTTTTAGCCTATGCAAATCACTGTGATAAGATGCTTTCTGGGCGCCAGTGTGCAGCGGGGCTGGCTTTAGGGATGGTGAGTTAGTGCTCCCAGCGAGCTCCCTGCGGTGAAGCTCCTTCACGTCCACCAGGGGGAGCGCATCTCTCAGGTCCTCCAGTGCCCCGTCAGGAAAGCCCCGGAGGACCCTGGGCTGGGAGGGGAGGACTTGCGTCACCGGGTCAGGGTCCCCTGGCTCCTAAGTTGCAGAATCCTGGTCCAGCCCAGGTTCCTATTTCTGCAGAGGTGAAGCTCTGGGACACTGCGTCTGTTGGGCTCACTGAGTCCCCGGAGCTGGAGCAGAGCTGGTGAGCGGAGGACGGAGGCGTCGGTGGTCCATATGGGGTCCCGGAGAACCCCCTGCAGATGTGGGCTGCAGCTGACGTGTGGCAGGCAGGGCGAGGGCAGACGGTGGGCTGTGAGCCCAGTCCCTCCCTCAGCTCGAGAGGGAGGGTCGAGGAAGGCTGCGAAAACTCCTGCTCCAGATGCGGCGGCCAGAGCATGGAGGTGCAGCAGGGCCCGCCTCTCAGCCCTGCCTGGGGTACCCTGTCCTCATTCCACCCACAGCAGCCAGGCCCTGACATCACTGGGGGCTAGAGAGGGACAGGGTGGGGAGAGAGCTCCCCTTTCCAGGATCTGGAAGTCCCTTACCTCCTCACTGCAGTGGACAGATGACTCTTCGTGCTCAGTATCCTATCCTGTTCTTTTGAAGACAGCAACCTAATTTCTTTGTTGGGAAATAACGACCTCCCCAGCCTCCCCAGCTCCCAGCCACTCTCCTAGTCTCCCCAGCTCCCAGTCACCTCCCCAGCCTCCCCAGCTCCCAGCCACCTCCCCAGCCTCCC
>NW_004524652.1:1796755-1813695 GCF_000260255.1 Octodon degus
CCAGCTCCCAGCCACCTCCCCAGCCTCTCCAGCTCCCAGCCACCTCCCCAGCCTCCCCAGCTCCCAGCCACCTCCCCAGCCTCCCCAGCTCCCAGCCACCTCCCCAGCCTCCCCAGCTCCCAGCCACCTTCCCAGCCTCCCCAGCTCCCAGCCACCTTCCCAGCCTCCCCAGCTCCCAGCCACCTCCCCAGCCCCCAGCTACCTCCCCAGCCTCCCCAGCTCCCAGCCACCTTCCCAGCCTCCCCAGTTCCCAGCTACCTTCCCAGCCTCCCCAGCTCCTAGCCATCTTCCCAGCCCCCCCAGCTCCTAGCCATCTTATGCCCAGGCTGCCAAGCTCCTCCCCTAGAATTCACATGGTAAGCACTGACAGAATCACTAAGTGTGGCAGAGAGTTCATTCATTCATTATTCTGTCTGGAAGGTGCAGGTGGCTACCCAGCATGCTCTGCTCCATCTCTAGGCAGTGCAGGCAGTATCCTCGGGTCTCCCCTGGGTTGTGTGTACCTCCCACACCCATTCCGGACCTGGACTTTGGGCTCTGCACACAACAGGAAAACAGGTGGGAAGATACCTTTCCAGCGGGGCCCTCTGCTTCCACTTCCTAAGAGTGGCATGTGACAGCTGCGTGTGACCTCAGGGCCTGAGTCTGGGAGGGAGCCCAGCCAGGGCCCCGTGGGTGGGCTTTGGCCCCACCATTCTGAAGCCATGAACTCCAGGCACATCTGCATTTGAGATCCCTGCAGAGCCCCCTGTTCCTCACCTCCCTCTCCCTCCTTGCCAGGTGCCCTGGGTCCCCAAGGGCCCAGGGCCAGAGTGAGGTCCTTGCTGGCCCTCACCCCACTGGGAATCATCCTCTCCCCGAGGCATCTTGAGCAAACTCATACATGACACCTATTTCTTGGGGAAAACACAGTAATCCTATCCTCAGACTTGGGGGTTGCTCTCTGAGAGATTATTTTAGATTGTTTTGGTGGGGCTCGCTGGCGCCCAGGCCACTGTGTGTGTGCAGGGCTCACAGCATGGTGAACTCACAGACAGGCACGTGCTTGCAAAAGTTGACTGGTTTTGTTTTTTCCCAAAAATTCTCTTTTCCTCCTGCCATGGCAAGCAGAAAGACTGAAACAGCACCCAGAATTGGTTTATACAACATGCATCACAGTGACCAGCCGCGTCTAAGAGCAGGAACAGCTAGAACTGGAACAGGAGCTGTAACCTGGGCAACTAAGACGCTGAAGCATACTGGGCGCTACCCTCCTACAAGCTGACTCACCTACGAACCTGTGCATGAGGCTAACTGTCCAGAAAATTATGTGACTTCATTACTCAACCCCTCCACCAAGACCAGGAAGAAGCGGGCTGACCGAGACCCCAGGCGGAGGGGAGGTGCCCACCCGCACTCAGAGGCAGAGGTGATGTAGGTCCCCTCCTGCCTAGCGCATGGCCTTCTAATTTCCTGGAGGTCAAAGGCCTTATGTAGCAAAGGACAAGGCCCACCTTGGTTTGGGGAGAAAATTTGCTCTGCTTCGCAGAGTGTAGACATCCATGCTGCAGAAGAGGCTTAAGTTCCTCTGTGGATCTGCCCAGGTCCCTGTCACTCATGTGGGGCAGGGGTCTGGGTGGTACGGCTGAGCACCCTTTGGGCCACTGTGATTGGCTGAGGGTCAGACCTGTGACCTGAGCAGGGCCAATCAGAAGCAGGCCCAGGCTTGCAGGGGCACCGGAAGGACCTCCTGGGGCTGGAGGACGTGGCCTTGGGAGGAGACGGCCAGCGGGACCGAGCCTGCGCAGAGATGTAGAGAGAGGCTGGAGCTGTGGCCGGCCTGCTCAGCAATGTGGGTTTTAGAACAAGTGTGTGCTGAGCTTGGAAACTTTCACTTTTAAGCGAAACATTTACTGACAAAGTTAATGTTCGATGTTTAGCTTGAGCAACTGGCTTGATGCAAAAGTGAAAGGACAGCCCATTTATTTCTTAAACTGCTTCTCAAGAAGGTTCTGGAAGAGCCCGGCCACTTGCCATGACAGACCTGGCCAGGGAGCTTCAGGAGGAAGCCCATGGCCCCGCCCCAGCTGCTCGGGCCCTGCTTGCCTGTCCAGAGGAGCAGGATCCAGCCGCAGGATCGATCCTTCCCGGCGATGCAGGGAACTGCGCTTTGCCTCCTGGTCCTAAGTGGCCGGAAGCACTGATCTTCCAGAGCTGGGGCGAGGGGTTGGCCTCATGAGAACACACTGTGCTCTTGTGTCTCACCTCGTGTTAATTATCACAACGGTCGTGAAGTAATTAATGACCTCCTGAGTGTCCTCTGTGAGCGCGGCTCACCTCCCCCAATGAGTAGCCGTGGCACACTGACTGTTCGTGTCATGCTCCTCGCTACCGGTGACACTCAAGGATGCATCCCAGCAGGAGCGAGGGGATGGCTCTGAGATGCTTGGTAATGGGGCTGCCGGCCCCGCCTGTCACCTGCATGGCTTGCTGTGCTCTGCAGCCAGGGTTAGGGACAGGGACAGAGCACTCCCGGTGGGCGGGGCATCCAGGACCAGAGCTCTCAGCTCCCCAGGATAGCGCCCCCAGGTGGTCATGATGGTGACCAAGGCCCTGTGCTGTCCTCAGTGCTGCTGAGGCGCCCTGGTGCTCAGCCTCGGAGGGCAGGGGCTGCTCTGGTGTGTGCACACTGGCTCCTCCAGGTGCAGAGGCACTGCAGCCTGCAAGGGCCCTGGCCTGTGTGCTGAAGGGACCACGAGACCCAGGACAGCCCTGTTGTGGGCGCAGGCATGAGCTCTGGAGGGATGCAGGTCCTGGAGGCAGCACAGCCTTCGTGGCAGGTGTGACATCTTGGAACGAGCTGGGTCAGCATCGAGTCCTGGAGCTGGTGCCCAGTCAGGCACATGGGACTTAGGCTAAGATTGTTGGGGAGCTGGCAGCCAAGGGGAGCTGAGGAAGGTTGGAGCATCTGCCACCCCAGGCCGTAGAGCAGGTGGGGAGGGGACACTGGCACCCAGGCTTGCTGAGCCTTCACCAGCCTCAGGCTGCAGTCAGGCCTCTGAGTGAAGGATCCTCAGTGTCAAGTGTCGCTGCTCCAAGTGGGGTGCAGGAGCAGCCCGGGTTGCTGCAGAGACTGCCAGGCTGTGCCGGAGGCCCCCGCTTTGTAGGGCTGCTTCAGGGAGCGGGTGGAGCAGACACACTCCAGGAAAAGTACTTTTCAAACCCCATTAGTCCCTGCGTGTTTTGTTATTAGATAATAATTAAGCAGAAGAGGAAGTCATAGTGTTTGTGGTCATGCATTATTAAACCGTAAGCAATGGCCCAAGGACCCCGATTCCCTGCCTTTCTTGTGTAGCTGAGCATGAGGCGTTCAGGATGTAAACGCTGTTTATTCAGCACATTAGGCAAAGCAATTCCAGTTATTTATTAATGGCGCTTGTTTAATTTGATATCTCGGGAGCTCTCTGTGCCTGTCTGGTGTCGCTGGGGAAGCAGACTTCTGTTTTCCACGTGTGTGGCCATAAAACCGACTTGAGAGTGAATTATTCGTGGAATTGTTTAACTCGGGGGTCTGGGAAGGTTTTTCTCCTCCTCTGAAGGCCCCAGCAGTCCATCAGCCACCCCTGAAGGAAACCCAACGAACGGCACCTCAGCGCCACTCGGCTCACTACTTTCCCAGATTCCTTTACAGCTGCACACGCTCTGATGAAGGTCAGTGAATTTGCAGATGTGCACGGGCTGCACGTGGCCTTTGCAGTCTCGGAGGCATGGCCACGGGGCTGCTCCTTACAGACGACCTTCTAGACAGGGGCCACTTCCGGGCAGGGAGCCCATGCCCTTTGGAGCAGCACAGGGCGCCGTCATGGGATGTAAACCCTGTGCACACCTCAGGGGTCAAGGCTTAGAGATGACCCGGGAAAGTTCTCACAACAGGACCCTGTTACAGTTAAGAGTTCTGAGGTCACCCTGCCCTCCATGGCTCCGGCATCATCACAAATCATCATGACCACCAGGTCCCCTCTCCCAGAAGGATGAAGCCACACGGGGCAAGCACAAAGGGTACGCTCACCTGCCAGCCGCGCCGTCCAGGTCATTCTCCAGGTTGTGTCCAGGCAGTGGAAGCGCCTCAGGTGGCGATCGACTCAAGCAGCTGTCGCTGACTGCAGGAGTCAGAAGGAGCCAAATTATGCCCGAGGCTTCAGCCTCTGTAGCCCTCTGAGCCCCCGCTTGGTTCCTTCCGGGTGGAGTTAGAGCCCCGGGGACCAGGCCCACTTTCCTCTCAGAAACAACCTCCCTCTCATTTGCCAGGAAATGAGGAACAAATAAATGCACTCGGAATCATAAACGTGCAATAAATAAACTGAAATGGCCACAGGACCCGGCGCCCCTTGCGAGTCACCTAGGTATTTTAATGAAAGCTATTTATTGTGCCAGTTTCTAGCCGTGTGTCCGATCAGTACAGAACCCTAATAACGTGACAACATCCCACTGTGCTGGCTGATGACCCGTGTGAATTTAGGGGAATGGGGATTACAACTTGTCAGACAAATAGGACTATTAGCACTCTGGGGATCCAGGAGGAATAGCACTGCTCCGCCACAGCACACAAAACGGCTTTGACTCAATCCCCACAAAGTACAGAACTCCTCCAGTATTATGACCTCTGGCTGTGTCGAATGAAGCAAGGATTTGTTACTTGGCACCGAGCAGTTGCTTTTCATGGAGGATCTCACACCTCCATGGACGGTGGGTCAGGAAAGGTCTACTCGGCTTCCGATGGGCTGCCGAACGTAAGACACTCGGTCATTCCTGGGGCGGGGGCTTGCCATTCAGTGTTGGCCTTAATTAGGATTTCTCGTGATTGAGATGCACGTGGAAAATTGCATCCTGATGCCTACGACCTTAGAAATGCTTTCCTCTCTCCAGAGCTTTCAGTCCACAGGAGGTAAGAAAAACCCTGGCACGAGGCCACCGTCACTCTCACAGGGGCAGAGAGTGGGATCCCTACCTCATGCCATGTAGCACAGTGGATTCAAGGTGGAGTAGAGCTGAACCTAGGAAAATAAAGCCATGTGATGATAGGTGGTTAGTTACCCTACTCTTTTTCGATTGATTGATTGAATGGTGCTGGGTGGGGCCCAGGCCTTACCCTGCCAGGCGGGCGCTCTAGCACTGAGCCGTACCTCAGCCCTGGGCACCCCGTCGCAGTAGCCAGTTAGCTTTGCCAGAGAGGCTGCTGTGTCAGCCCTGCAGGAGAAACTGGCTTGGATGGACCTAGAGCCCCTGGCCGTACGCTTTGGAGATGCCGTCGGGGAGCGACGGTAGTGGATCAGAGCTGAGAGCAGACCCCGTTCAGCAGTGCTTAGGCCCCGAGCTCCACCCGCTGCCTGCGTGAGGTGAGAACTGGCCCTTGTGCCGTCTGGTGGGACGTGGGTCGCCTCTGCTCCACCAGCTCGGAGCTTTCTCCTGCAAGTCCGCGTGGCTGGAAATGCACGCTGATTAGTCAAGGACCCTCAGCCCCTGCGGCTGGTGACATACAACGATCACTTGGGCAGTGACTGACAAGATGCACAGTCCGCAGACATCTTCTTTCCGGCTCGAAGTCGCTCCTCTGGAGGAGGGGCTGCTGTCCGTGTCCTGCTCCCGGCTTGGCCCTTCTTGCCGAGGAGTGGCCGCTGGACCCTCAGTGTCACACGCGTGACCCTCCCTCAGAGGAAGAGAGCCACCTGCTGAAAGCCAGAGTGCAGGATTCCGTTTAAGTGAAGCTTATAAAGACAGGGAGCAGATCCACAGCAGACCCGGGGGGAGGGGACCTGCCAGCTGGCGCAGGGAAGCAAGCGCGGGTCGAGCTGGTTGCTACTGGTGACGCGTGGGACATGGTGGCCACAGCACGTGGGGCAGGTGCACAGCAGAACAGAAACGCACCCTGCGTGCAGGTGGGAGAGGGACTTCTCCAGCAGTGACCCCGGCACAGTGAAGAGCAAATGACGACTCGCCCCTGCGACCGAGGTGATCGAGGCTTGGGCAGGGGAGACCTTAGCTAGCCTTGCACATTCAGGCAAACTGAAGACCAGCATTTAACAAACGGACGTAGGGCTGCAGGTGCGGCTTCGGAGGCCGAGGGGGCGTCAGGTCCTCGGCAAGAGGCAGCCACCGACGCAGGCGCTTCGCTCAGACACGGAAGGCGCATCCTGACACAGCTTGCCTGGAGCAGGGAGCCTGTCCCATCTCAGTGGTGCCTGTCTCAATGTCACACAGGCTCCACGGATCCGCGGGAGCGTGCCACCGTCCTCACATGGCGCTGGCTTGCAGCTTGTGTCTGTGTCTCCATCTTTCCCTGGGGCTCCTCCCTTGGTGGGGAGGACATGCCTCTAGCCACCATGATGGAGTGGCATCTTGGGGTGGCCCCAGCGGACAGGCGTCACAGGCCCCCTTTATACAGCAGTGTAAGGACTCAGATCTGGACTGGAGAGGAGTGGGAGGCAGCGCCGGATTCCACAGACACTGTCCTCTGCCTGCTTAGGGCTGGCTTCCCTCGCTCTGATCGGCTACTGCTCCGCTGGAGACTCCAGGGCTGGAGGTGCAGACCATCTGTCTTCAGCGGGACAGGAAGGCTACTGTGTCTGTCGGGCTCTGTGCAACCCGCCCAGGGGAGGACTGATGGTGCCAGCTCCGTGTCCTTTGCTGGAGGAGCTGCTGCTGTGCAGGGAGGGGGCCACCACAGGGACAGGACTGGGGGACAGGCGAGGGGGCGCCATGAGCCAGCACAGGGCACACGTGTCACACCGGCTGGCCGTGCCTCTGGGGGAACCTCCCACCAGCCCCACCCCACTGTGTGGACAATGACGGGAAAACTCAGCGCCCCCGAGCCCCGCCTCTGCGTCCTGTGTCCTGGTCGCCACCCCAGAGCCTGCTTTTGCCCTCCATCTCCATCTGTGGGTGAGGGGACTGGGGTCCCCATGGCCAGCTCTCCTCTCCCGGGGACAGAGAGCCTGGCCACCTGCCTTGTCAGCAATTTGAAGGATGCAGGGGCTTTGAGCATTACAGTCGGTTGAGTGAGTTCAGCAGGAGCTGACGGTGCTGAAGCCCGGCTCTTCTGGGCGCAGGGCCGAGGATCTCACCCAGCTCTCAGCTGGAGAGCAGCGACGGCTGGGCACCTGCGCTGGCCCTGCCCTCGCTCTGGGGCATGGGTGGCCTCCCTGGCCTTAGAGGGTTGGTGTCCCTGTTCCGTCACCTGCAGCACACATGGGTGTCCCTGCAGCGCATGATGCTCCCCCTTTGGCTCCGGGAGGCCTGCTTCTCCGCTCCTCAGGTGTGCGTTGTCGCTTGATGTCATTTTGGTAACGGCACCATGGGTTTCCTGGCAACGCTGGCCTCCTATGGGTGGGTTTAATGCAGCCCTGGCTGCCCACTGGGTCTGCCTGGGAAACCCAGCACTGACGCAGGGTCCAACAGGCGAAGGCTGCCCCACAGTTGCCTGGAGTGAAGGGTCAGTTGACAGAGTGGCACAAAATGGCCTTTTCTGGGGTCTCAGACTGTGTAGGGCAGGAGCCGCCCCACAGGACCAGCTGTCCCTCAGCAGGCTGGGCTGCAGGGGCCAGGCTGCTGCCGGAGTTCCTGGCCCTCATGCTGGGGCCCTGCCTGGGGCCTGCTTGCTGGATTGTGGCCTCCAGGGCAGCCTCTCCTGGTGGCCTCGCTGTCCCTGCCCAGGACAGGCAGCCCGCGCTCCAGGGTCCAGAAGGCAGAGGGGACACCCAGCCGCAGCACCGCAGAAGCCCCAGGGCAGCTGTGGCTGAGCCCATCTGAATCAAGGGCCTGGACAGGGGTGTCGAGGGCAGAGTGCCCCACTGGAGCACCTCTCGGGCCCCCCCGGAGGGGGCATCTGCCAGGGCTGCCGAGTGAATGCGGTTCGGATGGCATTGGACAAGGGCAGTGAGCCGGGTGTGCCCTGGTCGTCTGGGGTTCTTTGGCACCAGCCCTGCATGAAGATGCAGTATGCAAGCAGCCCAGGAGACCTGAGGGGCTAAGGGCCCCACCTGCAGCCTCAGTCCCTGGGTTGTCCCCCCCCACTGTCCCCCCACCGTCCTCCCCCCCACTGGGAGAGGGGCAGAGCTCTGGCTTGGGGGCGGGGCGCCTCCTCCTGGCCAGGCGCGCCTTGGAGACCATCTCAGGGCTCTGCTGAGTTCTGCCAACGCCGCAGCAACGCCGCTGAAAATGGAAAGTCTGACACCGAGCTTGAACTGAGCGCAAACCTGAAAAATGCCGTGCAGCAGGCAGGAGGGCTGTGTCCCTGTCAGCGTTTCTGACTGCATCCGAGGAACTGAAGTTGCACCAGCAGAGCTCACGCCTGCGGGAACATGTACGGGTGCAGGAGGCGCTCTGGAGGGTTTGTTTTTCTTTCCAAACTTCGGTGTTTTGTTATACAGGGAAGAAACACCTCCCCAGAGCAGGGGCGAGGCGAGGCTGGGGCGAGCAAAGCGGATGCGGGGCCTTGGCCGCCTTTCGGCCTGTCCGCGTTCCACGCAGATCATGAGTGAGCAGGAAGCCTCAAGTCCGACTTACTCTGGAGCTGGACTCCCGCAGGAACAACTACCACCACGCTAAGAAAGCCTGGGTGGTTTTGACCCTGTGGAGGCCCAATGAATTATAGAGATGGTAGAAGGGAGCACAGTGGAGGGTGGCCATGCAAAGGCCCCATGCCAGGGAGGTGCTGGGGTGCAGGGGGTGCGGCCAGAGGCAGCGCACAGGCAGCCCTGTGAGCCTCAGCTTTCCCCAGGGCACAGCGACAGCCAGAAGGCTGCAGCTGGAATGACAGGCTGACTTAGTGTCCCAGAACTTCTTTGTTGAAAGTGGAAGCTGAGCCCAACAGGACAGAAGATGGTGTTGCAGTGTGGGGACCCTGGAAGTGTGTTTCCATGGCAACAGCATCATCACTCAGGCCACTGGGAAGGGAAAAGACTGGGAACTCACAGAGGAGCCAGACGCCCTCGCTGGCCACGCTGGGCGACATGGCCAGTCGCCTCCAAGTTGGCGTCACGTGATACCCCACCTACCCGGCAGGTCCCTGCTCCCCTGGCTGTGCATGCAAAGGTGCTGGGGTAGCTGAGCATGGGTGGCCGGTCAGCTGCGGGCGCTGTGGTCTGGCCCCAGCCGCAGGGTGGGTGACAAGGGTCACTCTTCGTTCACGAGCATCTTCTGGAGGTGGCAGCGGGGCCGGCAAGCTTGAGCTCTGCCTCACAGAAGGTCTAGCGTGGTGGCCACTCTGCGGTCCTTTGGGGAGACAGCGGAGCATCTGCTGAGCCTGTGGCCTTCAGCACCGACGTCTCAGTGGCTTGTCTAAGGGCTACCTGCAGAGTGCTGTCCGGGACCGGCAGGCCAAAGGAGAAAGAAAACACAAGGACAAACGCCCGCCCTCGGAGTCCAGTTCCCATGAAATGTGTGGCAGACGCTGAGGGCCCGAATGAGGGAGGGCCAGGAGGGCCCCTCGATGCTAGGCTGCAATCTGACATCAGACTTCTTTCTAAACTACTTTAGCTGCACGGTAGTAGTTCTACTTCTGCTTTGAAACAGTGTCTCAGTATGACTCGAACTCACAGCGACCCTCTTGCCTCAGCCTCCACAGTGCTGGGATTACAGGTGTGTGATAGATAATCTGAGGAAGGGCAACATTTCCCTGCCTGTGAGCTGGTTGTCAGTCACTCGTTCAAGGGATGAACAGGTGCCTGCGCTGCCACCTCTCTGGCACTAGGGGGCACTGCAGGCCCGCAGATGCCGGAGCCCCTTTGGAGCAGCGCTGCTTGGCCGGGCCCCAGGCCCCCCAGGCCTCAGCGTGTGGGGAGCAGAGAACAGCGTCTGTAGGACCCCCTGGGGCCTCTCTGGGCCTCTAAGTGATACTGATGTTCTTCTCTTGTTACAAATTTTACTGTTTTAGGTCATTCTAAATCATTCTTCCTGTCTCCCAAGAGACCACAGCCCCCTCCTGCCGGCGTTTATGAACTTATTTCTGTTGACCTTACAGGGGCCCAGGAGGACAGCTCTCAGGAACAACTGGGGAATGAGTTTATAAAGCCCCAGGCGATCATGCAGGATTAACCCAGGTCCATCAGCTGGGACACCAAGCGCACACAGCTGAGGCCGAGGCGGGCTGTCGGAGCCCCGCGGGGCAGTGCTAGTGTCTGTGTGTCCTGAATTCTGACCTGCGCAGGTGGGTCTGTGGAAGGAGGTGGCCGGCTCCCTCCTCCACCGAGTCTCCAGGGGAAGAGGGCGGGAGGGAGAGGCCAGCGTCACCCCCACTTACGGAGCGTCTTCCAAGGTCCAAGCTCCCCAGCCCTGTCACCCCGTCTGTTTGTTCCCAGGGCAGCCTTAATAACTTCTTAATTGGGCCGCTGCAAGCTCCCCAAGAACCTGGCTTCAAAGCTGGCCCTCATGCAGCCCTGGTGTCTGTCCCTCCTCTTTGGTGCCACCTGCGAGGTCCCTCCTCAGCAGCTGCGGCTCCTCTGGTGGGACTAACACCCGTTCCCTGCTCTGTGACAGAGCCGTGTTCTCCACTAGTGACACTGTAGGCCCCAGCTGACAGGAAGATGCCACCAGAAATTCACCCCGACACAGGCTTCTGCCACCCAAGGCCACAGTCCATCAAGGCCTGAGAAAACCTGATTTTAAATGGAAAAAGAAGCCAGAGCAATGGGCCTTGGCTGGGCAAGCTACGGGGGACCCTCAGTGCGGGCCAAATGCTGGGACTCGAATGGGATCTGGCTCAGGCTGAAACAACGCTGGGGTCCAGGCCCCGTTTTCTCTCCCTGTGCCAGTGTGGCTGGTTATGCGTTGGTCCCTGTAGCACGCCTCTGCCTTGGAGCCCGTGGTGCCCCTACTCCTCCCTGCCTGGACTGTGCCACCTCCTGGAGCAGAGGGGGCTTCGGCTTTAGCTCTTCTCCTGCCCCTTACTTGGGCCGTGCTGTCCACTACAGCCCCAGCACTGGGAAGGCTGAGGCAGGAGGGTCATCAAGCAAGTGTGAGGCTAATCTGGGCTGCACAGTGAATTTAGGGCCAGCCTGGGCAGCATAGTGAGGCCCTGTCACACAGAAAAAAAATACAGAAGAAAAACAAATCCACATATCACTAAAGTAAGGGCGAGTGCATCAAAGGAAAGGATACAGTCGGAATGAAGAAAGCTAGCAGCTGACGCCAGGCATGGCCACTGTTCATGGGAGAGCGCTCCCTTTGTTCTGTTTATTGTTTTGATGCTGGGAATCGAACTCAGGACCTTATGCTTGCCAGGCAGGTGCTGTGCCACTGAGCTACATCCCCAGCCCCGTCCCTTAGTTCGATGCAGGGTCGAAGGTTGTCCTGCCCTATTGGCAGCGCCTGCGATGGCTTCCACCCCCAGGGGTGCACGTCCCTCCGATACCTGAATGCTGGCCCGGACGGTGGCTCTGGCAGCCTTCACCTGTCCCCAGCAGGGCTGGCATCCCGCAAAGCCTCCAGAGCAGTCTTCTTGGCAAACAGCAGCGCACAAGCCGCATCCACACAGCACGAACAATTAGTGCTATTTAATTACAGACAAAATTAGGCTTACAAATTGATTTATGGCCCTGCAGATGAAACACATATTCTTGGAGGAAAGCGAATTTCTTACAATTAATTTGAGAGAAACCAGGCAGGCGGTTCTGATGGGAACTTGTCCCGAGGCCTCAGCCACATCCCGAGGCCTGTCCAAGGGACAGCTCTGCCTGCAATTAGTTGCGCTAATTACCCAGAGAAGACCAGAAGCTGGAACAGAATTCTGGAGAACAGGACGGGTGTCTGAGACCTATTTGAGCCCTGCTCAGGTACCCTGAGAGGCAGCTTCCCAGAAAAGCTTCCTCAGCCTGAAGTAGACCAAACGTTGGTCTCGCCAGCTGTGCATCACGAGGACGCCGTCTGCCGCAGCAGGCAGCAGCTAGACTCGGCAGTCACCTTTTATCTTAACACAGAGGAAACGTGTGCTGGGTGACACCTGGGGGAAAAGTACCTGCTGATCACATTTCGGGGGAAAAATACTCAGTTCTGTTTAGGAAAATAGAAAATGATTACTTTCCATAAAGCACAGGGATAGGAACTTTTGTGGACACATTTGAGAACTGTCTGAGGCAGAGACCGGAGGGCAAAAGAGCGTCCATCAGGGAGGGAGGGAGACCCATTTAGAGATGAGGAAGGGTGGGCCGGAGTTCTGCCCCTTGGCGCCTCTGGGGATTCGGGTGAGGGGCAGGTGGGCAAGCCCAGATTTCCATGACTGTCCAGGAGGCAGTTTATTTTTATTTTTTACTTTTTGGTACTGGAAATCGAGCTCAGACCCTTGCGCTTGCCAGGCAGGTGCTGTGCCGCTAGGCTACATAAGCTACATCCCTGTCCTGCGGCTCAGTTTAGATACTGCACACTGGACGCTGCCGTAGGTTTTTTGTGCATCTTTGTCTTTGCTTTAGAGTTTTACAGGGCAGAGCGACAGAGGAAAGAAAAAAGGGAAAGTTTAATAATTAAAGAAAAGACACAGACGCTCAGGAAGCGCACCCAGGATGAGGTGATGCGCACACCCTGAAGACAGGAGCACCAGAGAGGGCTGCGGAGAGCGACCAGGCTGCAGACTCAGACACACAGCCCGGGCACGCAGCGCCGTGCACCGCCTGGCCGCGACGACGGCTTCTGCGGGCGGAGGGCCGACGAGCCGCCGCGTCGGGGCTGTTGGCTTAAGCAGTCTGTGGAAGTTTAGGACGCGGTCCTGGGCCTCTCCGGGGCTGTCTCTGCCGGCGATCCCACAGCACCCTTGGAGCAGAGGGCCCCGAGCTTCCCGCGAAGCGTGGCGCTTAGATGCAACGGTCAGAGTTCCTCCAGGGTCTCGGGAAGGAGCGCAGGGCGCAGCTGACCTTCCCGGCTACGGCTATGTCCTCTCTTAACTGGTTGCTCCGGGTCCCCGGGAGCACCTGGGGCCTCAGCATGGAGATCTGCTGAGGATGCGGGGTGGAGGTCATCCGGGGATGTGGGCGGGGCCACAGAGACGCCGGAAAACCGCGCGAGCCGGGAGCCCCTCTCTGGCCGCCGTGCGCTCCCGTCTGGCGAGGTCTGGAGCGACACCCGGCGGAATCCCCGCAGCGGGCTCCGTAGGAAGCGGCGAGGCCATTGGACACCTGTTGTGGGCGTGGGCGGCGCCGCTCCCGGCCCCCGAGCTCCGGGTCCCCCGCCCCGGCCTTCGCGCCCGCCCACCCGCGCGCACAGGCGGGAGGGCGGCGGGTGGCCAGGGAGGTGGGATCGGGTTTGCGGATTGGGGCTCACAGCTGTCACTCCGGAAGGGTGGGGCTTTTTTTTTTTTTAAAGGCAAATTTTCACGGCAAAACCCCAGCCCGCTCGGGGCACCGTCGCGACCGCCGGCGCTCGGATGCAGTGTCGGCCCGGCAAGCGCGAGCCAGCCGTTCCTCCCGGCGCGCAGCTGGGCCGCGGCGGCCGGCGCTCGGGGTCCGAGCCGACCCGCAGGGCCGGGGGGCGGGCTCTTGCACCCCCAAACTTCAGGCGCACAGCTTGCGCGAGCCCGGGGGCGAGCGACCGCCCGGGATGGGGGCGGCGAGTCAGGGAGCCCCGCGCCCTCCCGAGCGCTTGGTCACCCGCCCGGGAACCCCCGCGCCGCCGCCCCGCGCCCGCTAGCCGGCCGGGGTCTCCAGCCCGGGTGTCCGTCCCGCCTGCCGCGAGCCTGCGCCCTTCCCCGGGCACTGTGGTCATCATCCGCCGGGGCAACGGGAAGGGAAGGAGTCCCCGCGGATTAAAGATTTAGGAAGACGGCGGGTGAGGAAGCAGGGGCAGGCTCGGCCGTGCGCGGGGTCCCGGCCATGGCCCGGCGCCGGGAGCGCTCAGGGCGCCCGCGCTGCTGCCTGGGTCCCTAGAGCGCGCGCCCTCGCCCTGCGGCCCGGCCTCCTCTCCGGCGACGCTCTGGTCTCAGGATGTGCCCGTCCGAGATGGGGACGCTGTGGCATCTGTGGTCTCCAGTGCTCATCGGCCTGGCCGCTCTTTCCTCCAAAGGTGAGGACCCAACGCCACCTCGGGCCGGGACGAACTTTGCGGGGAGCGAGCGGTTGCGTGGAGCGGGCGGCGGAGCGCCGCGTGGGTGTGCGGCGCGTGGGGCGGCGTGCGCGGAGCCGGAGACTGGGCCGCAGGTGCCTGCGCGGGAGGAGGCGGTGGGCTGCCCTCGCGAGCCGCAGAGGAGCGCGGAGCCGCGCTGTCTCCGGAGGCGTTTTCAGTCCGCCCGCCCATGGGATAGGAGACCCGCGGTGGGAAAGGTTCCTGGGCGGAGTCAGAAGTCCAGCAGGGGATGAAAAGAGCCTAAGATCCCCGGAATTCGGAATTGACTTCCCTGCTGGCTCGGACTTGGTTGGAAATCATTTCAGAGCAGTCCTGTTGCGTGGACTGGCATTTAGTGCACCTGAAGGTGCTAAAAATGCTGTGGGGACCAGCTGTGCAGAAGCGCCCTGGGCCCCTTTAGGCCGGACCAGCAGAGGTCGCAGCCCGGCTGGGGGTAGCAGCCCCGTGGGATGGTGGAGTTGGAACTGGACCTGGCAGCTTGGCTCGTCACTGCCGGGCCTGGCTTGAAGCCAGGGTGAAGCCTGGGTCCCCTCCTGCTTGTTGTCCCTAATGCCATCCCTGTCAGGCTCCCGAAGCCCCCACAGAAATTCCTGGAAGAGAGATTATTTGATTCCCATCGTAGACCCCGCAGTGGACTAGTTCTTACCCCCGCCGGCGGTCCCTGGCCAGCTCTGGTTTGCTCTGACAACAGCTGGGGAGGAAAGCGGGGTCCTCAGCTTTCTGGGGTGTGCTGGAAAGCCCTCACCACATGTTTCCCTGGGAAAATTTTGCAGCTGCGGTCTCTGAGAAACTTCAAAGCCAGTTGTCACGTGCAGTCTTTAATGGGGAGAGCGTGCTGCTCTCCTGTGTTGCTGGGGCTCCGGACGGGGTCAGGGGTCTGGACAGCCCGCTTGCTGGCTTTCCGGCTGGTAGGGTTTGGGGAGGAGGTGTTTGCTTCACCTGCTCTGAGGCTTCATGAACCCATGGAGTGGGCTCCATCTCCTGACAGTGAGGTGGGATGGGGGGATGGGAGCGGCCGGGGCTGGGGACGGGGTGGGGGGGGGCTGGTGAAGCACAGAGGTGGGGGGCTGCAGTGCCAGGAGCAGGCGGACACGAGAGTGTGAGCAAGCCACATCTGGGGACAGCAGCCAGCTGACCAGCTCTGCTGTGGGGCAGGCCTTGTGGCTGTCACTCAGCTTGCTGATGGGACAGGCTGCTCTCTTTCTGTGCAGCAACCTCTGGGTTTCATCCAGGAAGGGAGAGAGCATCTTTGTAAATAAACACGACCCCGCAGCTGCCTCAGTTGTGCGCTCCAGCGCAGCCCCACCAGCCAGTTCAGAAGCTGAGTCCCGAGTGGGTCTGCGTGGATTGCGAGCCCTGCTGGGCACCTGGAGGCGAGGGGGGTGTCCACAGCCGCTGCATCACCAGGATTATCAGTGGCATCAGATGCACTAAGCAGGGTTTCATGGCCCAGAAAGATCTCATGAACCTGGAGAGGCTCAGTGCTTTTTCTGGTGGGTTCTGAGTTCTACCCCACAGGGATTCTTCAACCACCTGAAAGTTCTAAGCAGCCTGAAATCGAGGATGAGCTGTACTGAAGCCAGGTGTGGCGGTGCACGCTGGTGATCACAGCACTGGGGAGGCTGAGGCGGGAGGGTCACTGAGCTCGGGGCCAACCTGGGCCACACAGTGAGTTCAAGGGCAGCCTGAACTGTGCAGCAAGCCCCTGTCTCAGCAAACAAACAGAGCAAAAGAAGGATGGGCTGTATTGGAAAGGATTTTATTTTATTTATTTATTTTTGTATTTTAGGGAAGGGTCTACAGGGTGTTCAGGGTCTCACTACTAGATCTGACTTGTAGTGATCCTCCTGTTTACAGCCTCCCAGGAGCTGGGATTATAGGCGCGCACCACCACACCCAGTCTCAATTGTCATCTCAGAGCCCTGGGGGCGGGGCCAGCAGGGAAGGCCTGGGGATCAAACCCCCAGTCCCTGCGTCTGCTTTCAGGTGCTTTAATCCACTGAGCTATTTGGCCAGCCCTTGGAAAGGATTTTAATTGGATGTAAACATGCACACTATAAAATGCCTAATCTCCCTGTGACTGACTGAATGGGAAACAGAGAATATTACTGTATATTAAATAACTGCCTGGGTAAATGGTTTTTATTATATGGTCTCAGAGCTTTCCAAATCAGAGTCCTTGAACAAAACGCTCCACAGTTTAACAGCAGACCACTGACTGTGGCCCTTCTCCCCGTCTGAGGTTCATGAGCGGGAATTGATCAGTCATTACCCCCCAACTGTTGGAAATACATGCACGCTCAAAAATGCATGAAAGGTCACTGCTTGTCTTCCATCTCCTGGGGACCTTCGAGCCTTGCTATGAAGCAAAGAGTGTCGCTGGCTCCTGGATGCCTGCCAGGCCTGCCAGAGGGTGGCTTTGACTCAAGTTTTGGTCTTTGTTGGAAACTCGATGTAGTCCGCAAGTGTGCCGCCCTGTAGGCGGGTGGATGCATTGCTGTAAGCCCTGTGAGCCAGCCGGCCGTGGCAGGAGGGCAGAGCGGCGGGAGGAGGTGTGTTGCTGTCAGGGTGGTGCTGGGCGGGACCGTGTTGTTCTGCTGCCACCCCCTTCTGCCACGAGCCCGCTCCCTGTGGATGCACCCTCCCAGAGCTCTCGGATGCTGCAGGGAGCTGCTCGTGACAGGCGCCTGTCCCAGCCATGTGGCTGCATGGCTATGGCCCACCCGTTCACTCATCCACCCATCTATCCTCTATCCATCATCCCCTGACTCATCTATCTCCATCTGTCCTCACCCCACCCATCCCCCACTCATCCATCCCCATCCCCCACTCATCCATCCCCATCCCCCACGCATCCA
>NW_004524652.1:1814008-1864931 GCF_000260255.1 Octodon degus
GCATCCATTCCCCATCCCCTATTCATCTATCCACCTGTCCATCATCTGCCCACTTTTCCCTCCATCACCTGTCTACCCAACTGGCTGCAAATATAAAAGACCCCATGTTCTCAGTGACCAAAACGCTCTGCAGGAAGTATCTGCGCGTGTCGTGAGGATACCAGGCTTGATTCGCAAGGCCCCCAGAACAGGGCCGTCTCCTGCACTCAGGCAGCTAGATGTTGCGGTGCCACGTGCCCTCACCGCGCTGGGCCAACCCGATGGAGCTATGCTCCGCGCTCCCCTTGTCCCCTGCTTCTCTGATTCCTCCATCACCTCCTCAGCAGCATGGATTGCCCACTCTGTGCCCGGCGCACAGTGTACAGCAATGAGGAGAAGTGGGGATGCACACGCAGAAGGTGAGCAGGGGAAGGGCCTTTCCTCAGAGCGGCCCAGCAGGCTGACTCCTCCCTCCAGGCTGTGGAGGAGCCAGGTCACTCCTCTGCCACAGAGGGCAACAGGGCGAGCTGCACGCAGGAAGTGTTCAGGTGTCCCCTGACAACATGCCCCTCTGGGGGCCCCACGTGACAGGCCCCAGGTGGGGTGGCCGCCGGCTGTCCTTTGCGCTGCTGCCCCCAGGGCACCCCTCTCATGCCCTGGTGCTCCTCCTGCCCGGGTCACCAGCTCCTCCACGTACCAAACAATCTGAACGGCAGCCTCCGCCTCATTCACTGTTAGCCCCCTTTCCGCTCTCAGAGGACGCCACCAACCCTTGGAGGTGCCAACGATTCACACGTGAGTGTCTTTTGGAGCTGGGTGAGGCGCAGTTTGCGTCTTCCGCGAGGGACAACATCCTGAAACTGTTCTCACCACTTTCCCAAATTTTAAGTCCCCCTGGGTGCAGGAAATATGTATTTTCCTCTCTGTTTTTGGTTTCTCACCAGAATTTAGCGCAGCATGTTGAACACTGCAAACGTTCAAAAATAATGTGCAGGGCGTGTGAGGGGCTGAGATGGTTACTGCCTGCAGAGCCCTGGCTGCCAGGAAAGGGCTCAGGGCCATCTTTCCAGTAATTCCGAGGCTGCAGGAAACACTTTGGTCAATAATAATAAAGGCTAATTTTTTTAGTGATTCTTGGATGGATGGCTGTACTCCGAGGGACAATGATTCCTATGAATTTGCAGATAAACCTGTGGGCTAGACCCCCGCGGCGGGTCAGAGGCACTGGGAGGGCGGGGTCTGAGCGCCGATGTGCGGCCTGCCGTGTGCGGGCACACGCTGCAGGCCGTGCGCGGGTCTTTCTCTGCGCTCAGCGGGGCCGACTGCAGGGCGGGGGGCAAAGGGGTCCCCTGGTTGGTGTGCTCAGCCTTGGTTGGGTGAATGCATCGGTGCAGGTCGGGTTTAATTTTCTCACCCTTAATTTTGCCAGCAGCCATTCTCTGGTACTGAGAGGGATTGAGGGGTTTTAATTCAGGACGGCCAAGGAGGCTGAGGCTGATCTGAGGTTTTGTGCACTTTCGGTCACCCCGTGGTCACCCACAGCCATGGAGGCGGGGTGGGGCCGGGAGGTACCGCTGGGCCCTCTAGGAGTGTGAGAATAGAGGGGGCACCTCTGGGAAGTGGAGAGGCCGTGGGGGCCTGGTCCTCCGCAGGAGGAGGTTGTGGGGCTCAGGCCGCGCGGAGCTGGAGTGTCAGCGTCCACCGCGCTGGCGGGAGGGAAGGGTGTTGTAGGTGTGGAGGCGCAGGAACGGGAAGCCCGCCTGGGTGTGTGGGGCAGTGAGGCCGAAGCCGCAGAATATTTCTACGCAGCACTGTCACTTATTTGAAAAATCTGTTGTAGGAAGAAGTAAGGACGCTTCAACATCCCACATTAGGGCGTCTCTATCGTGGGTCTTGGGGTCCTGGCAGACGTGGGTAGCTCCGGATGTGCTCACCATCCTGAAGTTCAGAGGATGAGGGAGGGAGGCCAGCGTGCGGCGCAGACGCGCTGGGAGGGACATCTCCAAGAGATCCGAGGACCTGCACAGGCTGATCTCGAAATACTGGGAAGAGTTGAAAAGTTTTAGACTCTTACTGTGGGAAAAGGCACATTGTCTTAACAGCGGGTAAGTGTGCTTTTAGGGAACTAATTGCCAGGCTTCTGACTGTAATGAATTTTATTTAGGTGTTCACTGTATTGGTCAGTTGGCTTCTGTATTTTCAGAAGAGGAGGACCAGAGCCGCCAAGGACCCTGGGCTGCGGGAGCACAGATGGCCCGTTCCATCTTTTCCATCTCTCCCGTGTGTGAGCGGGAGGAGCCTGCGATGGGCTCTTTTCTATGCTGAGGGGTGGCAAGGGGTTTTAGTGACGCGAAATTATTATCATTCTTATTTTTTTCATGAGACCGCTGTGTTTGTGGGAGGGTCTGTCCCACCTGGCTCCTGGGTGAGAAGGGACGTGGTCAGGCCCACCTGGCTCCTGGGTGAAAAGGGACGTGGTGAGGGTTCACTGTTTTCTCGCTTGGTCTTCGTTTGGATCGGGAAGGTCACGGAGGTTGGTGAAGGGATGCGTGGCCTTAGGGAGTGGCTGGCTGAGGCACAGGTGTGGGCGACGCCTTCCAGGATGCGGTGGAGTCTGTCGTGGCCCTCTCTGCCCCCTGCCAGCCTCTGTGTGGGGCAGGTGCGGTGGCGTGCTTGGGAGGTGCCCTTTGTCCCTTTGTGCCACAGATGGAGTTGAGGCTACTGGCTCCACGTCTAGTGCTTGTCTAGTGCAGGTCCTACCCTGTCACTGAGAAAGCAGCGGAGAGTACACCAGGTGGCCATGCTGAGGGACCACGCCAGCCACACCAGCAGTGCAGTACACAAGCAGTGGGGGCCTGGCCCAGGGCCCACGTTAACCCCAGGAAGCCTATGCTCAACGCCAGGGAGCAGCTGGCTGTGGGGGTGCATGCCTGCCATCCTAGCACACCGGAGGCTGAGGCAGGAGGGTGGCCACTGGTTCAAGGCCAGCCTGGGCTACATGTGTGACTGTCTCAAAACCCTCCAAAACAATAAACCTGCCTTTCCAGGACAGCCTCTGTCTTCCAGTCCAGCTGTCTAAGCAGAGTGGCGGCTCACCAAGCCTGGAGCAGCTGTAGGTGGAGGCAGCGAGGGTATTGTGTGGTGGGATTGCACCCCAAAGGGTGAGGTTGGGGGATCGAACACGCAGTGAAGGCCACCTGTGCAGCAGCCGCACCCAGGTCCGGGGGTGCCAGCGTGGGGCGTGTGGGGTGCTGGGCTTCAGTGCAGCTCTGCTCTGTGTGGGGCTCCTTGAGGGGACCCTGCTACCACAGCTGTCTCATGACTCCTTCCCCCGACCTGGGGGCACCGTGGTGCCCAGCCCAGGTCTGTCCTGTGAGCACGAATCTGACCCCGTGCTGAGTACATCGGTTCTGAGGTCTCTAGGCTGTGCGCCCTTCACTGGGGTTTTGTGTGGGGTTCAGGTCACCAGGGCCGCAGGGCAGCTGGCCACAGGCCTGTGGGCTCCTAGGGCTGTCGACGGAGCCGAGTGAGGACATGGTGTTTCTGCCTGGTGGAGCCCTGCCTTTGCTCAGCAGGGCAAATCATAGCTGGTTTGTACAGCAATGCGTTTTGAACGTTATGGGGGATGTTCCCCTTGAGCATGCTTGGCTGTGGCGTGGAGTAAAGAGGAGCAGGAAGAGGATGTGGAGGACGGAGGGGGCGAGCGCTCGAGCATCACTGCCTATGCCACTGGTCGCCAGAACCGTAGCTGGAGCTTTATGAAACTCTCTGCATTCGTTAGCCTTTGGCGTGCGGTTACTCACCAGTAGTTTGGGCTGTTCAGCAAGTAGTCGGAGCACGTTAAGAACATTATGCGCACCGTGCGCTGAGCCCTGACTTGCCCTGCAGGAGGCAGCCGGGCAGGAAATCTGTGCTGTCCGCTGCTGTTGCAGTGACAGAGGAGGACGAGTGAGTGCGGCCCACGGTGCGGGGGTCCAGTCTGTGGTCAGCCAGCTGCGCGCTACGAGCCTGGGCCAAGGCAGAAGCGGAGAGGGCCAGGGCCAGGAGGAAGGGGCAGGGGGCAGGGGGCAGTCCTCCAGGGCCTCGGACCTGCCTGGCCTGTCCAGCTGGGCTGCACTGCCTGGGAGGCCTTGGGGCCAGCTGCACGTGGGGCAGACAGCGATGGGTGAGCTTGGCGCCTCAGACACGGTCTGCCCTGTGGCCCAGAGTGGCAGCCGGCCCCAGCCTTACCTCTAGGATCCCACTGGAGTTCTGACCAACCTGGGCAGCAGCCCCTTGGCTCCAGCGCCCCGCAGCCTCAGGCCCTGTGCTCAGGAGCTGGGATGGTGTGGGGGGGTTGGGGGGCGGACTGCTGCTGCGGCCTGGGCTGAGGCCGTGAGCACGCTGTGGTGTGGGTTGTGATAGCCGCCTGCATGAGGCAGGCCCACGCCTCTTGCTCGTCAGGGCAGCGGACGTGGCGCAGCCAATTCCACGGTGGCGCCAGGAAGTTTCCCCTGAGGAGGAGCTGTCTGTCCCATGCTGGTTCTTCCGTGTAATGTAAGCATTTACTTTTGCTGGTTGTAGTTTTTTGAGTCCTCAATTAGCTATGAAAGCCACGCACAGTGGAGATTGCAGCTGTGAATAAATATTTGTGCTGTGTGCTCACACGAGCGAGCCTCCAAACACAACTGCGCGCTTTGCCAGTGTTCAGGGCCCCTGCGCGTGGCAGCCGCAGAAGTCCCGCAGAAGGGCTGCACTGGATGGCACCGTGCGGCACGGACAGCGCTGCCCACACCTCCAGGGAGCCTGCGCATGGTTGGGGCGCAGCACTCGGACGCTCAGCAGCACGGGGCGCTCAGGGGCGAGCTGGGCCCTCGTGGCAGGCGCTGCACGTCTGGGCGGGGCTGCACGAAGGCCTCCCTCACTCTCTGGCTGAGGCTGTAGGCTTCGGGCGGTGACTCAGGGGCCCAGTGCCTCAGCCGCAGCTCCAAACCCGCTGCCTTGCCGCAAGGGGCCAGCCCTGCAGTTCGGCCTGGATATGGAGGTGTTTGTCCAGAAAGAACAACTCCACGTTAGCATCTTTTTAATTAAAACAGCAGCACAATGCCTGCTGCACCATGGCTTCGCCACCGCTGGCTTTGGGAATTGGTGTTGCCCGTGGTTCAGGTAAACGCAACCTTGGAACAAGGGAAAAGCAGTTTCTGAGCTACCCGGGGAGTTCACGTGGCCGCACTGCAGGGGACATGAGCCCGGCCCGGGAAGCTCGCTCTCTCCAAGCCGTCCAGAGCTGTTTCGCACGTGGCTGTCAGTCTTCTGTGAGGGTTTGAGACCTCACCACAGGAAAAGGCAGTGGTGTGGACCTTTCGCCCACGAGGGACACGTGGCGTGAAATGTCACCACCCACAGCAGCGGGACAGAGCCAGGCTTCCCGCTGCCTGTTTCCTGTGATCGGCAGGCAATGGCAAACGCTCTGTGGTGGCCGATGTGTCTCCTCCCCGGGGTGGCTTGTCAGTGTGCCGCCTCCAGGACACAGCTGTGATGAGGTGGCTTTCCCCGTGGTGGCTGGCGGGCCTGGTAGTGTATTTAGCTTCTGCTGGTCCGCATGTGCTACCCGTAAGGCCCAAGCTCCTCGAGGCGGGTCTGGGCCTGCAGGTGGCTCGTCCTTGTTCTTCCGTCCCTTTCCCTTCCCCCACCCTCCTTCCTCATTTATGTCTATTTCCTGTTCTCTCTTAGTTTCACTTTGCTCTTTAGACTCTGGTACATGAGGAGCCACGTGCGGTGGGTGGTGGTGTGTCCCAGGTGGTTCATCCCACTGAACTTGTGGTCACGAGTGCCTGCGAGTGCTGCAGAGGACACGAGTGTATCCTTCCATTCGCATCCTTCCTCACAGATGCCATGGGCTCTTTATCTGTGTGTTGCTGGGTATTTGGGCCTGGAAGTTTGTGTCCCCACTTGGCCCTGTCCTGGCAGCTGTCCGCTTGCTCCTCTCTGGTGACAGCTGTTGCCATGGAGAGAAGCAGCACTGGGAATCAGACTGCCTCAGGAAGCCAGGGTTTGGGGTGCTGGGGAGCGTGCTGGGCACCCTGACTGAAGAGCCCCTTTTCCTGGGCCGTTGCCCGGCCTGCTGAGTTGGCCTTTTGAGCCATGCCAGCCCTGAACTTCCAGGCACTGCCTGGCTTTGTTCAGGGCTTTGGTTGGTGTTGCCCGGCTCAGCGGCCTTCAAGCCAGGCCGTGTGCAGGCTGGCACCGTGGCGGCCCCAGGGCCAGAAGGGGGTATGGTAGAAGGCTTGCTGGTATTTGCATGTAGTGGAATATTATGCTGCTGTATAAAGGGCTCATCCTGGGCCCTTGTTGGAAAAGGGATGCACCTATAGACTGTGATGCTTGTGAAGGAGTCAGGCATGTGCACGCCGCAGTGTCATCTGCCTTCCCTCCCAGAGAAGCCCAAAGCATAACAAGCGAAGTTGAAGGCGGGTCCTAGACGTGGAGAGAGGGATCTTTCTCACATGGGCTGGGGATCCAGAGATGGATGGTGGGAGATGGAGCTGGGGGTGGGGGCCAAGGGAAAATTTAAGACATGCCAGGCTGCCAGGGGCAGTGCGGGCACTGTGGGCCATATGCATGGACTTAGAAAGATAGAAAAGGTCTGTTTTCCAAATGCTTAACTTCTGTCCAGTCGCCTTGTCCCCACCTCGTCTTTGTGCGCGCGCACACACACACACACACACACACACACACAGCTCCTCCGCCTGGTCCTTGCTGGGACCCCACTGCACCCCTGTCCCCAATGACACTCCGGTCAGTCCCCTTAATCAAGAAAGCACGGCTCACGCTGCAGCTCTCGGGGACAGGCACGATCCGCTCGTGCTTAGAGAAGGCCATCACTCAAGTGTGCTGTGTTTGTGTTGTTTTGAGGGTGCAGCAGTCAGTTGTTATTGTGTCACGTAGGAGAAGCTCCCAGATGCTGAGCCACTTGTGGCAGGAGGCTTCGAGAGGCTTAAGTCAGGTGGAGAAACACACAGGCCTCGGAAGAGAGCGCAGGGAATCGCCGCACGGACGGCTTCCAGGGCTGAAACCGGGGGCAGAATGCCGCCCAGTACTGGGAAGCGAACCTGAGACCCCGGAGGGGAAGGAACCGCACGGCAGTGCTGATCGAGAGTGAGAACTGCTCCTGGATTTTAAAAATGGATATTGGTGGGTGTCAAGCCATTTTGTTATTTATATTACAAAAGATACATTTAAAAGAGTGATGTAACAGCTTAATTTTTGAAATGTCAGGATTTACAATACACTCAAAACTTCGTCCCTAGCAACTATTGAAACTCAAATGGAGACTAACAGGCACCGCGCGGCAAATGGGCGAGTGGGCTCGGAGCCTGAGGCGGCTTCCCTCAGGTGTTCAGGAGCCACGTGGTGGAGGATCGCCGTCATCCACGTGGGTGTCCCCAGCCCTGGCTGTGTCACCTGGGCTGCGGCACCTGTGACCCATCCACGGGCTCCTCGCACTCCTGTCACACCTAGCACTGTGGATTTGAAATGCGAGATTAGGGCCGGGAAGCAGGAAGCACAGCCGCCCAGCGAAACCCGGTGCCTACGTGTCCCTGGGCTGGGAGCTCAAGCAGGGACTGAATGCTGTGGCCCACTTGGACCTCCGAAGGTATTCTGGGAAGAATAACAGGCTATTTGACACATGGTTTGCGTATAGCTAACCCCACTTCCTTTTACAGTACACGGAAACTCCATCACCATGCTCTGGTGCCCTTGGCGCCTCTGGCCCTGGGAGCCCACCGTCAGCAAGGCTTCGTGGTTCACAGGAGAGCGTCACAGGCAGGCAGCCTGTTCATCCAGCTTTTCTTCCCTGGATGAAGCATTTGTGGGCGAGTCTCGGGGATGGGACTGTGGGTCCTCTGGGAAGGGTGTCTGGTGTCGTGTGCTGTCTTGCTGGTGACCCCACCGCCTGGCACCTCCTGCAGCCGCCTGGCACCTCCTGCAGCCACCTGGCACCTCCTGCAGCCGCCTGGCACCTCCTGCAGCCGCACAGCCCTTCAGCCGGGCCACTTTCCTACCAGCGCTTGGTGTTTCCATGGTGGAATTTGACCCCAGCATTCTGATGCGGGCTCACGGTCCCCCGTGGTGGTTTTAGTCCTCATTTCCCTAATTACTAATGGTGTGGAACCAACAGTCTTCAGTGTGCTTGTTGCCACCTGCAGATCTTCGGGATATCCGTGAATCCCTTCCTGAGCTCGAAACTGGGCAGCTCATATGGGCGAGCTTACCATTCGGTGTCGAGGGCGTTGTGTCTCAGTCTTGCATCACGCCCACGGTTGGAGAGTGTCCAGCCAGCAGCGCACCGCTTCTCCAGTGTGCTTTTGGGTTTCGATGACGCCTAGCTCACTGTCTTTTCTAGTCTGAAATTGCTTTTGTCATAGTATCTCAGAAGTCTGCAAAACCAGACGTCACCAGGTTTTCTGGGTTCTGCCAAAGTGTAATGGTACGGGGACCCTGAGGCGTAGGGCTCATTTCTGGCTGGTTTCTGTGTATGGTGCAGCATCGGTCAAGACTTTTGTGTAGCGATGATAAATGGCGCTTTCGGCAAAGCCTGTCATTTCACCTTGAAATTTCTCTCCTGCGTTGAGACCCTCAGAACGCGGATGTCAGCCTGCGCCCTGTTGGTTTCTTGATACAGAGCCCCTCCAGGGCCCCACGTTTGCTGCTTCCTGTGGCCACAAGTCTAGAGGTAATGTCCCTCTTTTTTTTTTTTTTTTTAATGTGACTGTTCCTGTTCATTCAATTTGAAGTAGAAACACTGGAACTAACCTGCCAATTTCTTAAAAAATAACTGACGCTGGGATTTTGATGGGAGATCTATCAAACCTGCAAAAGCTCATCGTGATGCCGACGATACGCGGGTCTGCTTGCATGCCCTTGTGCATGGACGTTGTATATCTGGTGGCTTCTGTTGGCTTCCTTGGATTTTTGTCATCCCTGTATAGCTTGGTACACAGATCCTGCATATATATATATATTTATATTTTAGGTCTCTACCAAAGTGTTCTGAATCACTTGCAGCTGTTGGAATCAGCTTTGAATTTGTACTTCTGCGTTGCACCTGCATAGGAATATAATTGATTTTTGATACTTTTTTGTATGCTGAACTCATTTATTTTAGGTTTTCGCCCCCGGCAGGTGGGGATTGTTTCCATGGCTAGCGATAGCGTCGCTGTGCGTTCGCTGGCTGCTGGCTCTTCTGTATGCCCCTCTCCACCCCTCTCTCCCTTCCCTCGCCTTCTCCTGGTCGGGTCCCAGGGCAGTGTCCCCCAGGAGGAGGACCGTGCATGCCTGTCCTGCCTGTCCCCAGCTCGGCCACCTGTGTACGCTGCTGATGGTGATGTGGGGGCAGCTCTGGAGGAGGCTGGCTGTCAGCTTGCCTCCACCCTGGTTTTCTTAGAAATTTTATGACGCGAGGCGCTGGTCTTCATCAAGACCTTTAATCGACTCATTCTCCATAAATACGTGGTTTTTCTTAACCTGCGGCTATGGCAGAGTATGCGGCTTTACTGTCAAGTGTGGCACCACCCTGCTAGCCCGGCGTGAAAACCATCTTGGCTCTGTAATTCTCTCTACGTATTTCTGTGCTTGATTTGCTCATATCTAAATTCCGGGAAGACTGTGTCACTCTGCTTTCCCACACTGTCTGCTTCTGCTATCAGGACAAACTGACTTCAGAGAGTGGGGCAGGAGCCTCCCCTCCTCTCTCAGTTTCCGGAAGAGACGGAGTCAGTAATTTTTCAAATGTTTGGTTTCGGTGTCTGGTGAAACCATCTGGATCAGGGGACGTTCTTTCAGCAGCTTTAAAATTGCAAAATCAGTTCTCGGGATAAGTTTTAGGACCCTTTGGACGGTCCATTTCACAGAGGAGAACTTTGGCCTTTTGTGCTTTTTGATGAATTTGCTACTTGTGTATATTGTCAAATAAAGGGGGTGACGTTGCTCTAATTCTGTCTCTGAGCCTTGTTGTGCCTTTCAGACCTATGGCAATGGCTCCTATCTCATTCCTGCTATTAGTAATCCACTTCTTTTCTCTTTTTTTCCTGGTTGTTCAATCTGGCTGGATGTTTATGAAACTTATCTGTCTTTTCAAAGAGCCAGCTTTGCATTTCCATTTAAATGAAATTTCATTTCATCTACATTCTCTCTCCATCTCTGTCTGTCTCTTTGTGTCTCTGTCTGTCTGTCTGTCTGTCTGTCTGTCTGTCTGTCTGTCTGTCTTTTGAGACAGGGTCTCACTGTGTAGTTTATGCTGCTCTTAAGCGTACTTCGTAACAGCCCAGGCTAACCTCGAACTCGCCACGACCTCCTGATTGCAGGCGTGCACCACCATGTCCGGCTCCGCGTTTCCCTTCTGTCTTTCTGCTTTCTGCCTGGGCTCGCGACCCTCCTGCCTCGCTCCCCGCAGTGCTGGCTCGTCACAAGCACGTGCCGTCGTGCCTGGCTCGTTCCGTTTTCACTTGGCTCCCGTTCTCTCTTTAGTCCTTGCTTGGGTGCCTGTGGCCTGCTCTCTCCTGGTTATCTGGCTCCCTCCCAGGGGTGTGCGTGTCACTGCCGAGGACCTTCCTGCCGTAACACCACTGTGCCTGAGGCTTCACGTCTTTCCCCAGGCACAGCTTAGCAGTGTCTCACTGCATTTTTATAACACACCCAGCTTTTCCACTGACACGCGTTCGCAGTCTGTCCCCACGCCTTGCCTCGTGGCGGGCCTGGGGTCCCACAGGCCACCTTCCTTCTGTTCTGCCCCTGCCCCACCCGCCCCAGCCTGCGCCCCTCTTCTGCCTTGCAGGGGGCCAGCTTCCCCCTTTCCCTCCCGTTCCTTTTCCTCACCTCCTGCCCTTCCCCCTGCCCCTGCCCAGTCTCCTGTCCCCCTTCCATTCAGAATGACCCCCACGCCTGCCTGTTTTTCCTGATGCCTCTGGTGACCTCCTTTCTAACTCCGATGTGATGCGGGTGGTTGTGGTGTACTTCCCTGTATTTGGGGATTTTCACAGAAGTCTCGGCCGGCACCTCCGGCTTCCTCGCTTGAGCTCTGGCCGTGTGCGTTGCAGGATGCCAGTGAACGCGAGCTGTCGGGCAGTGTCGGATGTTCTGGGGCGCGTCCATCTGCTCCTGCACACCGTGAGCTCTGCAGAGTAGGTGGGCCGCGTGTGGGTGTCCCCTGGGTTGGGTGGCGTCCTGCGAGTGTCCTTCGTCCTTACTGATTTGTGGTTCACACACCCCTTTCATTACTATGAGAGGAGTTTTGCCATTTTTGACTATAAATGTGGATTTTTTTGTTTCTCCTTAACATAGGGCGGGCTTTGCGTCGTCCTTCTACATTCTGTTGTTAGGGCCGCGCACTTAGGGCTCCTCTCTGCCTCGCCCCCTCTCTCCCTTTCTGCTCACATTCCTTCCCCGGTAAATGTATTTCTCTCCAGCGTTCTTGGTTACTTGGAAGCCAGTTTCTCTTAGGCTAATGTCGCCACCCCGGCACTTTAATTGATGCTTGAACCCTATATTTCCCGTTGTCCTTTTATTTTTGACCAGCTGGAGTCTCCGTAGCGCTTTTCCTAGATGATGCGTGTCTGAGTGCCGCTCTGTGCCCTGCCGCCCAGCTGCGCCCTCCCGCCGGGCACCAAGGCGGCTCGCGCGCGTGCGCCTTTGCCCGCGGCTGGGACAGGCTGCCGGCTCCCTAGTTGTATTTTATTTACTTTCTCCTTCGTATGCCCTTCTCCTTGCCCTCTCTGCTTTTGAGCTAACAGAGCGCTGTGCGTAATGCCGTCTTGGCTGACGGGTGCTTCACTGTACCCTTTCAGCAGTGCCTGCAGCGGGCTCCGGAAGCTGCTCAGGGTACGCCCTGTGGGTTGGCAGCCTGCTGGCAGGACTGCATTTGTGTGTAGTGGAGGCAGAGGCTGGATGACTCCCAGGACAGCCACTGACCTGGAGGTTCCTGGTTCCTCCAGCCTGCTGCTCTTGGTCACATTCCACGGCCTCTGCCCACTCACCTCGCCTGACACCCTCGGCCCTTCCGTGCTTTTCCCTTCCTGGGTCTGAGCAAGCGGCTCATGCAGGATCACCTTGCTGGGGTGTAGATCAGCTGCCACCACAGTGACACGGCGACCTTTGTGCCTGCCCTCCCTTCCGTCCCACTTGGGGAGCCTGTTCGTTTTGGGGAGCTGCACCCCTGTGCCAGTGTCCACTTGGAGGTCTGACTCGGCCATCTCTGTGAGCACAGGTGGAGACGCAGCCCAGGACCATCGGCGTCTGCTGGCTGCAGCGGGCAGAGGTTGGTATGAGCCCTCTGTGGACTCGTGCCTTGGGCTCCACACTGGCAGAGCGAAGGGCTCACTTAGGGCGACGTGTAGCGGTAACAGTGAGGTGGGCTGGGGCTGCGGGGAGTCACCCCACCTTGCGGAGTCTGACTGCAAAATCGCGGCAGATGGGGAGCAGACGGGCAAGATGTCACTGGGTGAGGCTTGAGCCAGCCACACCTGACGCTGCGAGCTGTATCTCAGAGCTGTTTGGTTGAAGGAGTCACAGATCTTTAAAACAGTAAGCCAATTTAATTCTGCTTCACGGCGCTTGCTGGGAGCGTCACCTGTTGCCTCTCGAAGCCAACAGAAGCCAGCCGGGGTGGCAGACGAGCCACGGAGCCCGACTCCACTGCGCCGCAGAATGTGCTTCTGTCTGCCCTTGGGGCGTTGCGAGGGCCGTGAGAACACTTAGAGCCCGCGCTGTGTGACCGGATCTCGCGAGGGGGTGCTGAAGACCAAGCTGAGATCACCAAGCTGTAGCCTTGAATGGAACCAAGAATCCTGGCTCATTTCCTGCTTGCTCGGGGCGTGAGGCATGCCTTGTCTAGGGCCAGCCGTGTCTGCTCAGGTGGCCTTGTGTTTCCTAAGGGGACCCTCACCGTTTCAAATCCAGAGGCCCAACGTGGTGTCTCTTGACGCTGCTCGCCCCAGCAGGGCTGGCTTGTGTCCCGCACCCGCTGCCACGCCCACCTTGTGCACTGTGACATCCGCTGACCCTGATGCGGTCCTGGGCCCCCAGCACAGAGGAGGCCGCCTGTCCTCTGACCTGCACGGCTGGACGTCCGCACGTGTCATCCCTCTGCCACTGTCTTCCTCTGACCTTTCTCAGCGTGAGCCAGGACACCTCCAGTTTCTGTGGCATTTTGAGTCTATTGTTCTATTTGAAAAGAAGCCAGAAGAGGAAAAGAACAGGGGAAGAAGGGCCCGGTGGCGCTGGCGGGGCGCCGCCAGGAGCCCGCGCACGTGGTGTGCACTAGCGTTTCTACATGTAACCCTGGATGCCCGTCTGTCCTGCGAGTCCTTTGGAAACGACAGGACTGAAACAACCGCCCCTGCCTGGCGGTCTCTGCTGGGACTGTTACAGATTTGGCCCTAGATTTTACAGCTTCATCAGCTTGTTGCATTGTTGGGCTCGGACCCTAGGTTGGTTGCATTTGGGCAGAACCTTAGGCAGGTGACAAGGAGTAGGGGAGGCGGTGGGGGTGGGGGCCCAAAGGGGGTCAGTGCCCTCGGGGGAGCACTTCCTGTCCCTGTGTCTGCCCTGGGAACACAACCAGATGTGGCACTGTGTGGCCTAGGTACCTGCCCTGACCCACGGCTGACCACACTCCACCTGATTTCTGGGTCCATATGTGGGGGACACACTTCTGTTGATGTCACGTCACCCTGTCTCTGCTCTGTTACAGCAGTCAGAGGACAAAGGACGGGAGGCCCCCAGGGAGAATCTGGGGGGGGCTTCAGGGGAAGTGTGAAGATGGTTGTTGCGGTTTGCATCTGCAGCGTGCGCAGCCTGCTGTACGTGGGAGGGGCGTGGCCGGATCACAGTGGATTCATTCATGGGTGAGCTCACGGCTGAACGCGCTGTCCGCAGGTGGGACCCCGGTCAGAGGTGGCCCTGGGTGCGGCCTGGCAGGGGCGTTCTGGGCTCCTTCCTCCCTGCTTTCCGGCCAGTGTGACGTAAGCAGCTGCCTCGTGTCCTTCACCCTGCGGTTCCTGTCTGGGAGCCAGCTGACCACTGACTGAACTTCGCAATCCCTGAGCCCAGCGAGCCTCTCCTCCCTCAGGTTGTTGGTCGGGGTCTGGCATCCTAGAGCCCGTAAATGACCGAGACAGCTGTGCAGAGAGAGCGGGTGTCACGCCGCAAGGCCCGCAAGGCCCTGAGTTGGGCCGCCAAGCACTACCCTGCTGCCCTGTCACTGCAGGGGCTGCCCCCCACAGCCCCTCTGCACCCCAGAACCTCCTCTGAACACCAGCACTGCATTTCCCACACCTTCCACGTGGTATAAAGAGCCACTGTTTTGATTTTTTTCTGCCATGTGTGAGCACTGTGTCAGCCTCTGGCCTGTGAGACGCAGGCTCACCCAGAACCCGCCCCCGCCCCATCCTTCATTCCCCAGCATTCTTGGGGTACGGCTGACAGCAGAGCTGCGTGCGTCGGAAGCGTACAGTGGCGGAGCGCTGTGTGCACGCATCGCGAGAGGGGCAGCTATGGCGCCCGTCACTTTCTGACTGAGCGGACAAGGGCGTTTAGTGTTCGCTGACCAGTACGAAGGGCTGATGCGAGTCTGGCGCACCCTGGTGTCTGGGTGCGGTCGTGCGGCGCTGTCGTCAAGCTGCTCAACTCCCGTGTGCCCTGGTGCTTGCCGGTTGCGTGGGGAAGGTGTGGAGTCTGCCCTGTCCTGAGGCAGACGGCCTGCGGCTCTTAGCCGTGGCCCCGTGGTGCACTGCAGCAGCTCTGTCCTGCCTGTCTTGGGACGTTCCCTGAGCCCTGGTCACTCCAGCCCTGTGCCTAGCAGGTTCCTAGGCCTGGGAGCAGCCAGGAGGAGGGGACGCTGGCACCGTCTCAGGCTCCATCTCGGAGGGGTGGACCCAGGGGCGGCTTCCCAGAGGGCAGGCAGGGCGTGGGAATGCGGGCAATGAGGACGGTGCCCAGGAACGGGTGCAGGTGGCAGGAGGAGGGAGCGCCGATGTGCCGGATTCCAGCAGGAAGACGGGAGTCGACAGCAGCTAATTAAATATTTAAACTCTCTAATTGAACAGATTTTGAATGTTGGCAACACAAAGAAATGATCAATGTGCGAGGCGATAGCTACGCCAGTTGTCCCGAGTTGATCGGTGCCGACTGCGCACACTGATTGGAATGTCACGCTGTACCCCAGAAGCGGGCAATTGCTACGTGTCGGTTAAAGGCAGAAGTAGATCACCGCTCTCGCTATCGTATGGAAACGAAGTCTCCTTCACTTGCCAGTCATGCGCGTGCCCTGATTTGGCAAATGTGTGACACTTGAAAGAAAAGATCAAGGAGTGTGATCCACGGAGGCTGGGTCGGTGGAGACCGCCGGCTCGCGTGTAGCCGCAGAAGGCCAGGGCAGCTTCCATGTGTGAGCGGTCTAGTTCATACTTTTATGCCTTTTAAAAATTCCTTCTTTCTTAGTCCCTATTTGCAGTGGCCAATCGTCCTAGGCCTTGGGGGTGTCGGCACGGACATGCGGCCTATCTTGTGTCCTTTTTCACCCTTTTCTCTCCCCTCTTGACATCTTGACATCTTATTCTTTTATTTATTTATTTGGTAAAGGGTCTCACTGTGCAGCTCGGACTCATAGTGATCCAGTATCAGCCTCCACAGTGCTGGGATTACAGGCGTGTGCCACCCGCCTGGTTCTGGGGCTGGTGGTACTGGGGATTGAACCCCGGTATTTGTGCTTGCCAGGCAGGCACTTAGAATGCCGAGCTATCTCTCCGGCCCCTCTCTCCAGCTCTCGATCTCCTTCCCCATTGCAGAGGTCTTCACGCTGCAGTGACCGCTGCCCCCGTGTTTACAGCAGCTCAGTCACTTCCTTGCCTCTCCTTTCTGCCCAGAGCACTTCCTCATGAAAATGGTCGGGACTTGGTCCTCGGAAGAAGGCCCACTCCCCAGCCACAGACAGTAAACCGCAGGGCAGAGTGCTGGCCTGGCGAAGTCAGGTCCCGTGAGTGTCCCTCTGGGGGGCTCTGTGTGTCCCAAGAGGGAATCTGAGACCCCGGGTAATGACCCCCGCCGGGCGGTCCTCCCTGTGCCAGGCTCACGCTGCTTCAGTGTCTGCCGCTGACCTGGTTCTTTGGAGAACAGCGACTCAGCAGGATCCGTCGCTGAAACTCCCTGCAGCTCCGACAAATCAGCTGAAATTCCCATTGTTTGTTTTCGTGATAACGTAGGCGACAGCAGTCTGGTTCGTGTTAATTGTCTCCATCTCTGGCCCTCCTCCGGTTGCAGTAAGTCAGGGAGAGGGTGGGTGGTGACATCACAACCGCCCCCTCTGGCTCCCAGTCCTCCTTTCCATTTTCTTAATCACCAGCAGAGTAATGCGTCTGCCGCGGCCTCCCTGTCCCCCAGAGCTGAGGCCAAGACAGAGAGATTTGACGATAAATAGTCTGCTACAAGCGTCTGCTGCCATGAGAAAAAGAACTTGGAAAGACTCCATGGAGACTGGGCCTCTCTGCAGCCACGCTGCCCGGGACCTCTGGGTGCCCCCTCTTCTCCTCCGACACTAGAAGCTAAGCATGTGGCTTGCTCAGGGTGCCAACAGCCTGGCTCAGCCCCAGGTTTGCTCCTGAGCACAAGCGTCACCAGGAAGGAGGCTCCGGGTTTACACTGTGCCGGGGCCTCTCGGCCTCGTGAGGCAGGAGGCGGCTGCCCAGGTTCCTGATGGACAGAGCACTCAGGCCTTGCGGAGCAGGGCTGCCATCCACGCACGGTTCTTTCACTCGGTGGCACTCCTCAGACTGCTCCAGTGCAGACATGCGCTTCCAGGGAAAGGATGCTGAGCCCGCTGCCCCCGTCTGGGCCACACCTCCAGGCTGGCCAGTTCCGGCGGCCGTGACCACGGCCCGTGGATACACTTCCCTCTCCTGGATGGCGAAGGCCCTGCTGACCTTTGAAGCTACCAAACTCGGAGGAGGGGACTCATGGCACTCAGAAGGCAGCCAAGGAGCCCTCTGCCCAGCTCGTGGGAAGCAGGATGGCACCCCTGGGTGCCAGCCGGGCGCTGTTGGGCCTCGAGACCAGGAGTGCTGTTCATTGGAGGGTTTGTGTTCCAGGACCAGAGTTGTCCGTGTCCCTTCCTGCGTAGGCTGGATTAGGACTCTGTGCCTCTGGACCCCATCTCCTCTCGAGAAGATTCTCTATGGGAAGAGATGGAGAGGGACAGAGCCAGAGAGAGAGAGAGAGAGAGAGAGAGAAAGAGAGAGGGTGAAGGCTGGGTTCTAAGGGGCTGTGGACTCTGTTTCTAGCAGCTCAGCAGAGGATCTTCATTTTCTCAAAGTGACTGCTGGGGACACGAAGGAGGGAGGAAGAAAGGTGGCCTGACATTGGTCTCCAATGGGTGTTGTGTAGGGGACGTGGCGGGAGTGTTCCTGCTGTGTGGAAGGACTGCATGACCTTCAGGAGCCCCTGTCATGTCCGGCCAAGACCCCACAGAGCGAGGTGGCAGCTGGAGAAGGTCCGGCCCTCGCTGCCTTTGGTCCCCATTAGTGCCTGGAGCCGGGGCCCGAAAGGGTCAGGTGAACTTGAAGGGCCCTCGCTCGGCCCTCGTGTGGCAGAGTTCAGGTGCGCCTCTGCTGTGTATTCATGGATGCCTTTCGGATGCCAGTGACGAGAGCTCATGGCTGTGGAAACAGGAAGTGGCAGGGCCCACTGCTCCAGCGTAGGGGAGCCAACCGTGTGGACCAGGTTCCCCTGCTGGCCTGCGATTGCCTTGTGCTAGTTCCATTCCTCCTGGTCCTGGGAAGTCTGCTGTCCCAGGCCACCCTTGTGCCTACCCAGCAGCTGAGCAGGAAAGAAACTTTCCCAGGAGCTCCAAGAGCACAGGCTCTCGCTCCTGGGTCTGTGGCGGGTTGCCGTTGGTCTGGAATGGTCTCCATTTGGTGTAAGGCCCACATGACCTCGTGGATGGGATGAGCCGCTGTTGGTTGGTTTCTGGGACTCCTGGGCTGATGCTGGTCACGGTGAAGCTGCTGTGCATCAGCAGCCAGGATTGCGGAATTCAGAATCTCCGTGCCAGCTGTGGGTGTGGACCCTGGTGTCCTCCCCCAAAAGCTCCGCTGTCACCTGTCAGGCCCTGCAATTCAGATCAGTCCCAACACTAAGTGTGGAGCTCCTGCAGACACTTTGGGTGAGGGGTAAGGCTGGGGGCAAAGCCACCTCTCCTAGACGCCAGCTGAGGGTGGGGTCCTGGCCACCTGCTCCTCGGCCAATGCTCCCAACTTGGCTGATGACCTGAGCCATTCTGTGGCTTCCCTTGAAGCCAGCTACACTGAGATTACAGCTCAGTTACAGAGGGAGAGCTCAGGGACGGGCACACGCAGGACCCCTGAGCCACCCCCTCCCGTGGGGCCGCTGTCTACCTGCAGATGTGCACAGCTGGCAGCCCGGCCCTGCGGAGCCTCCATCTGGTCTCAAGTGGGTCCTGCACTTGCTTTCTCCTTTGATGTCACCTAAGTTTCACCTGGCCCACGGGTCCGCTGGAGACACAAACTCAGTTCTGCTGAAAGGGGTTTAAAAACAAAATGGTGCCGTGAGGTTCCTGGGCTTTCTAGGGCAGAGGGCAGAAGGACGCTGGTTCTGCCGGGGTGGACAGGTCTGGCCCGAGGGCCGATGGGCTGGGGCACTACTGTGACGGGAGTGGGCAGTGTAGATGCACGTGTGCGTTGGCGTCTCGCTGCGCCGTGGGCAGAATTAAAACAGCCTGGCCAGACGCCTTGCCTGAGCCACTGCCTGATGTCACTGTTCCAGAGAGTCACATCCAGAGACTTGCTTCTAATTCCAGTGAAACGGGATTTTCATGCCTATTTCAGAAAAATAATTACTTTTTGTTGTTTTCCGTATTTAAGTTGATACGTAAAATCAGGCTGAGAAATCAGGTCACTGTGCAGCTGGTGTGCATCCCCTGATGTCTGGTGCCCTGCTCTTGGCCCAAGGAATGTGCTTTGGCCATCCCTGAGCACCAGGCAGACAGCTGACGGAGGAGCTGGCTGAGGCGGGGACAGCTAGGACCGTGGCCTGGCCTGTCCGGGGCCACTCGCACAGGCAATGCGCAGGAAGCAGAGTGGTGGGAGTGGTGCGAGACCTGGGCGGGGAGGGACAGAGGCGACACACAGCTCTGTTCTGGGGTCCCACATGTGCTGAGTGTGCCAGGCCGTCCCGCCCTCCCCTGACGTGCCCCCACCTTCCTGGTGCCCACGGCGGAGGCTCTGCATGCCCTGTGCCCCCTGCTTCAGGCTTGCCCAGCCTGCCTCAGGGCTCTGTTTGCACTGCCTGGTGGGGCATCAAGAGGACCCTCCCTCCTTCCCTCCTTCCCTCTGTGCCCCTCCCTTAGGAAAGAGCAGGTGTTTCCTGAACAGTGTGCGACACATCGGACCTCAGGGGTGGGCCAGGGCCAACAGCGCCAGGCTAACAGTGTCCCACAGGGTGGTCCCATCAGCACAGCGAGAAGCCGAGGACCTTGCCCTCCCCTTGGTGCTGGGGTGCACATGGCAAGCCCATGCTTCTCCCTCCGTGGCGTCCCAAGTGTGGCCCTCTGTGCCGTGGATGCCTTGTCATCCCCCAGCCCCCGCTCTGGGCTGCAGCCACGCCTGGCATCCTGTTGGCTCTTGGAATGCAGGCCCATGCTGATGGCGATGTCACACAAAGTCGACGCAGAAAAAGGAAAAATCCTCCTTAGAAATTGGGAGGGCAGGTGCGGAAATAAAGGGTCTCCCACTTACAGGAGCACAGGGCCAGAGGTGGTGCCCAGCACCGTGCACGGAGCCAGTGTCCCCTGGGGCTTCCGGATGTGGGACCTGGGTCTCCCTTCCTGTGTCCTGTGGGGACCTTCAGGGACAGCCCCAGTCAGCTCCTCCCTCATCGCACAATGTTCAGGGCTGCACTTGCCAGGAAAGAGCTGCCTCCTTGTGACCCAGCTGTGGGGCACACAGAGGCCGCGCTGAGCGCGATGGCGATTTTCCTGGTAGCACACGAGGCCGTTGGCCATCCCAAGTCCAAGCCCCTCCACGCTGCCCATGCCTGGGCCTCTCCCATTCTGTTCCCGTCTACCCTAGAAGCCTCTGTCCCTCACAGGGGGACCAGACGGCCTCCCAGCACTGAGGCCAGGCTGCATGGGCTCTGACTGCGTGGACCCTGGCTGTGTGGGCTCCGGCTGCATGGACTCCAGCTGTGTGGGCTCCAGCTGTGTGGACTCCAGCTGTGTGGGCTCCAGCTGCATGGACTCCAGCTGTGTGGGCTCCAGCTGTGTGGACTCATGGCTGCGGAGTGGCTCTGCCAGCATGTCTCTGGTTACACTCTCGCCCTTCAGGTGGGACCCACATGATTCGATCCAAGATTCTGAATCTGAGCTGCTGGAAACAAGGCCCCAGAGCAGAGGCGGGCCCCAGGGAGACAGTGGCCCAGGGAAACAGCGGCTCTGTGTAGGTGTCGCACGCTGCAGGATTAGCGCTCGCCCTGAAGCCCCACTGTGCAGCCTGTTGTGACCAGGGGGTCCCTGCCAGGTGAAGACAGAAGGCAAGTTGGCAGCTGGGTCTGATGGTGGCTCTGAGTAGCCACCAACCCAGCCCACAAACATGCTCAAAGGGTTGTTTGCTGAAAGGCGAGACTTTCAGAAGGTTGAAAACGTCCACAGGTGGCTTTTCTCAGGAGCCTGAAAAGGACGGATGTGGAGAGGTGGGGGTGGTGTTGTCAGGGAGCGGTGAGATCAAAGGCTGTGCGCACGTGTGCACCGAGTGTGTGTGTGAGTGCGTACGCGGGCCAGTGCAGTCGGCGGCAGGACGCTGGATCAGAGGCCGAGTCGCTGCGGAAGTCTGAGGCTCCCGAGCAGCAGACAGTGCTGGCCCCTCCCTGGCAGGGTCACTGTGACTCCAGGCTCCTGGGATTTAGCACCCACTGTGTGACCCCTGGGGGCTCGCTGGACGCTGCCCAGGACAAAAGGGACGGGTGGTCGTTTTGCCTTCTCTCCAAAGCACCTTGAACCCAACTGGGGCCAGGGTGGGTTCAAGGTCACCCAGAGGTCACCCAGGCTGGTGGTGGTGGCGGGGATCTGAGTGTGGACCTTGGGAGACTTTTGGCCTGTGTGCCCAGGTCCAGTTCACGCTGCATGCGGGTCGCCAGCAGCTCCTCCTGGGTGTCTCGAGCTGCTCTTTTCCTGGCCTAGAAACATCACGCCCGCTCTTTGACCCCTCGGAGACAGTGGCCCCGGGGAGCCACGTCTGCAGGTTCCTGTGACTGCGGGGGAGGAGGGGGAGGAGGCGGGCTTGGGAGGAGGCAGCGGCGCGCTAAGAGCACAGTGGTATGTTCAGGGGATCCCAGTGCTTGGGAGGCTGAGGCAGGAGAATCTCTTCAAGTCTATGGCCAGCCTGAAGTCCATAGTGCGAGGCTGTCTCAAAGGAACAAAGTTCAGAACTCAGAGCCACATTACTTTCTAAAGTGGCACGGAGACCACAGTGAACCCCACAGGCACCTTTCTTCCCTGGGCGCTTGGAAGGCAGGCGGCTGAAGCGAGACCGAGGGGCTGGCAGGTGCCCTTCAGCCGCCACGGGATCTGCATCTCTCTAGGTTGAGGCTCCCCTGCCGAGCGCTGTGTTGGCTCAGGGCTGTGGGACCACAGCTGGAGTAGTGTCCTGCCGTGGGTGTGATGTTTTCCTGTGGCATGGCTCGCTGTATCTGCAGCGGCCACACTCGGAGTCCAGACAGCCTCGGCAAGTGTGGGGAGGTTCAGAGGCCGGAGGAAGCAGGGCTGCCCACAGCGGGCAACGCCCCCACACGGGAAGACGCACGGAGCTTCAGCAGCAGGCAGCGGCTGCGGAGTGACAATCACGGGGACTTCCAGTTCTGGGGCTCGAATGCCACGCTTTGTCCAAGGACAGCCACACATGCACCTGTGTGTTTGGGCACTTTCGGCCACAGTGACAACTGGACGGCTGTGGCAGAGGCCCCGTTGTTTGGACCCCGACACGGACTGCGGCGGGAGCCCCTGCCTGGAGCTGAGCAGTGTCCGACATGCGCAGCTGTACTGAGGAGGTGCCTCGCACTCCAGCACACACACAGTTTTAAAAAAATAAATGCTTCCGTACTGTAACTTATTTTATCCACCTCTCGGTTGTCTCCACCTTTCCATCGTCACGCAGTGCTGCAGCAGACCTCTTTGCTGCTTCAGGCGGCCCTTCTGGGTGTCAGTGAAGTTTGCACGATTCCCCGAGAGCCATACTGAGGCCGGCTGTGCTCAGCCCAGCAGCAGCAGGGCCGCCTGTGGTCGTGAACAGCTTTTCAGCTTCGTATTTCCTGCGGCAGCCTAAGCGGGGAGGGTCTGTTCTGACTGGCTATAAAAATGGTCAGTAACGAGCCAGGGTTTGAAATTCTAAATGCGAGGAGCAACTTCACTAATTTCCACATAATCGAGAAGGGGTTCAGCATGGACAGAAACGGGGCTCTCCCGGGGCTGGCCAAGCTGTCTCCGCAGCTCTGACCCTGTGGCTTTGAGGTGGCGGAGGCCCCTTGGCCCTGCGCCACTGACAGCCCACACCTGTGCGCCCACACTTGCCCTGCTAGCCAAACCAGTCTCCACCCGAGTACGGGGAGGTGCCCCCCCAAGGCCTCTGCGCCCCTATCAGCACACAGCTCCCCTGTAGCTTAGTTCTGCCCCTCAGGACTGGGGGACCCCAGGACAAAGGTCTGCTGAGTGTCTGCTCGAAGGGCCTGGGTTCAGAAAACTCGAGGGTGGTGAGAGTGGCGACACTCTGCTGGGCCCCTGCGGTTGCTATGGTGTCTAGCTCCGCTGTCATTTGTGACCCTCCGGGGTGCTGGGCGGAGGCCTTGGGGTTCAGCCGCCTGGCTCTGTATTCAGCTCTGGGAAGTAGTGCAGGGAGGGCTGCAGCTCCCACCAAAGAGTCCCTGAAGTGCCCTGTGCCCTGCCAATCCGCAGCCCCAAAGCAGTTTTCCCTGCACACGCCGGTGGGCAGCCATCACCTCAGTCCCGGGGCCTGGTGTCATCTGCGCCCAACGTGTCTGTCCCACAGTGTCCCTCGGTGTCTCATCTTTGCACGGGGTATTTTCTTTACTCATTTTAAAATTTTCACTTTTTGTGGTCTGCCTCAGTGCGTTGGCACTAGGTCGTGACAGATTCCTCACGGGGAGCCGGTGTAAGCACGTGTGTGGTGTGGGCCAGTCTTTCTCCGACAGGCCTTGGCCAAGGCCAGATTTTACAGGCCCGACTGAAGGCGTAAGAGTGAGCACGGTGCCACCCCCGGGTGTGGCACTGAATCTCTGGGCTCCTCTCGTCTCAGTCCGTGTCCTGCTCTGGGCAGTGCTGCCGGGGTCTCGAGCAGAGATGGAGACAGACCCTGGGCTGGCCCCCCAAAGGTCCCCAGGAGCAAACTCGGTGGCTTATGCCCTCTGCCAGGGCCAGGCCTTTCCC
This sequence comes from Octodon degus, assembly GCF_000260255.1. Lineage (NCBI taxonomy): Eukaryota > Metazoa > Chordata > Mammalia > Rodentia > Octodontidae > Octodon > Octodon degus. The sequence goes on from NW_004524652.1 coordinate 1,837,470, forward strand.
TTCCGGGGGGAGGCTGTGTCACAGGCCCAGACCTCCTCTTGCGGTGGGCACTTTGGGGACATCTCCATCCGCCCTGCTGCAGGTGGCTGCCACGTGGAGCCGGCAGCTGCTCGGGCTCAGTTCTGGGTCTTTGCTGAGGCTGGACGCGCAGTCACCGGAAGGGGCGGAGCCAGGCGCTGCAGGTCAGGTCTGCGCTGTTGTCACTCCTGTCCCAGCATTCAGAGCCATTTAACACTGTGTGCATCACACACACACAACACACACTCTTGCATCGTGCATAGCAGTGGTCATGAACCCTAGCACATGCGAACCCACTACACACACACACACACACACACACACACACACACACACAGACACTAACTTCCTGTGGAGTCCACCCCAGGTCCACATTTCTGACCCTGCATCGTGCCCCGCATTCCTCACGGGCAGTACTCCCTGGAAGGCTGGGACTCTGACATGATGCCCACCACGTTCCTTTGGGATTTGCTTGCATATTATAAAAGTGCTTGTTCTTATTCTTGAAATTAATACTTTGAAAAGATGTACACTGTGTAGGAAAAGATCAAAATGGGACACACTTGGGCTTAGACCATGAGAGGTGGTCCTGCTAACTGTGCCCTGCGGAGGCCTCAGGGAAGAGCAGGCTCCAGAGCGAGGAGGCCCAGGGGTCCCTGGGCTGGTGCGGGCACGACCACAGCTGCACAAGGCTGCTCCTGGCCGGAGTGCTCCGTGACCTCTGGCATCCTTATGCACCTCGGGGGAGGATGACTGCGGCGGCGTTATGATCACAACGTTCAGTGGTGAGAGGCGATCACAGGGACAAGGCACGGGATTGGGGGGCGAGGAGAGGAGGGGTGGGGTGCGAGCGCGAGAATCTTTTTCTCACAGGACCTCTGCAAGCTCTTCCTTGGACTTCGGGGGTCCGGGAGGATCCTGTATTGGAAGGAACCCTCAAGAAGTAAAGCCATGCTGTTATGTTGAGCTGGGGGGGACTCAGGCCAACAATTTCTGACATTGCCAGTGAAGTGGAAGACCCAATACTATTATGGGCTACTGGACTCTTTCAGAATATTTTGCTGAGTTTACACACCTATAATATTCAAATAATGGAACTTAACAAAAAAAGGGGATACAGATGAATGTCCATTTTGTATCTGTGTATTCAAAGTGGTTAGGATAGATATATAGTTACATTCTCTTAATGAATAGAGGGATTTGTTCTAATGGTATTTGTAAATAGGATATCAAGTCTGCATCTTGTACAGCAATTAACCACTAGGAAGAACGTATGCAATGTGTTAATTATTGAAACTGTCCTACCAATTTGGTTTGAAACTGTCTCATTGCTATTTGTTTCTCAATAATATTATGGAAAAAAAAAAATCATTTCCAGCCTTTGCAATCTGCATTGGGAAACACCAGAGACTCCGGTGAGATGAACCTGGAGCAGGGCTGATGTGGCCTCGAGCCCTGAATGAGGCGTGGGCTTGCGAACCCAGCCGTGCCCGAAGCCCGGGAGCCGGGGATGTGGATCTGCCCCTCCAGAGGATTTGTGCTGCTTCTCTTGGGAAGGGAGTCTCTTTTGATCTTTCCTTCTTGCCAGGACCAACTAATCTGGTAGGACATCTTTATCTCAGGCCTCGGCGGAAGCATTTCCACACTGGCAGGCGGGCCTGTCCTTATCCAGGAACAAGCGTCATCTCTTCTGTGTCGTGCTTGCAACACCCTTGACTTCACAAAGGCCCCTCGGGGACCGCTGGCACCTGCGATCCGGCAGCAGTTCTGGGACGGCTTCCCAATGGTGGCGGCTGGTGTCGCCTGGGTGGCCGGTGCCCCGCCTGTGTGGTGGGAAGCCGTGAACTGGCCCACCCGTCCCAGTCAGCGGCTTGGCTGGTCAATGTCGACTTGAGCGCGAGAAGCTCGCTGCACTGGCTCAGGGATTCTGCACCCGAGGGCGGCTCGCCACCTGGACGGTGTAAGGGGACGCGAGGAGGACAGAGCTGCTTCTGCTCCTCGGAGGAGGAGGAGCTCCAGCCTTGGCCTTCAGCTCGGACGTCTTCTCCCGGCTTCTAGCGCAGGCTCTTTGGCTTCCGGCCTAGACACTTCGGCCTTGCTGTGCAGATCCGCCAGCCTCCTGCTGCTGACTCGCACGGGACACTGCAAGGAGCTCAGGCCTCCAGCTGTGCCCTCTGGCCTCCGGTGTGCAGATGCCCTCTGCTTGCTTCCTCACGCGACTCTGAGGTGGCGTCATAAGGCGAGCGTGCAGATTCCTGTACACTGCGCATCTCATGTTAGACCTGCTTGTCTGGTAAGCACTGGCTGGTGCACCCAAGACTTGCATGTCTCTGCCTAGCCACTGGCATCACAGGTCCTTCTGGCTTGGAGCAGGGACACCCCACCTCTGAGAATACCACTGTCCTCCATAAAATGGTGATTTGGGTGAGAGGTGAATGGTTGCTTTGAAATTTCCAGGTCGGGACATTAGGTGGCTAGGAGGGGGCACCTCATCGAATTCCTGCGGACCTTTCAGTAAAAGGATCCAGTGTGTCATGGAGAAAGTGGGTTGTCATCTGTGAAAACGTCCTGGGATGGGAACTCCTCCACTTCACTCATGAGTGACAGATATTGAAAGGCCAGTCTACGTATGAAGTTGTCAGTCTTCAGCGATAAGTGCCTGCCACTGCTGGGTGTGGCAGTGGTACACACAGGAAATCCCAGCACTTAGGAGGCTGAGGCAGGAGGATCTTCATGAGCTTGAGACCACCCTGAACTGTTCAGCAAGTACTTGCCTCAAAACAAAACAAAACGAAGCAATTAAGTTCCTGTACCCAGAGTCCTGTGAGGGGTGCCATGGTAACAAGGGGCCCCAGAGTCACCAGTGGTCACGACAGCAAAGGCTCCCACCTGAATTTCGGCCTTGGGTTTTGCCCACTGGTGGTCACACCTGGGGAACTGGACTGCTGGAGGGGACACCACACCTGCAACGTGACAACCCATCCTGTGCCTCGCTGGGCTGAACTGCGTGAGGAGAAGTCCTCCTGGGTCACGTGTGAAACACCGACTACAGTGGGTGCGTGTGCCCGCCTCCTTTGGGGCACACGGTTCTTATTATAGCGTTGTGTGGCAAGGGGATTCTACAAGATTGCCATTCACATGGCAGAAAGGCTGGGCAGCGGTGTGGCATGCCATCCCTGCCAGCTTCTGTCCCGGGCGGGTGATGCTCGCTGTGTGTCCAACTGTCCTTGGCCCTGCGCAGCATGGGGCTGGCAGGAGGGAGCGCAGCCCTGGGGCGGGATTGAGTCTGCAGAGTCCAGAGGAGAAAGAGAGGTGGAGCTCAGCACACACTTCCTGGATTGTGGAGTGTGTGTGTACACGTGTGTGCGTGCATCTCATTGGTGCATGTGCATAGTGATAAACTCAGTGACGAAATTAAAGGATGTAAGAAGCAGAGCACAATGTCCGAGGGCAGTAGGGAAGTGACCCTGTGCCAGCGCTGGACAAGCCGGGAGATGTGAGGGACCCTCGAGGTGTGTGTGAGCTCAGGTGCACCCTGCAAGCCCAGAGAAGCAAGGGGCCACGGTAAAATTACACAGACACACATGCAGTGTGTCTCCCCATCCTAACGCGCTCTCTCTCTCTCGCTCTCTCTCGCTTACACACACACACACACACACACACACACTGGAGAGGCAACCAGCAGAGAACCCACATAAAGACACTGTGGCCACCTACGGGGCAGACCAGAATTCAAGGTGAGCATTTAAACGAGGCACTTACTGTCGCAACGGCGCACTGCCGCGTCCCCGCACCTTGGACACACCCATCCCATCGTCCTTGCTGCTCTCTGCGGCGGCTCGGGAAGGCCGCTCTCGTGAGTGACCTTATGAGGTGTGATAAAAAATAGAGTGATCGCAGCTGCCAAGCGCCATCCCAAGGAAAAGCAGGCCTGTCAAATGTGGCCGCGTCTTCCTCCAGTTCGCTCCCGGATGTGGCGCTGTGTGACTTCCGGCTCCTGTCCAAGCCAAGATGACCACGAAGGGAACATTTTCAAGTGACTCAGGACATTGAGGCAGCCAGGACCGCGCAGCTAAAGCACTCAGGGAAGAGGCTCCAGAGCTGCTGCAGGAAGAGGCAAGAACGTGGGGTGAGCGTGGGCGGAGCGAGGGAGGCGCCGAGCGCGGCCTGCAGCAGTTGCCTGCACCGCAGTGCGTCTGTAGTCATCCCCGTCCACCGTGTCTCCCCCTCCCATCCCTCACTGCATGGAAGACTCGTCCACAGACGTCCGTGCCACCGCAGCCGGCTGCCATCCTTTGCGGGCTTGGAGCTGAGAAGCTCAGCTGCGTCCCGCCTGCTCAGGGTCCTTAGCCTGTCGCAGGCAGATGGTGCTGGGCCTGGAGTTGTCCCAGTGCCGTTGTGCATGCAGGCCTGGCTCCTGGCCAGGGACATCCGGCCCGCCGGCTGTCCTGGCCTCTGCCTGGCATGGCCGCCTCACAGTCAGACTTCGGGATGTCTCTCCCAGGCTAGGTGAACCTCCTTGGAGCCTGGACATGGGCACCGCAGGAGCCAGAGCCTGAGACCCCCGAGGGCTCCTTCCACGGTGGTCTATGGAAGCCCAGTAGGCACGGGGTTGCCCAAGCAGCAGGACACGGGCCGCGGTGCACAAGTGACCGTAAGCCCCCAGAGGGCGCACGGACTGAGGTCTGATTCTTCCCAGTGCCCTGCTGGGAGGAGCTTAAGCAGACCCGGGCTGAAGGTCATGAAGGCAGCAGGACTGGGGCAGGGACAGGAGAGAGCAGGGAGGTGAGCAGCGTTCTGCTTGGCTCTTTCTCTGCAAGTGTTCGCCCATGGGGCCATCAAAGTCGGCAGAGAGGCCGAGAAGTCAGGGGAGAAGCTCGCAGCTGTCCGGGAGGGCAAGCCTGGCCAGGCCCAGGAAGCTTTCAGCTAGGGTCCCCAACGGCCACAGGCCCAGAGGGAGGAGGAGCCAGAAATAGATGCGAGCCCGCTGTGGAGCAGGGCAGGCACGACTGGGCCGCGGCTGCTTCTCCTGCTCCACTTGCCTGCTGGAAGCTGAGTACGTCCTCTCTGGGGAGGCTAAGCTCAGCTAACCCGGATTCCTCAGTGTTTCACGTGCATTGTCTGGCATGCAATCAAAAATCGCCAGGCACAGCTGCAGCCAGGAGAAGGGAGCAGAGCAGAAATAGGCCGCAGGTAAGCGAGGCCAGGGATTTCCAGTACAGGTGGAAGAAGCTATGATCATTATATGTAACAAAGTAGATGCCTCCATCGGCAGAAACTAAAATACGTCAGAGTCAATGAAATTTCTAGAACTGAATCACAGTGTAGCTGAAATCAAGAACAACACAAAACAGACTAGGATTAGGAAACCGGATTATAAACCTGGAGGAAACATTCTCAAGAGCCGGGAGGAGAGTGAGAGGAGAGGAGTGGGGAAGAGGGCTTTGTAAAATGCGGGAATGAGGCTAAGCCGCACGCTGAAGCCGAGCCCAGTGTCGGATGTCCAGCGGGCTGAGTGCCCCAGGGCATGGTTTTTGCAGCACTTACTTGCAGCACACAGCGATCCCTCGCAGCGTGGGGAGTGGAGATATGCGCAGGGGATGTCTCAGTTCCTTGTACCCCTTCCCCCGCCAAATATGCTTTTAAAAACATGAAGACTAAGTGATGATGTTTTCTGACTATCGATCCGGAGCGAGTGTACCGCGGCGGCCGCTTAGAGGGAGGAGGCAGAAAGGTGCTGCGGAAGAGTCTCCAAGGACAGGAGGCCCGGGCCTGAGTGGCGGGGCTGGGCGGGCCGGAGGCTGCGCAAGGGCACAGCGCCTTTCAGGCACATCGGAGGTGAATTCTCCCAGAAACGGGTTATGCCGCAATGATTTTGCCTTGAGACTCTTAAGTTTGGGTTCAATCTGATGTGACTTGTCATTACGTTCTGAGGAGGACTCTTAGAGGCTCAGTTACCACGTGAACACAAGCAGCGTCTATTTTCTTCGGTGTTTTGTCCCTGGTCCTCGCCGCGGTGGTCCTGCCCATCATGGGGGGCTGGTGCACTGCGGGAGGCATCTCTGTTGTTTTCTATTTATTCCGCAGGTTTCTCCTCTAAGAGAAGCACGCCAATTTAAGCTTGTGTGTTTTATTTCACTGCGCATTCTCAGCTTCTGTGTGTGTGAGGAGGGGCCTTTCCCATCCGCCAAGTTTCTCTTTCCCTTCAAGGGTTTGCGAATGATTTGCTGTCACTGCTGGCGGCCAGCACGGGCATGTTGCCTTTGAAGCTGGGGTGGCTGCTCTTAGAAGCACCCTGTCTGACCAGGATGTTAGCTGGCCACCGCAGCCCACGTCTGGTCCTCGCAGCAGCCTGGGTGACCGGTAGTGTCTCGAACACCAGCCCCAACAGCCACTCTGCTTCAGAGTTACGCGTGTGCTTGTGTCAGTTTCCTGGGAATGTTCCTCCTTGGGTAGGGGGTGAAGTGGCTGATCCCTCGGGATGTCTGTGCCCTGGAGGTAAACAGAGAGGAAGGGGGCTGCTACCTCCTCCGGGATTTACGGGCGCCTTGCCCTTCGCCGGCTGCAGCCTGGCCAGGGAAGGAGGTGTGATTGTTAGCGGTGGGACAGGGCAGCAGCAGCCACACACTCCAGAGCCCCTTCTGCCTGCTGATAGAGATGCAGCCCCTTTTCAAGTGGGTGGCTCCCACCACTCAGAGCTGACCCGAGCTGCGTGCCACCGTGCAGCATCTGTTGGCACCATGCGTGAGGGCTGATTCAGGCCTGAGCAGAGAATCAGGCAGCCGTGGAAGGGGGAGGCTGTAGCCCAAGCGCCCGGGTGCACAGGGGGACTTTCTACAAGTGCAGCTGGCCCCCCTCTTGAGGGGCGTCCTGAGGGCTCACGTGCCCTGCTCAAGGAGCCCAGCAGAGGTGGAGAGGACGGGTTGGTTCCCAGGCGCCTGGGTGAGCGGGCTGAACCTTTCACTAGACTCAGCCAGATGCTAGTAGTGGGGATGGGGGAGGCATGTGACCTGCTGTGCACAGACACCAGGTACGTGCAGGCTGACGGGGTTCCTTCCATCCTCCCATCCTTTCTGTCACTCTCTCTCCCCCTCTTCAATATTTTAAAGCATGTATGTTTGACTTGGTTTCTCACTATATTTCTTTAAAAGTTGGATGTCATCTTAGCCAGGTGCGTTGGCACAGGCCTATGATCCCAGCACCTTGGGAGGCTGAGGCAGGCAGGTCACAGCTGTTGCAAGTCCAGCCTGGGGAACTTAGTAACTTAGTGATGACCTATCTCAAAATAAGAAAATTAAAAAGGACTGGGGTTGGAGCTCAGGGTAGAGGCCCTGGGTCCGTCAGGGCATTGTGCATATGCACACACACACATGCACACACACACATGCGCACATGTGCACACACATATGCACACACGCACGCACACACAGGTGCATGCATGCACACACACGCGCACATGCGCCCTGCAGGTGATGCTTGGAGCACTGGCAGGTGGAGCAGGCTCGGCGGCTGGCTTGCAGGGCTGAGCCTTATGCACAAGCACTGCCTGGCCTCCCCGCTGCAGCTGCGCCTGCTTCTCCTTCACGTGTTCCCACACCTGGCACCCGCGGCGCTGTGGCTTGCTTACCGTGCTCTGCTAAGGAGATACTTTTTCCTTTTTTTTTTTTTTTTTTTTTGTTCAGTGCTGGGAACTGAACAAACTTTATTTTTGAGCCGAGCTCTGGTGAAGTTGCTGAGTTGCCCAGGCCGGGCAGGATTTTGGCTCCTCCTCCATCAGCCACCTGTAGCGCGGGCTGGCGTGAGCTCGCGAGTGCCACCTCTGAGCACCCCCTCTGGGTAGGCGCTCGGGGTGTCTGTCACACATGTGCAGCTTCTCTGTCCAACGTGATGATGTTTGCACAAGGCGCTGGTGGGTGAGCACTTGGACGCCCTCGCAGCGGACATTGCTGTTCTTCCGTGATCTTCTTGGCTATGATGTTAATTTTTGTTCCAGGGACTGGGGATCTTTGGCTCACTGGAATGTTCCCAGACTATGACTTTAGCAGTTTGGGGATTTCTCATTGCATTACAATTAGTATTTTAATTCTGATGAATTCACCAGTTAACCGGGCTGCTTCCCTTTGCTGTTCTCTCTCTGCAGTCTTCACGCCGAACCTTCTTCTAGCCGACAGGGAGATCTCAGGGCGAAAGTGTAAGAGCTAGTTTAAATGAAAATCCCAGATAGCACGAACATCTCTGCAAAGCTCAGTATGACGATAGAGGAGTGCAGGAAGCGCAAGAGGGAAAATTAACAAAATCTTGGCGGAAGTTCGCGGCTTTGAAGAAGAAGGTTCTCTCTGAGGAGGAGGTGGGCCGGGGTTGATTAAACTGGGACTTCCTTGTCCCAGCCTGGTACAGGGGAAGAGAGGCCCCCGATCTAATTAGGCAGCTGTCAGCAGGCTTGGAAACACCCACCCGCGGCGGTCTTCCCCCTCCCCCGGTTTTAATCTCAGAAATAGATTTCTAGAAGCCTGTGGATCTCTTCTTCCCTTTGTACTGAGATTCGCTTCTCTGTGAGCTTAATGTCATCCTTGGAAACTTTTGGTGGCGGGATCACAGAGACTGACAACAGTTATGGGTGTGCGTGCGTGCGTGCGCGCGTTGTGTGCGCCATGTGTCCGGTGTGCTGCACAGGTCATAACTGTACGTGTCCTCACACTTACTGGGCCCAGATTGGAAGCGCCTTGCAGTAGGATAAAGTGACATAAGCTCCCACTGACTTATTTCATTGAGGCCCCACTTGTGGCCACACGCCTTGCTGTTAGTGACACTTCACCTTAGCTGTGACCGTGACAGTTGCAGGTGACAGTGGTCAGCCGTGGCTCTGGAGCGTGGTCTCGTGTCACAGTCAGGCACCTCCATGGTCCCGTCTGTGGCTGGGGTTCTGAGATCTACATGGTTTTAGGGACCAGATGAGGTGACCGGTCCAGCTGGGCTGTACCTGACGGTGGCTGTTGCCGCCTCCGTGGGCTCCGGAAGGCCCTGGGCAGCCACCTAGCCTGCCTGTGGGGCTTTGATCTCCACTTGGGCAGGTCAGCGTTCTGATCTACAACGAGAGATGGCTTTGTGTCTCCCCCAGCGTAGACAGTTTCCTGGCTGTACCTGGGCCGTGCTTGTGCTTCCTTCAGGGCAGCTGACGGCGCGGTCATTCTGGGTTCTCTTTTCTCCAGCCCAGGTGTGGACGCAGGTGTGGCCTGGGGCTCTGTGCTGTCCCTGTGACCCCGCGGATGTGAGTTAGCTTGGCTCCGACCCTGTGCTCCTGTGAGAGCCCTCTGCCTTTCACGAGGAGGATGCGGCGCCCCAGGAGCCACGGCGCTAAGTGGGCGGCTACCGAACTGTCCAGGGAGAGCTCTCGCTTACATGGAGCCGAACTGTCCTTTTCAACTTATTTGTTAGATGTGGGGTTATATTTGATAATACATGCTGGGGGATATGACCCTCCCTCCAGCCACAGTTTAAAATAATGCCTCCAATCTTTGTCTAAAAGCAGGCTCCCAGAAGGGGGACTCCTGGGGCCAAGAATGGGAACTTGGAAAAAGACTTTTAATTTTAAATTTGGAAGATCTCATCTAAATTTGCCTCCAAGGATTGCAGCGAAGTGACATTTAAGCTTCATTGTTAACTTGATTGGCTTGGGAGCCTCCTGGAGGGTGCCTGATGCACACGTGGTGTGTGTGTGTGTGTGTGTGTGTGTGTGTGTGTGCGCGTGCACGCGCTGCTCACGGAGATGTCACCCGGGTGCTGTGTCTGCTCTCTGCCCCTCCTCCCTGGCTCTTCCCACCCTGCTTCCCGACCACCATGAGGGGGCAGCCCCGCTCCCCCATGCCCTTCCTCCATGATGCTCCTGCCTTGGAGCAGCTGGCTGTGGACTGGACCCCTGGAATCGTGAGCCACGTTCAACTCTTCCTCCATTAAGCTGGTATTAGGTACTTTGTCCCAGCGGTGAGAAAACTGGACAGCACCCTGGGGGTCAAGGTGTATGCAATATTAGTAATGTTCCCAAGCCAGCAGTAGCCGTTGTGATTTAAGGAATTGACCTCACTCTTCCTGGGTATGCAGGAGTTTAACTGCTCTCACGTAGGTAGTTGTCCTGCTTGCTTGTGCCCTGTATCTCTTCCTTTGGTGGGCACCCTTTTCTATTCATTTCCTTTGGGTATGTCTATTTTCTAGTGCTGAGTATTGACCCTTTTTACTAAATCTAGGCGTTCTGAGGGTAGCACTGCACCAAAGATGGCGCGCATACTTTTTACCCACTTGTGAAACAGTTATGGGGCCACGTCTGCATCGGCGAGTCCTGCCTTCTTCCTCTTCCTTTGCATTTGGCAGAGGGGTGAGCAGGGGCTGCAGGGGCTGCAGGGGTGAGCAGGGGCTGCAGGGGCTGCAGGGGCGAGCAGGGGCTGCAGGGGCTGCAGGGGTGAGCAGGGGCGATCAGGGGCGAGCAGGGGCTGCAGGGGCTGCAGGGGTGAGCAGGGGCGAGCAGGGGTGAGCAGGGGCTGCAGGGGTGAGCAGGGGCGAGCAGGGGCTGTAGGGGCTGCAAGGGCGAGCAGGGGTGAGCAGGGATGATCAGGGGTGAGCAGGGGCTGCAGGGTCCTGGTGTCAGCCCAGGCAGTGTCCACAGCTGCACGCCGTCTTGTGGTGCTGCTGTGGTGTCGCCCCTCTGTCTGGGCAGGAGCTCTTGGCCTCCCTCCAGCCACGTCTGTGTGAGCCCCAGCCTCCTGCAGACTCCTTGGGGAAGAGCCCAGGGTGTCCCATCTGGAACCTGTGTGGCAATCGCTCTGATCTGTTCCCTCCCCCCACCCCTACCCCCAGTGTTGAGTGCTTTAGGAACAATGAGATCCACTTTCTAGTTAATAGCAGCTCATCCCTGGCTTTTAGTTCTGATTTACAGCTGTGGTTTAAGACCAGGAACCAGGTAGCAATTTCTGTAATGGGGAGGGCGACCATTCCTGAAAGGTACCACGCGATGGGATTTTAGTGGTGCGTTAAAACATTGGAAATTCATATCTCTGTTTGGTGGGACAGCTGCTTGCTTGACTCCAGCTCCGGACAATTGCTTTATTTTTATTAGTGAGAGAAAAAAATAGCTGTTTTGGATTATGTTCTCTCTGTAACTGTGTGTGACAGATACATTAAATTAGCCTTACCAGGGCTTCTGGAGTCTGCCTCTGTGCTGTAAATTTTACTTGACTTCTTCATGTGCAGGTGGCCCGAGTCCATGTCATGTATATTTCATGGGCAGGCAGAGGCAGGAAGTCCCCACACTGCTCTGCTCCGGCCCATTCATTCTGAGGGTGACATGAGCCTGGGTTTGGGAAAGAAATAATCTGGGTTTATGCTTTGACATGAAAATATTAACAGCAAATCAGAAACGCCAAGCCTTCTCAATTGGTGGGAAAATCTCTATAGGAAGGACACAAGTAAGGGAGGAGGAATACCTTTCTTCTTCTCGTTCCTCCTCCTGGGAAGCCTGAATGCGTGCGTGGGGGGTTTGTCTCACTCGGCAGGATAAAATAAACGTGCTGTTCTCTGTCGCGCTCTGTCCCATCCTCTCTCTCACTCCCTCTCTCTCTCCTCCCTCTGTCTCTCGCCAGATTCTAGTCTAGAAAGCATTAAAAGGCACATTGTTTATAAACTTAACCACTTGGAAAACTCATTTGCGTGTGTGAATTGGGCACTCAGATCTTCGGAGGGAGCGCTCCCCCACCTGTCGCAGCACCCGGGCTGGAGCCCTTCCCGGTGTGTGTGCCTTCACAGGAATGTGCAGGGAGACAACGGAGCCGGAGCCGGGCACCGCGGCATTAACTGGAGTAAGCCGGAAGACAGGCCAAAAGCGCACGGCTGCTCTTGTATGAGGAACCAAATAAGTAAGCAGGAAGAGAAAGCAAGACAGACAGACAGATGGACAAACAGAGAGGAGGGAGGGAGAGCGGAGACTGAGGTGGCAAGAAGTGACAAGGAGAAGATTGGGGGATGAGGCAAGGGGTTGGGAAGAGGGGGAGAAGCGGGGGCTGGAAGTGACAGAGATCTGCCAACTGCAGGGACCGGCTTTCCGAAACCACCCTCAACAGACTATAGAGCTACCCTGCACCAATGAAGTAATGACGTTGGCAAAAGTAAAATTTTTAGCAGCGTGTCAAATGAGCATCTTAAGAGAGCATTTGTTATAAATGTGTGTGTTCCTAAAGAGCAAGTGGCTTCTTAGAAACAGTCACCATTAGATGTGGGCAGCATGTCGGTTGCTGAGAAGGCACATTCTCTTTCTCCTAGAACATTCCCTCTGTGATGGTGGACCCCGCGGTGTGCCGTGGACAGTTAGCAGAGAGCCACACAGGCCTGTTTCTAAGAAGCTTCACTGAACCAAATTCCTTTCTCTTGCAGCTGCGAAATAGATTCCCCTCCTCTCTCCTTCATCCCTGCTGTCTTTTTTGCTCTGGAAAATTTTGAATCAATGAGAGGGATGGATTTGTTAATGGGTGCCCTGCTTAGTGTGTCAGGAGCCGGAGTTGTTATTCTCACAAGCTGGCCTGATCTTTAAGGCTGTAGAGCTGGGAGGCTAACCATCGCTTCCAACTGCTCTATTTTAGAACAGCGTTCAGGAGAATCACTTTCCAGCAGGAATTCACCCCTTTGATGATGTTGGGGAGTCCTTTTCTGATTTTAAGGATTCGTGGGAAGGGTTTCGCTCACACACACGGAGGCTGCATATGCACGTGCATGCATGCGTGCTCTCCACTCTGGGCAGCAGCAGCAGCTCGCACTTGGGAAGAATTGCAGTTTGTGAGCAGCTGTTGTACCTGGGACGCGAGGCTGTGTGAACTCCAGGACCCGGAGGCCGCGGTGAGCAGTCGCCCCTCACAGGTCAGGCGAGGTGTGCACGAGCCTGCAGGTGAGGGAGAGGTGGAGACCAACCAGCGACTGCCCGGGCCAGAGGACGAGGGGAGCTGGGGACACAGGGCCCTCGCAGGGACCTCCTGAGGTGGGTGTCCTCACCTGCAGGGCCCCCCTCCTGCCGCGGGGCATGGATGCGCTCACACACCCATTCCGCAGGACGGATGGATGGGTTGGCCTGCACTTGCCCAGCGCCCAGAGCTCAGGATGGGCAGTGTGGTAGAGAAATATAGTCTGTGCTTAAATTTTGAAAAGGCTAATTGAAGCAAAAACCACACTGCCATTACTCTTTCTGGAATCCCTCCCTCTGCTTCGTACGCTGGCCCCACCGTTCTCGCCACTTCCTGCAGCGGGCCAGAGGCCTCTTTTCTGGGCGGCTTTCATTTCGCTCGCTATCTGGGCTGCCTCTACGTCCTGCCCTGAGTCTATGTGAAACCCGTACCTTTCGTGGTCATTTGGCCTTGAGGAAGAGGCAGGAGTTGCCTGGTGCCAGATCCCGGGAACAGCTGGATGAGGACCCGCTGTGATGTTTTTCTTGACAGAAGGTGCTGTCCACAGCTCATCAGAGTTGTAATCAGAAAGTGCTGCCAGCGCTGAAATTTTATAAAGTTGTGACAGCGAAAATGCACAGCTGTGAATGCCCTCGAAGCCTCAGCGCCCCACGCGGTGGGCGCCCACCCAGCCAGGCTCCACCCTTTGAAGTGTTTGGTCCTGAACGGAGCTGTGCTCTCTGACGGGTGCCGGTGTTGTGCTTCGTGGCTTCTCCAGGGCTCAGGGCTGGGCTGTTGAGGGCAGGGCTCGAGGCTGACAGGGCGGTGAGGCTGTAGTGGCCACAGAGCTGCCAGTGTCCCAGTCCAGTGGCTTGGCCCTCGTCCCACAGGCAGATGCAGAGGTCCAGGTGCCAGACCCAACCCTTTCTGGGGGCGGGGCAGGAAACTGCCCAGGGCGCATACTCTGCCTTGAGCCCACCAGAGTGGCTGGGCCTTATTGATGCCTGAAGCTCTGTAAGGAAGCTGGGCAGTCAGTGGCCAGTGTGTCAGGGCCTGGATGTCCATGAGGCCCCTCTAGTGATGTGGGGTGTCCCTTCCTCCATCTGGCCAGGACAAGAGCCCAGAGGCAGCCATGACAGGGATGGGCGTGGCTCTTAGCAGGAAGGGTTTCCCTCCACCCCCTCTCCCTTCCTCCCTTCTCCCTGCTGGCCCAGAGTGAGGCACAGGTGCAGAGCCACCCAGCCCTGTCTGTTACTGTAGACCTACTTGAGCCCCAGGGGGTCCCTCTGCCCACCATGCTGTAGGCCACACCAATGGTGTCGGAGGGGAGAAGGACCGCCACAGAGGCTGATAGGTTTGAGGTTGACCTGCATGGATGAATTAGAATTGTTAACATTATTTATACAGGTAGAAATTACATCATTTCTAAATTCACAGAAGCAGCTCGGCTTAATGATTTTCTAAATGCATGTAATAGGACATTTGGTGACTTTTATTAATTCTATTTATGTAAAGAGAAGCAAGATGGAGAATCTTGAATTTTAAATATGCTCAGTGAGCAAGTTAGGGAAACTCCCTTGGCCGGGGAGACGCATCCCTAAGCCCTACGGGGAAGCCCAGGCCGCCTCGGAGGGCCCTGCTGGCCCCGTGAGCCTCTGCGCTGGGCCTTTCCGCTGCGGGAGATGAAGCTGACTCTTTTGAGCCACACTTCATTTCACTTAGAATAAATTACCATACATTTATCGTTAGTTAGCAAGTTATTAACATTAATATAAACAAATACGTGGCACATTTCTTCAGGAAGATTACGTTTCTAATCACTTACGGCACGCGGCGGGCGGTTTCTCTGAATTTTCTGTTTCCACGGATGCTCTTTCTCAGTGTCTGCGCCTGCACTGAAAACATAATTCCTAGCACTGTGCATCTGTTAGCTCGGGGTGTGTTTAATTGAGGTGACCGGGTTAAAAAATTAGCTTTTCTCTCCCGTGATGAACGTGGGCTCGTGGGACACCTTTTTCACATCTGAGGCTCGAGTTAATCTGTGTGCCCAGCGCTGCTCCCCGGATTGGGGGGGGGGGAAGAGGCTTTAAAATTTAATTTAGTGAAATGTCACAGCAGGGGCTGCGGGGCTGGTTTCCTGGAGGGGCAGCTTAGAGCCAGTTCCCGCACCAGCCTAGACGCAGCCGAAGGGGCCGTGAAGTGGAAGTGGCCCTTGCTGAAGTGTTAACTCTGCTCTCTGCCGCGGATGAAGCGGGTGGAGGAGCCGCGCTCTAGGATTCCTGGAGCAGTCGGCCTGCTGCCTTGGAGCTCTGGGTGGGGACCCGCTGCGCCGCATGGTGCATTCCTGTCCAGAGTGCTGGGATCACGCTGGGAGCATCGGATCAGGTCTCGGCCACCCAGGACCAGGCCCTGAGCCATGCTGGCCAGGCACCTGCCATCCCTGGCTCTGCTTGCCTCAAGTGGAGGCTGCCCTCCGGCCACCAAGTGGGGACCGCGGTCACCCACTCCCCTGAGTCCCTAATTCACCATCTCCTGGGCTCAAGTGCCCCTTTCCTGTGTTTGATTTGTGTTCGTGCTCACGTGGGGACTTTGCCATGCTCAGAGCCACAGTCTTGGTCTGACTTCTCCCTTAGTGTCCCCTGCCCCTGCCACCCAGACCCCTGCTTCAGCCTGCTGGGTCACCTTTCTCTGTGCTTGGGACAGCAATGAGGTTACTACACGTGTTGCTGATGTTGCTACAAGACTTGGCATGTCGGGCGCTCCCATGGGCAAAGTTGAGTTCCAAGGAGACCTCTGCGTGGGTGGTGGGTGTCACCATGTGCTCTGACCCCCAGAGCTGTGTGGAGGCCGAGGAGTTGACACAAGTGGACAGAGAGGGAAGCGGAGGCCGCCAGGCATGGCTGGCTGCTGCACTACAGAAAAGAGCATGCTGTCCTTAGACACGCGAGCCGCTGCCGCCGCCGCTGCAGCACCCGGGTCGTGGGCTCTGCTGACACAAGCGTGGCATCCAGCGTGGCTCATGGTGCCCTCACTGCAGAGCGGCTGCCGGGGGAGGCACTGTGTGCTGCCCAGGTGGGGAGGTTTGGTCTGGGCCGTCCCACACTTTGGGGCATCAGCTCTGCAGTGCAGAGGGGACCACCCACCCCAGGGTGCTGTGTCCCTGAGTGCACTGGTGCAGGGAGGACACCTCATCACACAGCAGGGACACCTGTGTCTCCCGTGGCCTGGGAGCCACTGTGGAGGGCAGCCGGCTCTGTGCTCAGACCAAAGTCCAGGCAAACCCAGAGTGCCTGTCCTAGAGAGGTGGCCCCCTGCCTGGCTGGGGTCACAGTGAGCACAGGGCTTGGTGGCATCCCTAGACCCCAGAGGAAGTGACTACCGGTCTAGCCCGTGTGAAAGGGAAAGGAAGACAGCAGGGGGAATTCATCATAAAGCCCAGACCTCCAGCCACAGCCCCATCCACAGTGGAAGAGCCCACTGGGCAGAGCTGGGCTGAGAGTGTGGATTTATGGGTCGCCCGCTGTCTAGAGGTAGTGTGGAGCTCTGCACCAGGAACTCGGCACCGCTAGAAGCCCAGGGGAATGATGGCCACGAGTCCTTTGGCGCCACACATGGGGCTCGGTGTGTCACATGCTGTGTCCTCAGCCTTCCCTGTGAGACGCTGGACCTGGGTGACTGTGAGAGCCTGTGTCTGTCACCCCGCCAGGCCCACTAGAGCCTCTTCGCTGGCTGCTCTTGCCCGGTGACCCCTCCCTCTGTCCTCTGTCCCTCAGTGTGTCCCCTGCTCACTTCCCTCTCTGCTTCCTGAGCGCAGGACTCCTTTTGCCCCTTGACATTCCTGTGGCCTGGCCCCTGCTGAACCGGCGCTGTGACTACGAAGGTTGCACCTGGCCTCTGTGCCGCTGCAGACTCAAGCTTCTATGGCGCCTCAGATCCTGCAGGCACCGAATCTGGGCCTCCACAGGGAGCCCTGCCCTCGGTCCTCAGCCCCAGCAGCACCCCTCCTCCCTCCACTCCCTCCTCTGGGGTGCCATCTTCCCCTCGGCCCCTGGTGCGGACAAGTGGCAGCTGACCAGTGCCCGGGATTTGCTGGAAATGCAAAGGCCTGTCCCCTGCCACTCTGCCTAATGAGATCCCAGGTGACAGACCTGCCGAGTCGGCTGCAGGCCGCACGGCCCAGCGGCCCCTGTCAATTTTCTCTTCACGTTTCGCTCACATCGCGTTTCCACCTGCAGCACCATTCTGATGTTTGTTCTTCCGAGCAGACTGGCTGTAGACTGGCTGCAGCCGCGTGCCCTGTGCAGACCTGTCCTGCTTCCTCTCTGCAGGAAGCCTGCTCTTGGCAGGAGGGTGGATGCCCGGGTCCGGAGTCGGGCTGAAAGCCTGGCTTTGATGCCCTCGAAGCGGCTGGCTTGGCAGTTGAGGACCGAGTTCGGTTAGCCAGAGGCCTCCCACCTGCTGGCATCCGGTCCCCTGGCTCTTCGGTCTGTCGCTCATTCTTACCTACGCCGGCATTTTCATGCGTGTTGCAGAGAAGCTGGTGACCCAAAGTTCCGCGTGCAGCTCTGCTCCCTGAGGCTGAAGGCTTTGAGCAGCGCGGACCCACAGAGCAGGCCACTGAGCTAATGGGCTCCGGGAGTCCCACGGTGAGCAGCTCTGCCTGCGCTCCCTCCCACATGTGGGGTACTTCACGCAATACAGAAAAGCAGCATCAGAATCTGACATGGCGCTGTAGAGTGGCTAATTCAGGGGCCTCAGGAGGCAGGGTCAGGCGGATGAGCGAAGGGCGAAGTGTGGGCAGGCGGGAGGCTGCGTGAGGGGCTGCTCGTGAGGGGCTGCTCGTGAGGGGCTGCGTGAGGGGCTGCTCGTCAGGCTCATCAGGGATGGCCCGGCCTCCTGGCGCCCCTTCCCACTTGCTAATGAAAACATGAAGGGCTCTCCGTTCAGCATTGCCCTTTCCTCGAAGTTTTGCCCATGTGATAATCATATCAGTATACTCAAAATGTGAACTCATCCATGGCAGAACCGTCATGTGCTCTTTCTTTCTGAATCTCCCAGTACTCAGGAGGATGCTGAGCATAAACCCCAAGCGGGCACGGTTGAAATGAAACAGATGCTGCTCTGCCCAGTCAGGGCAGACAGCAGCATTCAAGGACCTCGTGCTGGTGCTGGCTGGGAGGTGTGCGTGGCACGTGGTGGAGCCCGCAGTGCCTCACGGTGCCCTGCTGCACTCCAGCTCTGGGCCCCAGCTCTGCGCCCTGGAAACCCCGCAGATGCTGCATCAGGCCAGGGGCAGGGATGACCCTTGCTGACCTGTGCCCTGCGGAGGTGCAGACGCCAGGAGGATGGGAGGAGGCTGCGCGCAGGCAGCTGCCAGCTGCGGCCTTACATCCTACTGCTGCCCCCACTCCCTGGCTGAGGGGAACATGGGCTGGAAGGTTTGGGGTGCTCAGTGGGCGGGGCCTCTGCTGCAGCCAAGATTCAGATCAGGAGACCACACAGAGCCACGGGGAAAGTGAGGCAGGGCTGCTCACATCAGAGGGGCGGAGGCAGTTGCCGGCGTCACGTGGAGATTCTGGCAGGCAGCAGTGTCCCAGGACCCTGCGCGCAGCCTGGGCTGCCCCACCCCTGCCTCAGCTCAGGCGGGGTGTCCCCCTCAGAAGCCTGGGGTGGGCAGCAGAGGAGCACCTGCAGCAGTCAGCTAACAAGTGTGGCACCCGGAGTGTCCCGGACGCCGTGCGCACTGTGTCATACTTGCGGGGAGCGAGGGGTCCTTTGTGAGTGGAGAAAAGGATGTGTGGGGGTGGAAGCCTCACCGAGTTCAGAGTCCACGGCTCCCCAGTCTGCCCGCTGAACAGATCAGCATAAGCAAGGTTTGACCCACAGGCCACGGACGGACTCGGGCTGATGTACGTGTCCACGCAGGGTCGAGCTGGAGCCTCAAGCTAGTTTTTCTGGAGCTAAAACAGCAAGCGTTCTGTTCATCTGGCACTGTGCTGAGCTGGACATGGCGCTGCTTGTGGGATCCGGTGTATTGATTATTTCCTAGTGATAGCGAAGGGTGGTTTGCAGGAGGGTGGCCAGCTCTTCCTCCATCAACTGATTCACCAAGCACAGCGCAGGGGTGGAGGGCATGGCACGTGCAGGCCGGGGTGGGCACGAGCCAGCCCCGGGGAGCGTCCCTCCGTGAGGCTTGGCTCTCCATGGCCTGGACCCGGGCTTCTCTTCCCTGGAGCCTTTCTCCAGAGAGACAGGGCTCTGCCCCAGGGCAGGAGGGGAAGAGTGCGGTGTGTGGCGGTGTGGCTTTCAGCAGATCTGTAGGTGCTGGAATTAAGGACAGGCCGTGCATGGTGCCTGACCCTGGACTCTATTTCCCCAGGTTCTTAAATACATGAAGTGATAACACTCAATATGTGAAATAGAAATGTGAACACCCAGCACGGCGGCTCGTGCCTAGTGGGTCTCCCGCCAATACACACTAAGTGAGTGAATACATGAAGACAGGGCCACGCCGTGAGGGTTTTACTGCCATGCATTTAAGGGCTGCGGCTGCAGATTCAGGAGAAATAAGCTTATTGCTACAATTTCATACATTAGACCAGTCTTAACTATTTTTTTTTGCAGTCGTAAACAATTTCTCATATAATCCATTTCTGTTCCTATGAATGTCAGCTTGCTATTAAGCTGACTGCTGTCTAATTAGCCAAGTGCTATTCTTGGATAAAATTGGATCGCTGTAATAACAGCTGACTCATTATTGGAATAGGAAAAATATGGTATCTATTTATGTTCCCATTTGTGATTATATTCCAGCGTTTTTTGTCTTCGGTAGAACTAAGTCAGTATCTTTGAAATATACACTAACCCCTGAGAAGATCATGCGTGTTTGTCTCAGCGAGCGCTGGAACCAGGGCCTCGAATGGGAGGAGAGACGTCAGCGTCGGCATCTGTGGCCTGGGGGCCCGGGGAGGCCTCGGCCCCTGACGACCGAGCCCTTTCCCCAAGATGCGGGAAGCCTTGTGGCCACAAAGTGGCCTTTTCTCCTATTTCATCTTAATTGGGGCTTTTGTCATTTTTATCGTTTTTATAGGCTCAGAGACAGAATTGACCTCTCTGTTGTTTTGGCTTTGCTGTCTCCGTGAGCTTCATTTTGCCTGTTTGCCTGTGAGCAACATTTAGTCTTTCTCTGGTCAAGCAACATGGGAAGGCCCACAGCGTTTCTTCATGCACTGACTGTTTTCACAGAAGGGTGCAGGGTGCACACCTGTAATCCTAGCTTTCTGGGAGGCCGAGGCAGGACAACTTCATCAGACCCACTTTACAGTATGATATAGTAAAGGTCTGGAGATGGGGCTCAGTGCAAGGGCCCTGGGTTCGATCCCAGTACCAAGGCAAAGCAAAGCAAGCTGGTTGTTTCCACAGCACAGCGCCGTGTTCCAGGCTTCTCTCTGTGGCTTCCCTTTTCCACAGAACCAAGAGCTGACTCCTTCCCCTGTGGGCTGTGTAGTAACCCAGTACCTGCAGCTACAGACCTCTGCTTAACAAGTGCCTTCAGCTAACTGCTGAGCCACAGTTAATATCCTTGTGTCTATCTTCAAATATTTTTACAACAAATAGCCACCAAGCAGCTGATAGGTCCCAGGAGAAGGCGCCAGCTCCCAAGGAGCCTGGTGGTGGTGCTTAGGAGCAGAAAACGGTTCATTGTGAGTGGAAGGAAATGCACATGGCTTGGTGGAGGGTAAGGAACCACAGGGGGCTGGGGGACACTTGCCCCGAGCTGTGGGTAAGATCTGCTTGGCGGTGGTGGTGCTGGTGTGGCTGATCCAGAAGGCTGAGGTGGGGTGTGCCTGGCTGGGAGGGGTTGAGGAAGCCCAGCGAGAGCCTAGCACACGTGTGTCCTCGCTGCTGTCTTATCCCTGGGATGCCGTGCCTGGAGCTCACAGTCTTGAGGAGGACAGCCTCGCTTTTATGTGGGCTCAATGTGTGGAGGCTTCAGTCCTCATCCATGGGCCCCAAGGCCGGAGGGTGTGGTGGCAGAGTGGCTGGCAGAGGAGGACCTGTCTGCCGTACGGTGATGGGGAGCAGGCAGAGATCAAAGGGGGGAGGAGGGAGGGCCGCATGCCCTCCCAGGCCACGCCCCACCGACTACCTTCACCTACGGGGCCAGCTCCCACCACTGCACCCACACAGCTGGAAAGCGGAGAGTGGGCTCCTCCGGTGAGAACTGCCACCCCCACAATCCACACATCTCCCCAAAGCGCCATCTATAAGCCCACGGTGCTTGGGGGACATCTCCAAAGGACTATGGCAGGCACAGAGGCCCCCCTGCCGGGAATGTCAGTTTCCCACTCCGTTGCGCTCAGGGAGGTGGTGGGGCTGGGGAGGAGCTCGGCAGGGCTAGTCTGTCCTGCGTTTCTCCCTGGCCCTCCTAAGAGCCGCGGGTGTGGAACTCAGGCCACATCGGTGAGGATGGGAGGGGGTGGGGATGCAAATGCGCAGTGGCTCAAGAAGGAACCCTGGCTCGGCCTGCGAGTCGAGACGTGGGTAATGACCTGGAGGAGGAACGGGGATGAACGGGACAGGGCAAGAGACACGAGGGACGGAGACAAGACAGGCTTTCTGATCAAGTCTCGTTTATTGAGGAAGTGAGCAGGGTCTAAATAGCTGTATAGTGGAAGCAGTTGAGTGGGACTAGTTGTGGATTGGTAGTGGAGGTCCAGGACCACAGGAAGATGTCGAGGCAAGCGGGGATTGGTGCTGCAGCACTTCTTGCCCAAATAAGGGAAAACATAACAGGAGCGTTCTATCGCCCCCCACATATCCCCCCTTTTTATTAAATATATCAAGCGGAAATTGACAGTGCCCTGCGGGGACAATGCCTGGCTTGGGTCAAGGACTCCTTCACATGAGATCGACCAGACCTTACCCGTCGTGGGATTACAGGGCGGCAGTAGGCCCTGTTTTTGTCTTAGGCGGTCGGCGGTACTGCATGTGGGTCCTAGTTGCCCGTCATTGACTACTTGTCCATCTCACCAGGGGGCCTACATCAGATTAGGCCACATTATGATAGGGTCCATTTGGGGGAACCCTCTCATGATACTCTTGATGATCTGCCATTTCCAGCTGATGATAATGTATCTGAATGGGCTTTGCAGCAAAGGCATCTAAACGTGAGCTGATGAATGCTGTAAGTTTTTGAAAAATGCAAGGTCCTATCATGAGCAAGAGTAGGAGTGAGAAGAGGGGTCCCAACAGGGGCACAAGATAGGTGAACATTCCTCCCCATAGCAAGGAGAAGGGGTCCTCCACAAGCTGTTGTCTCTGCTTGAGTAGTTGATCCTGAAGCTCCTGGATTTTGTCTTGAACTATGTCTGATTTATTAACATAAAAAAAAATACTTTTCCTGTAAAGCAAGACATATTTCCCCATGCTCTGCTGTCAGAAGGTCTAAGCCTCTATTTTGCAAGACCACTTTTGCTAGCAAATCTATCTGGTCCTGGATATCTTGGATAGTACCAGATAATGCTCGAACATCATCAATCAGCTGGTTAGATAATTTAGTATAAGAATGTACTGCTACTGTCAACCCTGCTGAACCTGTCCCCATGGCCACTGTGATTTCCAGCCCCACTAGTAAGGGGATGAATTGGACTGTCCTCTTTTTGTGGCCTTGGAAGCAGGCCTGGGCATTCTGCTGTTATGGCTTTCTAATAGTGAGGCTTTAGGTTTTGGGAATGTATGTCTCTTGTAAGAATTCAAATAAGGGGAGGGCCAAGGGCAACTTCTTGGCTGACTCAGTTGTTTTAGTTGTTTTCCAAGTAACGGGACCCCATCCAAGGTTTTCTTACGTCCTCTTTGTTTTAGGAACATGGATTGTTCAAGCTCTAGGGCCGTAAACCAGTGAGTGGGTCCTTTTAATTGAAACACATTTTATCTATTTATTTCTATATGTGATCTTAAAATTATTTGGGCTTTACATTTTCCCTTTTTGATGTTGGAAATCTCTAATCTTAGAGATCTGAGTTGTTAGTAGCTAGGGCCTCATATTGTTGGCGAATAATCATAAGTTTGACATTACTTATCTGTTCACGACCGTTAGACAAGACCGTGTGATATGAAACAAGTGCCTGGGTGGTATTTATAAATTGGGACAGGTCATAGATTGCTGGAGTACCAGGATATAGACGGGGACTGGGGGAAAGACAGAACCAAAGAAACAAATAAATAATAATATCAACAGGATACAGTAATCATTTAGCAGATCTGGAATACAATAACCTTTTGAAGTTTGTAATTATAAAAACACTAGTCAAAACATTTTGTAGGTCTACTAACAGAGATCTCTTAAATGTGAGGTTTAATCCTTTTTTTTTTTTATCTTTTATGGCCCTTGTGTATTGTTGTAAACAAGTTGGACTTTTTTGTTATTACTGGAGTATATGAATTACTGGGCCTATGGAAAACACTGAGTATTTTCCAGTTTGTAAGTGGGCCTTTGGCTGGGTAACTACTGACAAATGTGCATAAGCGTCTATTGAAAGTTTTACAGGCTTTTCTTTTATATATTGGCAGTTAACATGAGTTCCCTTAGATTGAGAGGGAAGACGCATGTCCACCTCAATCTGAAACTTTCTCTGACTCCATCATAAACACATTTTTTTTTCTTCTTTAGCAGCTGTGGACATTTACCTTTTTTTTTTGTAGGCTACTAGTATTAACATTTTTATTTTCATCTATAATTTCATTCTGTATCCTTTTTACTATGAAACACCTCAACTCAGACAAATTCATTCCTGTAAAACCTTTTAGCTTTTGTAGCTTGTGTTAGATATCTGGGGTCCACTGTATAAGGTGCAACTTTTTGGTTCTTGTAGGTTGTCTTGCCCAAGAAACACGAATATAACTTTCCTCGTGATGAGGCAGGAAACCCAGAGAAGGCTCAGATCACCTGGGCTCTATCAGGTGGACAGTTAGATTAGGCTTTAATATGTGTTTCTATAGACAAAATCTGATGGATCCCAGCAAAAGGAATCGTAATCTAGCATATTTGTTAACAGATTTTTCCTGCATGATTACCTGGGCTTTAGTATCTTCTAGGACAGAACAAATTTTTTGAGCAATTAGAACATATATAATCAAAGCATGAAGATTCGAGCTAACAGGTACATTTATAAACCTTTTTGAGACCTAGCAATCATAACTTACTAGCTCTTAGATCCCTTTATTTATGGAGTCTGATTGTTATAAATCTCTCTAACTATACTTATAATTATCTCATCTGTTAATCATCTGGATCTTTCTTTATTCTGGCATCTTGTTACTCTTAAACTGCTCTTCCTTCCTTCCCTCTTAACATACCCCCCCCTTTTTTTTTTTTTACTTTCTTTTCCAACCAGTAAGTGCCAAAGGTGTCTACAGCCAGTTTCCCCACTGGCTTTAGTAATCACTTTAGATTTGACTTTTTTTTTTTCCTTTATTCCTCCTTTTGGGTTGAGCCTCACACAGGGAACATACTCCAATTCATTTGACTGGAGGCCATCACTTCCGAAACCGGAAACGCCATTTTGGGCGGGGACCTATTGTGTTCAGGAGCCATTTTAGGCAAGCGCTCACTGAGCTCAGGCGCCATCTTAGGGGCGCCACGTGTCTGATCAGCCTGCAGAGATTGTAAATGTAACGTAAGCCTCTCAAACAGTCGATTTTCCAGGTCCAAAAGCACATCGGAAGATTGAGGAGCAAATGTGGACATTTCATTATTTTCAGGAGGCGGTTTTGTAGCAACTGGTGCTGTAACGGGGTCAGGACGGTTTTTGGAAGCCTCTTTGGCTAAGTCTTCCCAATTGACCTCTTGTAAAGTAGTAAGGTCGGGATACGAAGATTTATAATAGGTCAGGAGAGGAGCCTTGGGCGGAGGAGGTGGCAAAAGCTCAGAAGGGGGAGGCGGCAGCTGCTCATTAGGGGAAGGTGGAAGCTGCTTGTTATCTTGGGGTTTGGTTAACACTTCATTTGCCTCCTCACCGTGGAGAGAGGAGACGTCTGAACCAGCCTGGAAGGGGCCGGAGTGGGCCTATTGGGGTTACGCAGGACAGCTTCTCCGTGGGGAATCATTTCTCTGACCAAAGAGTCTCTATGTCTCTGCATAAAAATTTCATCAATCAAGCCCCAGTATGAAAATGCTGTGATTGGGACTTTTTCAAGGCAAAAAACTCTACAAAAATCCTGTAATGTATCACCCACTCGTTTTTATCTTTTAGAACTGATCATGTCCTCCAATGGGAACCACGGGCAAACCTCATGAATAAACTTAAAATACTGTAATAACTGTTTTTCCTTTACCTTAATCCCTCGTGTCTTGAGAGCCTTGCTGAGGCTTTCTAAAACAGTTCATGCTCGCTTAATGCCTGACCCGTGCCGGGAAGGGGCAGGGGCTGCCGGTCACTCACCGTGGCTGAGCGGCGCGGCAGGCACTCGCGCGGGTTGGCCTCGGAATTCACTTTCACTATCTGCTTCATACCCGGGCTCTCGAGCGGCTCCCTTGTTGAATCCTCCGTGCCAGGCCCCACGTTGGGCGCCACTTGACTCGGCCCGCGAGTCGAGACGTGGGTAATGACCTGGAGGAGGATCGGGGATGAACAAGACAGGGCAAGAGACATGAGAGACGGAGACAAGACAGGCTTTCTGATCAAGTCTCGTTTATTGAGGAAGTGAGCAGGGTCTAAATAGCCGTATAGTGGAAGCAGTTGGGCGGGACTAGTTGTGGATTGGTAGTGGAGGTCCAGGACCACAGGAAGATGTCGAGGCAAGCGGGAATTGGTGCTGCAGCACTTCTTGCCCAAATAAGGGAAAGTGTAACAGGAGCGTTCTATCGCCCCCCACAGAACCCTGAGGCGTGGATGGGATGGGGGTGTCATGGTGGGTCAGAGGCGGCTAGGATGAAGGGGTGCTTAGCAGGTAACAAGAGCTGGCTGGTGGGTGCCACGGCCGTGGGAAGAGCCCAGTGCCCTCCTGGCAGTGCCTGTCTTGGGAAGGAGGCAGGGGGCAGGAGGCTGGGTGTCCTGCCTGGATGTGGAGGACCACTGTGCTGTGACAGCCGGTGGAGATGTGGAGCAAGGGGTGTGAGGTCACGAGTTGCAGATGCCACTTAGGAGGAGTAGGACTTAGGAGGGAGGAGCAGAGGGCAGGCAAGGGGTGAGCTGGGCATGGGGGATGGGCGCAGCCTCACTACATCACAGAAGGGCCTCCCCTGAGGCAACCTCCAAGGGCGCAGGGTCTCCTCTGGGGAAAGCGCTGCTGATGGAGAGGAGCGGGAGCCAGGAGGGAGGCCTGGGACCTTCCTGGGGTAGGGCTGAGGCACAGGGTGGGGTGCACTGTGCTGCAGGGTAGGGTCGGGGTCTCTCTGGGCCCGGATTCTGCTCACATGATGGACAGGACAGAGAGCTCACGGGGCATCCTGTGGGTGTTGCGGTTGGGCTGGTGTCCAGATGTGGGGCCAGATGTGAGGGTCAGTGCGTGACCCGAGGGGAGGCCCTGAAGGCTCCGTCAGGCAGCACACAGCCTGCTTCTGGGGAGGGCCGCTGTTTACCCCCAGGTGCTCACTTTTGCAGCAGTTATTGTCCTTTTCCTGTTTTATTTTTCTTGGTAAACTATAGACTTTTCCCTCTAAAGGTCAGGCAAATTTCGTGTTAAATCTGCACATTGCTGTTGCATTTTCTTGGACTGTGAAGAGCTGGCTCATGCAGCCTTTACAGCCGGTTAGGCCTCAGGTGGAGACGCCCTGACTCCGCCCTCCCTGCTCCCCGTCCTCTCCTGTGGCTCAGCACGGCCGCAGGATGCAGGTCCCCCGACCCCAGCGGCAAGGGTCAGCGTTTTTCCCCTCTTTATGCAGGGCCTATTTCTTTGCGTTGCTTGGGGTTTTTTACTTAAATCGCAATTTTGATTTTCCTCAGAGGAACCTTCTGGACCCCAATGAAGATCAGTGTGCATTCTTGTCCCTTCCAACTTACTAACATGTGGAGAGGAAAAGGAAACGTCTCAGTATTTCTCCGCCCCTCAGAATGGTGCCACTTGGTCCCAATACCGCTGACTTCTTTTATTACACCTCAAGCTGTGTAAGCGTCCTCTTGCACCCGTCTCTGATTTTCTTACTGACAATCCAGTAGGCAGTGGTGTGAGCCCTCTGCGACGTTTTTGTCTTGTTTTAATTCTTTTAAATGAAGGAAAACGCTTCTGGATCCCTTTTAGCGGGTCGTTTTCCTTCCATTCCTCATGCGCGTGCGGCGCACGGTGTTTCTGGCCGGGCTGCGGGGTGCTGCCCGGCGCCCGCCCGCGCTTCCTTCCTTTCCCATCTGCTCGCTGCTGTTGGGGTCTCTGGATGCTGACCCCTGTGGAGTTCTCCCTACCCGCTTCCTGTTGTTTATCTGTTATTAAAGTTTAAGCCTGGGGCCCGGGAGATGGCAAAGTACAAAAAGCCGCCAAGGCCTGAGTCCAAGCCCCGGTTCCGCAAAAAAAAAAAAAAAAAAAAAAAAAA